>NC_137051.1:34065584-34460584 GCF_032717465.1 Coenobita brevimanus | reverse complement strand
ACAGACAGACAAACCAAGTGAAAACATTTCCCGTCCAGGAGCCCCTGCAGGGCAGGGACGGGCAATAAATTATCAGATTTCAAGAATATGAAAGAATAATGTAGGGCTCAGTTGAGTCTATAAAAATTGGTACAAACGGAGAGAAACAATTGCATTGAATGTTTATTAGAGTACGAGGCCTGTTCAGAAAGTATCCAACCTTAGGCTCTTAAAAAAATAAATAGCTAACCTGTTGAGCTAGGACACTAGTCCCACACAAAGTAGGCCCTTTCTGACTTTACACACATAGCCCAGCATTCTTTCCTCTGCCTGAAACATTTTTTGAAGCCAGTTTTGGGTATCTCCTGCAGGTACTTTGTCACATTCATCATGATCTCTTCTCTCAGATGAACATTGTTCAAGACTTGTTGGAGTGTGCAATGTACTATCCAGACTTTCTGAAGACTGTTATCACTGGAGATAGGACTTAAACTTGGGTGTGTGGGTATGATCCAGAGAACCAAAGCACAGTCGTCCCAGTGGAAGCATGCAGGGCCCGAAAAAGCGAGACAGGTCCACAATAAGGTGAAATGCACTCGCATGTTGACAGTTTTTTTGAACTACCGTGGTGTTGTGCATCACAGATACGCACCAGGTTAGACTGTCAGCAAACATTCCTGCCACAATCTTATCCGTCGTCTTCATGATGCAATTTGGCAGAAGAGGCCAGACCTTTGGGAAACAGTAAGTTGGAAGCAGCATCGTGACAATGCCTCTGCTCATTCTTCTCAACTGATTCAAGGATTTTTTGGCCAAGCACAACATCCTGCAGGTCCGGCAGGCTCATTATTCACCAGACGTGATTCTGTGCAACTTTTGGTTTTTCCCCAAGCTCAAAACTCTGCTGAAGGGTTCCAGATTTGAGATGAGAGAAGAGATCATGAAGAATGCAATGAAGCACCTGCAGGAGATACCAAAAACCAACTTTGAAAAATGTTTCAGGCAGCGAAAAAAATGCCAGGCTATGTGTGTCAGGTCAGAAGGGGCTTTCTTTGAGGGGGATTAATGTCCTAGCTCAACAGGTTAGCTATTTATTTTTTTAGAGCCTAAGGTTGGATACTTTCTGAATAAACCTTGTATGTAGATTTTAATTTTAAAGAATTATTCTTCAGATGTACTGTAGCTGGCAGTAGGAGGAAATTATTTCTTATATGTGCCCCCTAACTTTTGCATACTTTGACCACTCACTGATTTTGGTATTTTGCCCCCTGCATCCACTGACATATTTATTGTATATCCAGCCCGTAGGGCTTATTCATCTTAGGGGATGCTTGTAGGACATGAGTGGTTGGCTAGATGTAGTCTTCAGTAACCCATTCAACACCAGAGGTGTTCCCACATTCAAAATGCTAAAATAGCAGCAAAAATTAAATTGGTGCTGGAGAGGAATGCCTTCATGTGAAGATGTTGATACAACCAGGTGACCCTGTTGCCTGGTTTACAAATGTTGCTCATCTCCTTTCCTATCCCCTAAAAGGAGGATGATGGACTGTAGGAGGAGGACAGCTTCAGTCTGCATTCCACTGGGTTTATCCCAGCAAGAAGAATTTAATAAAAACTGCATGAGTGACATGTTACAGGGTTTTATTTTGAGACCATAGCAGCTATGCTAATCAGGCTTTGTGTGTGTATTTACTTAGTTGTGATATACACAAAATGAGCTATGCTCGTGGGGTCCTGTCTCTTTTTCTCAGTAAGTCAGATTTTCATTGAACTTGTTTAAATTTTTAGACTGGATGATCTCTTTGTCCAGGTTATTCCACAGGTCTGTGCAGCTAAATGGAAAACTATATTCCTTGATATCCTTCAAGCAACTTGTCTTTTTCAGTTTCAGTCCATGTTCTCATGTTACTCTTCCATTCCATACAAACAGATCTTTTCTATTAATTTTATCTACTCCCATCATGGCCCTGAACACAGCAATCATGTCACCCCTCTCTGTCCTTTCTTCTAAGGAAGGCAGATCGAGCTTTTCCAGCCTCTCTCTCTATGACAGATCTGCCAGGCTGCGGGCCATCTAGGTTGCTGTTCTTTGTATTCTCTCGATCTTGTTTATATCTTTCATTTTGTGTGGACACCACACTATGCATATTCCAGCCTGGGGTGGATCATGGCCACTTTCAATTTTTTCATCTCCTCCTCATCCATGTAATGAAATGCCACTCTTATGTTAGTAAAGAGATTATACATCTCTCTAACTGTTTTGTTCATGTGTTTTATAAATTGCAAACTATCCTGGACCAGCACTCCCAAATTTTTCTCTTCTTTCACTTTTGTGATTGGCTCATTACCCATCAGATAATTCAGTGATGGCCTTTTGGTACTTTTATCCATTTCCAGTATTTTTTACATTTTTGCGTTGAATTTCATTTCCCACATCGGGCTCCAATCATGAATCCTATCCAGGTCTTCCTGCAGCATTTTACAGTCTTCCTCAACTTCTACTGTCCTCAAGATCTTTGCATCACGAGCAAACAGACGCGTAACTGTTCATTCCATCTACCATATCGTTTCCATAAATTGGATACATTACTGGTGCTGACACCGAGCCCTGTGGGACTCCACTTGTCACTTCCTTCCATCCAGACATCCTGTCTTTTATTACTGTTCTCATTTGTCTGCCTCTCAAGAAGTCTGTCATCCATTCCAGGAGGTCTCCCTTCAGTCCTCCTATGTGCTTCAGTTTCCACATTAGTCGCTTATGGGGTACCTTGTCAAAGGCTTTTTCCAAATCTAAATACACACAGTCCACCCAACTGTCTCTCTCCTGTAGCACGTCAATCGCTCTTGAGTAAAAACTCAACGAGTTGGAAACACATGACCTTCCACTTCTGAATCCAAACTAACTTTCAGCCAGAATGTTCATCTCCTCCAGATAATTTATCCATCTGTCTTTCAGGATTCTCTCGCACAGTTGTGCGACCATGCTGGTCAGGGACACTGGTCTATAATTCAGGGGTTCTTCCTTGTTTCCTTTCTTATAAATTGGTACCACATTGGCCCTCTTCCATTCCCATGGCACTTTCCCTTCTTCCAGAGAACGGACAATTTATACCATGAATCTTATCCGCCAGTTATTCTCTACATTCCTTCAGTACCTAGTTAGAGATTCCATCCAGTCCTGGGGCTTTCCTTACATCTTGAGTTTCCAGTAATTTATACATTTTCTGCACTTCTTCTTTTACATCTTTTATCATTGCATTTCTATTCACTCCCTTCCCCTCCACAAAATCCCTTTCTTTAGTGAAAACTGATTGGAAACATTTGTTCATTAATTCAGCATGCATTGCCATGTCTTTATAGACCTCTCCTACTTTCAGTTTGGTGATTCCTTCCTTTTGTTTCAATTTGCAATTAACAGATCTATAAAACAATTGGGGTTCTTCCTTACATTTGTCAGTTACATCTTTTTCAAAGTTCCTTTCTTTCTCTTTACAAATTTTTGTATATTCATTTCTAGTTCTTCTATATTCTTCCTTTGTTCCATTATTACCTCTTTTTTTCTCTAGTTGTTCTATGCCATGTCCCCCTCTTTTTTTCTATCATACTCCTTTTGTTAAACCAATCCTTCTTCCTGTTTTCTTTCCCACTTATTCTTGGAATATATTTTTCCACTAATTATAGAGGTCTGGAAAAATATCCCGCTACCTCTGCATCTCTCTTGCTTCTTTTAATTTTCTCCCATCTGCATTTTCGAAAAATTTCCTCAATCCTGTAACATTTGCTTTCACAAAGTTGTATCTTCTCTGCCTATGTAGCTCATCTCTTTGCACTATGTTCCCTTTTATCATCTGGAACTCAAGGATGACATGATCACTTTTTCCTATAGGACACAGATACTTCAAGGATTCAGTTATGTTAGGTTCTTTGGTTTGCAATAAATCTAGTCTTGCTGGCATGTCGTCACCTCTGAATCTTGTCTCTTCTTTGACCCACTTGGTCATTGCATCATTTATTGCAATATTTAATAGTATAGTTCCCCATGATTCTTCACTGCCCTCTGAGTCCCATTCTTCCCAGTTCACCTCTTTACAATTGAAATCACCCATCAGAATTATGCTGTTGCTTTACTCAAGCACTTTCTGTAGATATCAAACCATGTCTGACAACATCTCGTGGTATTCATCATCATTCCTGCCATTGTCTTAGTGGTTACATATACTGTAATACTGCCATGTCTCTCTTGCCATTCTCTTCAGTTTCAGCCCTACCCTCTCCCAGTTTCATATTATCCACATTGATGTTATACTTCATTGATGTTGTTCTTCACAGCTATCATCACTCCTCCTCCCATTTTTTCTTTTTCTTTCTCATCTCCACAGTTTGTATTTACCATCCCCCCATATGAATATCAATATCCTTTCTTAACTTGGTCTCTGCAAAGCACATAGTACCTGGTTCATGTACCCTCAAGTAATCGTTGATTTCCAACTCTGCCGATATTAAACCATCAGTGTTAGTATATGCCGCTTTCCAACTTTTGTCATTGTTCTATATTTCCTCTTCTCTCCTTCTCTCCGTTGGTACCAGTTCCTCAATTTCTGATCCATAACTCTCCAGTAGAACACTGTCTTCCCTTCCTCCATTCTGTGTTTGTTTTTTGCCTTTGCTTCTTTTACTAACTCCTTTATTTTAGCTCTTTCCTCCGCCTTTGCATCTTTCCATATCCAAACATTCCTGAACTCCTTTTTGCCTAATAATTTCCATGTTGGGTTGATGATTTCATTTACCATTACCATGGACTTTAACCCATCATATCTGGGGGTTGTTTTCACCACCCAAACCACCAGAAGGTGTTTTTCTTAAAAATCACCTTTATTTAAAGCATAATTTCTCAGCTAAAACTATAATATAATATTATAGTATAATATCTTATAATATAATGCCATAATCATAATAATAATAATACATTAACAATAATACCACAAAACACTAGATGATGTATACGTGACCCCTGGACGGCCCCGGAAAGATATGTATACACGTCACCCGGATGGGAGGGGTTAAGTGGCCTCACCCTTCCTTCTTCGTACTTTCGTAGCCTAAGCACTTTTTCAGTCTCATGTTGAGCTTCGTTGTTACCCTCCATAACTTCTGATACTGTCTCTTTAGCCTTACTCAGTTCTTCTCTTTCCCTTTCTGATCATACTGTCATACATTTTTCTCTTACTCCTGAAATTATCACACATTTTTTCTTGTCTGCTACATCCCTGACTAAAGAGTCTCTACTTTTTAGTACTCTGACCATATCCTTCTCCACTTTGTCCTTGCTTTGTTGTTCAGTAATCCCTTTCAAATTTATACTTCCTTCATCTTGAATTTACTTCCACCCCTTGTGTTGTTCCATGATTTCCTTAGTGTGTTCATCTTATATATCATCCTTGATTTTGATTCATGCTCATGTAGTTTACTTTTCATCCTGTCTAATTCTTCTTCCAACCTCATATTTTCCCCTTGAGCTCTTTTATTTCATTTAATGCAGATTCGTTACTCACTTTTAATTTTGTAACTTGCCTTTCTTGTTCAGCACTGCATATGTAGATGCTTTCCAACTTGGTCTGGATTATCTTAATCACTTTCTCCTGTTCTAAGCTCTGTTCCTGCAACTGTCTAATTATTGTCCATGCATTTTTTAAACCCCTGGACATTTCTCTCTGCCATTTTCTCCACTCCTGCTACCCTTGTTTGGTTCAGTTTAGTACTTCCCTTACCTTATCCTCATCGGAGAAGCCCACAAATTCACTGCCACCAGATGTGAACAATGCACTGTCTCCTTCCGCCATGATGCAACCTATGAAAACTTTACACTTCCACTGTGTTTTGTACTTTTGTTTGATCAAAATTGCATTTTTTTTATTTCCCACCAATATCAGACAGGACCACACTCACATATTCATTCACATAATCACAGTAGGCTGGTCTCCTTTTGGCTGCTAATTCGGCAATTATTTCCCCACGATCCACAAACAGCTCCATCTTTGTTGGTGACCTGTGTGTGTGTGTGTGTGTGTGTGTGTGTGTGTGTGTGTGTGTGTGTGTGTTCTTACCTAATTGTATCTTTATAGGAATGAGTCAAGCTCGTACTGTCCCGTGTCTTAAACCATATTTATCGTACATATCCTTAAATTTGTGAATTGTTTTGGCACACACCATTTCATTCGGTAGTGCATTCCATTGATCAATTGCTGTGTTTGGGAAACTGAATTTCCTTACGTCTTTATCACCTCTCTTCTTATGCAGTTTTTTGCAGTGTCGTCTTTGCTGATGCTTCTCCATATGTTAAGTAATCATTTATGTCTATTTTCTCCTTTCCTGATATGCACTTATATAGCATTATCATGTCACCTCTTTTCCTTCTCTCCTGTAGTGTTGGTAGATTCGTAGCTTAGGTCCCTTAAGCTTGGTATCCATCTTGTAGTGGCCCTTTGAACTTTTTCAATCTTGTCTATATGCTTTTTGAGATGAGGACTCCAGACTGTTGATGCATATTCCAGGGTTGGTCTAATGAATGATGTTATTATCCTTCTTAGCATGTCTTCATTTATGTATGTGAATGCTATTCTCATATTTGCAAGCAGTGTACAGTATACATGTTCCGTACCTTCTCGCTGATGTGGTCAGCCGGAGATAGTCTGTTATTGATAATCATACCTAGGTCTTTCTCTCTTTCTGATGTGTATAGGGTTTTATTTCCTAACTTATAATCCCAGTCAGGTCTTTTTCCACTTTTACCAAACTTAATTACATGACACTTGTCCACATTGAATTCCATTTGCCATGTACTACTCCATTCATGAAGTTTATTTAATTCTTCTTGTAGCTCTTTACAAGAGTCTGTGCTAGTAATTCTCCTTTGTATTTTTGCATTATCTGCAAACATATTCAGATAGCTCATTTCCAGTGTTACTGTTTATATCATTTATGTACACTAAAAACATGATTGGTCCCAGCACCGAACCCTGTGGTACTCCACTAGTCACTTCTTTCCATGATGAGTAGTTTCCTCTTAGTACTGTCCTCATTTCTCTTTTTATGAGAAAGTCTTGCATCCAACAAAACAGTTTGCCTCGAATTCCTCCTTGATGGTACAGTTTCCATAAAAGTCTTTGGTGTGGTACTGTGTCAAAAGCTTTCTTGAAATCTAAATAGATACTGTCCACCCATCCTTCCCTTTCCTGTATTGTGTTTGTTACTCTGTCATAGTAGCTCAACAGATTAGTAACACATGATTTTCCTTTTCTGAAACCAAACTGTCTTTCTGTTATCATAATGTGTTCTTCTAGATGATTTACCCAAGTTTTGCTTATAAGTTTTTCTAATACCTTGCTTACAACACTGGTCAGTGATACTGGTCGGTAGTTGAGAGGATTTTGTCTATTTCCTTTCTTGAATAAGGGGACTATATTTGCTTTTTTCCAAATACGTATCAGGAAGTTTCCCTTGACTCAAGGATTTCTTGAAAATTAAAAATAATGGTTTACTCAACTCCTTTGCACATTCTCGTAATACCCAACATGAAATTTCATCAGGACCACTTGCTTTTCCTCTGTCTAATCTACTTAACTCCTCCTGTATTACTTTTTCTGCTATTTGTATATCTGGTAGTATGTGTGGACATGCGTGTTCCACATAGTCCCTCTCAAAAATTTTTTCTTCTGTAAAAACTAATTGGAAATTCTCATTTAGTGCTTCACAAATACTGTATCTTTCTCTTGTGTATAAGTGATTCCCTCGTCCGTAATGGATTGTATTATATCTTTTACTTTGGTTTTGCTTCTGATATAGGTGTAAAACAGCTTTGGTTGATCACTACTTTTATTTATTATATCCTCCTCAAACTGTTTTTGGGCTTCCCTCCTTATTCTTGTATAGTCGTTTCTTGCCTGTTTGTAATTATTATACGCCCTTTCACTATTATGTCTTCTGTATCTATTCCACAACAAATCTCTTCTTTCTTTTGATTTTTTACATTCTGTATTGAACCATTTCTGTATTTTCTTATCTGCTTCTTTGTGCTGTGGGATGTACTTCTGGACTCCTATTTCATAAAATTCACAAAAATTTTTATATACAGCATTTAAAACGTGTCCTCTAAGCTCATTTTCCCAATCAACTTCTAAGAAATACTTCTTTAGGTCTTGATAATTTCCCATTCTATAGTTTAGGCTCTTTTTGTAACTCTCATTGCTGTTTACTATGTCATATGCTATCCTGAAGTTATAATTTAGTACTGCATGATCGCTTTTGCCGAGTGGAGGGTGATATATTAAACTGTCAGTGTCATTTTCTTGCCTATTAAATATTAGATCTAGCACTGAAGGTACATCAAGTCCTCTTTTTCTGTTGGTTTCCCTCACATGTTGCGTTAAGAAAAACTCTTGTACGAGATCCAGGAGCTTTTGGTCCCAACAGCTTTCTTGGCTGTTTATATCTAGAGTATTCCAATTTATATTTGTATTGAAGTCCCCAGTTAGTATAATTCTTTCCGATTTCTCTTCCATTTTATGTAGCAATGATCTTATACTCTGAATTGTACTCTCTGCCAGGTCCTCATATTCGTCTCTTTCCCATGTGTTTGATCTGGGTGGCATGTACAAATTGGCTACAATTACTTTACCTTCAGATGTGTCGATCTCTACTGCAATCAGTTCTTCTTGTGATGGTATATCTAGGTTTATTTCCTTGACCTTTAGGTTTTTCATAGTTAATATTATAATTCCTCCTCCTTTTTTAAAATTTCTGTCTCTTCTCCATATATTGTATTCCTCTAAGTTTAGTATGTCATTGGATATCCTTGGTGTTAATTTTGTCTCAGTTAGGCATATTATTTGTGGTTCATTTTGTCTGACATAATCATTCATCTCTAGTAATTTAGATACCATTCCATCCACATTTGAGTACATCAACTTTATCATCTTGTTTATATACTTGTCATGACATGGTTCTATTACCTTCCTCCTTTTTCTTCCATCCTGTTTGTGTACCACTTTCGTACCTGCAATCCTATTACTTTGTAAAAAAATTTCTTCTTCTCCTCTTCTGATCTTCCCTCTTTTTTTTTTTTTTTTTTTTTCTTCCTCCCTTTTCTCTTTCAGTAATTCCAGGTCCTCTTGTGTTAGGCATCTTTTTATCCATACATTTTTGAACTCCTCTTTTTCCATAAGATTCTTTGCATTTTTTAGTATCTCTTCCACAGTGTTTACACTCTGGAAAGTCACCTTTAGAGGTCTTGTCTTGCTTTTCTCGTATTTCCCTAAACTTTTGTGTTCCTCTATGTCTTTACTACAGATTTCCTCTGATACTTCTTTCAGTAAGCTCATTACATTTGCCATCTCCTTTTTGTCTCTAGTGATCTTGTTTTTAACTTCTTCCTCTTCTATACCAGTGATTACTATTGATTTATTTATTTCTACTGAATCTCTGACTAACTTTGGATTGTTTTGGATTATTCTTTTCACTTCCTTTTTAATGCTTTTTTCCTCCACCCTTGTTTCTAAGTCTTTCTTTACTTTCACCATTTCTGCATACGTGGTTTCTACATCATTTTTGTAGCTTTGCACAGCTTCATTCACCTGTGTTATCTTCTCCTCAATATCACTGCTCTGGTTCATAAGACTGCTTGCTTGTCTAATTGTCTCTGTGTTATTTTTTAACTCTTCCATAACACTCTCGTGATTGACTACTGTACTTGCCATTTCACTCACTTTCTTCCTAAGCGTACTCAGTTCCACTGTTATTCACTGATGGTTGTGTCTTTCTTATTGGCCTCCCTTCCTAGTTTTTCTATCTCTTCCTTTTGCAAGTGCATTTGCTTCTTGTTTCATCAATTTCATTTTTGAAAGCCATTTCTAGTTTGTGTACACGTTCAACCAGTCTATTGTGAGTCTCCACTTCAACCAGTTCTTGGTAGAAATCATCATTTTGCTTTTTACTTTTATCCCTTTTCTTTTCCAAATTTGTTTTACTGAAGTATGTATCCATTTTGTAATACTAAATGATTAGAGTATGTACTTACAGAGTATGTACACTTCCCCGTGTTGCTGTAGTCTAAACAAACCCAGCTGACTCAACGTATCGTGGTTCTTTGTTCTGTTTGAACCAGTCTTATTTAAACTTTTTATTTCTTTTCCTTTTAATAATGAAAAATCATTTAGTCTAACCTGGTACAGAGCTTGACTCATTCAAAGACACTAATTTAGGTAATGCCACTGGCCATGTTGGTCTGGTATGGAGCGCCGGTGACGGACGTCTACTTCCAATGATTCCCTGTGTGTGTGTGTGTGTGTGTGTGTGTGTGTGTGTGTGATAACTATTTATGTTACATATATTGCACAGAGTATTATTTTTGTGGTCAGAAGGATCTGTCTGTCTATTGATGTATTGCAGGTGCACTATGAATCTCACAACATTCATGAGGAGACCCCTGTTGGTAGTGGTGGTGGTGGGGGCCTTGGTGGAATGGGTGAGAGCACTGGGTGGTCTCCACCTGGGGGTACTGCCACCTGTGGGAGTGGTCCGGGCAACAGCTCTGGTCCAGGCTCACGCAAGGGTGGCAGCATGGGCAGTAGCGGTACCAAGCGGGCATCTCTGTTTACATGGCTCACACTGCAGAGCATCAAGAGAGAGACCACCATCAGCCCAAACATTCTTGAGTTTCTGGAGCTGGCCCTGGAACCACTGCCAGCACCTGAGCCCCAGCACAAGACACCTCTCACCTCTCAGGGTATGTACTGTGCATTATCATCATCATCATCATCTTCAGTTAGTTTCCCATGTTTATGATGGTTGTAGAGAAGTTGAGTAAAGTTGCCATGATCTCATGTGGAGGTGAAATATACAGAATGGTAGCCCTGAACACTGTACAGTGCCAGCTCATCTGTACTAGAAGATACATTAATACTTTACTCAGTATGTTGGGCAATTCCACAACTTTAATACTAACTTGTGGTTCCATGAAGTTCATTGAGCCATAAGTATGGCTTTGGAGATTTTGTAATACATTTTCCCAGTGGTTTGTTCTGCATACTGCACTTTAGTAGTCTCTCGTCTATTTTTGTTGCAGACTGTGCATATATTAAAGCCATGTAATAACTTAGACTGTTAATGTATCAAATGCAAAATAAATCAGTAAGGCAGCATTTTGAAATATCCAAGACCATTCAACACATCATTCTCATTGTCAAAGAAGACTTCCTCGCACCACTTCTGTACAGGTTTATTTACTGTATGTGTGAGATGCATGCATATATTTTTGTGTTATTCATCCAGTCTGTATAGATATTAAAAATATATAAGTTGCATGAAATAATAATTAACCCCGTTGTTCAGTGACGCAAAATGAGTCAAAATGGTGGTAGGGTGAAGAGTAACTGATGACATACTATGACTCTCTTATCAGCGTTGGTGTGAAGCGATGCCGATTAAGCAATTTTGGGCAAAAATATTCACCAGAAATTTTTAGCATGAAGTGCATAAATCTTTGCTGCATCATAGGGGAGGGTGTCTACTTGAAGGCCAGCACTCAAATACTCAGCTTTCTCTTGGCTTTCAGTGGTGGGGGGAGGGGTGCACATGCACAATCTTTGGCTATTTGCTAAAAAATTATTGTTTGTACCAAAATTCTGAAGATATCACATGAAAGCTCATAAAATTCTGCATATAGACATATACTTAGCTCTTGCATGGATCAATTAAAATATTGCGGAAGGATGTTGGGAAATTATTTTCAGGGTAGAAACACATTACAGTGCTCCCTTAACATCCATGGGGGCTAGGTAAGAGAGACACCCGCATATATTAAAAATCTGCGGATATCTGCTGCCCCCCTTAAAACACCCCCTTTAACCCGTTGGCTGCAGCGGGCGTGATGACAACATACTGACTATGCTCATTGTGGAGAAACAGGAAAAAAAATTTGTGTTTTCAACTCGTGTTTTAACCCACTTATGGTCAATCTTGAGAGCTAAAATTTTTGTCAGACAAACATCAATCTTTCTACTATTGTTTGCAACAAACTGCATGTCTGTAGGCACTCCATGCACAGAGAATGATTTGGGAGAATACAAGGTGTGTTATTAACTTCCTGATGCAAGAAATAGCCCAGGGAGGTGGAAATTTCCACCAAACGACAAGATTTTTTCAATAAAAAATAGGGTTACAGCCACGTTACCTCATCACAGTAATTTAGACCAGCTCATCAAGGGGTACGAGAGAGAGAGAGGGGGGGGGGAGGGCAGCAAACCAGTTTAGACCAGCTCATCGAGGGTACATGGAAGAAAAGAAATACTTCCAGCCTATCCTAACTTTTCCCCCAATGAATTAATGGCATAAATAAATGAAGTGGCCAAAAGGAAGAGTGTTATATTTGATTCACTGGATAATGCCATCACTAAAACAGCCATGAACTGTGCATGGGATAATGTTACATTTCCAGTGAACAGTGCCGGCAGAGTTCAACGAGATAAAATGCTCTAATAAATCCAGCCCCGGTACTGTATCCACCTGCGGATATTTAAAATCGTGTATGTTAACCCTTTCAGATTCCGAAGACGTGATTGGGTGAGAAATAGGGGCGTGGAAGAAGTTGAGAGGCGGAAGAGAGAGTTATATGTTGAAAGAAAGAGAGATGTGTAAAGATTAGTAAGAGAGAGTAAGAAGAGAGTGGATGAGGAATTTGGAAGGAATTTGAATGTAAAGTGGAGGGACTGTAAGGAAATGTTTTGGAAAGAGGTGAAGAGAGTAAGACAGGGTGGAAGTGAGGTTAGCAGGGGAGTGAAAGATAAAAATGGTAGATTACTAGTGGAGAAGGGAGAAAAAGTGAGCAGATGGAGAGAACACTTTAAGGAATTGTTGAACATAGAGGATGGAAGTAATGTGAGTATAAGTGGCTGGGGAATGGCTGGGAGAAGGAGGAAGGTGAGAAGACAGGAAGAAATCAGTAGGATAGAGGTTGTGGAAGCAGTGAAGAAAGTTAAATTGGGGAAATCCCCAGGTATTGATGAAGTGTGTGGTGAAATGCTGAAGCATGGGGGAGAGATTGTAGTAGAATGGATGTGGAAGATGTGTAGATTGGCCAGGGAGGAAGGTAGAGTCCCGGAGGATTGGAAGTCAGGTATAATTATTCTCTTGTACAAAGGGAAAGGGGAAAAAGAAGTGTGTGGTAATCCTAGGGGCATTTGTCTTCTTAGTATAATAGGAAAAGTGTATGGTAGGATACTTGTTGACAGAGTTAGAGAAAGAGCAGAGGAATTAGTTGGAGAAGAACAGGGAGGCTTTAGGAAGGAAAGAGGTTGTGTAGATGAGATATTCATTCTTAGATTTTTAGTGGAAAAGTTTCTAGAGAAGGGAAAGAAGTTGTATGCAGCTTTCATGGATTTGGAGAAAGCATATGACAGGGTGGATAGACAAGGATTGTGGAAAGTATTAAGAATATATGGAGTAGATGGGAAGTTGTTGAATGCTGTGAAGAGTATGTATGATGGTGCTAAGGCTGCAGTGCGTGTGGATGGTGAACTAAGTGAATTTTTCAGTTTGAAGGTTGGGTTGAATCAGGGATGTGTTATGTCTCCATGGTTGTTCAATCTGTACATGGATGGGGTAATAAAAGAGGTACAAGGTAGGGTAGTGGATGTTGGAGTGGCCCTGGTGAGAGAGGATAGTGTTTGGAAACTCCCTGTACTGTTGTTTGCAGATGATACTGTGTTGTTGAGTGAAGTCAAAGGGGAGCTGCAAGGCTTGATGGATGAGTATGGGAGAGTGTGTAAGAAACAGAATCTAAAGGTGAATGTAGGGATGAGTAAAGTGATGGTCTTTGTGAGAGGTGAAAGTCAATGAATGTACATCGAAGTTGGATGGTGAGGAATTGGAAAATGTGAGTACTTCTAAGTACTTAGGTAGTGTGATGAGTACGGATGGAGGTTTGGAAGATGAAGTGCTTGAAAGGGTACAGCAGGGAAGAAAGGTTGCTGGTTCTTTGAAAGCAGTGATATGAAACAGGGAAGTGAGCATGGAAGTGAAAAAGTTACTACATGACAGTTATACCAACTCTAACGTATGGAAGTGAAGCTTGGACGTTGTTGGAAGGACACAAGTCAAGAGTGAGAGCAGTGGAAATGAGTTATTTAAGAGGAGCCTGTGGAGTCACGTGGAGAGAGAGGGTGACAAATGAGGATATAAAGGAGTGTTGTGGTGTGGATGTGGATGTGACAGGAAGCGTTATGAGGAACACACTGAGGTGGTTTGGCCATGTGGAGAGGATGGAGGGTGAAAGACTGATGAAGAGAGTGTATGTGAGTGAGGTGGAGGGGGGAAGAGGGAGGGGGAGGCTGAGGATGAGATGGAGGGATGGGGTGGAGAGGTGTATGAGAGAGTTGGGTGTGAGTTGGGAGCAGGGCAGTGAAATGGCGAGGGATAGGGCGACGTGGAGGCGTTTTGTTTGTGGCCACCCCAAACGGGATTGAGGCTTCTGGCAATAGATAGATAGATAGATAGATAGTAAATCCAACCATTGAGATTCTGATGACTCCAATTCGAGTCATATGAAACAACATTTGTTTTTTTGCATGTTTTCCATATCCTGTCTGGGCTTGTTCTACATACACCATCCTGTTTATCCTTTTCCAAATATTTGATTTTACACTGACAAGTACATCAGACAGATATGCATAATAAATTCACTTTTACCATGAATAATATCAGTATTACCAGCATGGATATTTGCCTGTGTGACAGCGAGAACTTTCGCTTTTCTCTGTGAAAACTAACGTAAATTGCCCTAACCTGAATATCAATGGAAAGGTAATTTACTGTAGATTGACATGGTGCAATCAAATTTCATGTAACTCTAATACTTTTCTTTTACAAATATTTTTCTACGGAAGAGTGTGCAATTTTTTCATTTCGGCTAACTTCTACTCATCGCATTGGCCATTTAGCTACGGTATTTATGTTTTTCAACTATACTGCGATAAAGAGCAATTATTCAGCTTAAAATGGTACCAAATTCATTAGTCTACCATAAAAAGTTAGTGTACAGTGGCTGATTAAGTACAAATATCGCTGCACAACGGTGCACTCTATGTGTGCCAGGCTGAATCTGGCACAGACACAGTCAGCGAAGGGCCAAAAATCTCAAAGGGTTAAAAACACGGATGTTAAGGGATAACTACTCTCACTGCATTTCAGTAATTTCACTGTACTTTTACTCATCAGTTTTGTGTGTTTTTATTAACTTAACATTTAGTATAAGCATCAGAAAAAATGGTGGAATATAAATTTATTCTATTATAACCAATTTCTGGGCAAATAAAATCAATGGGAATGTTTTCCTTTATGTATGAGTCCAGGCTGCCATTGTGGCATTTTCTCTGATCACATCACACAAACTTGCAGAAAACTTAAGGTGCCCAAAAGGGTTAAAAAGATATAAGTTGCATGAGAGTACAATGAGGTGTAATATTTGAAAGAGGCTGTAAAAAGCCTTGTAAGCTGACTAGAATATAGGTGTTAAAATGTGACCCTATGTGAGAAATAATACTTGACAAAGAGATGGTTGTGTGGACCATTTCGCTTGACGTTGTTGAAGTTTTCTTGTTTGTGTACAGTCGATGGATTAACCCTGTCTGAATACATCTATAAAGAAGAATACCCCCTCCCCCCCTGGAAAAAAAAAATGTACAATCGGCCATGCCTATGAGGTGGAGTTAGGATTCTAAAGATTTGTATGGTAAGTGAAAGAGTGTGGCGAGTTTCACTAAACATATTGCTTATTAGTTTTCTGTATATTTAGGTCTCCGCACCAAAGTGTGGAGAGTTACTGTATTTCCTTGATGTTTCTTTCTTTCCAAGCGCTTCTTCAACTTGGCACCATTTTTTTTTTTTTTTTACCAGTTCACTCCAAACTTAGCACAAGTGTTCCTTGGGCCAATAGCCCCAGGCATCTTTTAAATTTATTTTTTTTAATTTTTATTGTTCTTGTTTTTTTTGTTGGTCATTTTCAAGGGATTTATGGGTTCAAATGTCAAACAACATGGACAGGCAAATTTTTAGATCTTGTGTTTTTTTATGTTCATTTATCATCATGGCAGTTTACACAGAAACATATGTACTGTAGCTGTGTGGAGACCATCATACATTCCCTTTACAGTGTTGGCAGTCTTGTATTTTCAAGTCTTTCCATTTTTTCTGCACCCAGCCTTACCCCATTCATAGTTGTGAAAAAGAGGTTAGAATGATGATAATGAAATGTATGTCTTGGTTTTTCCCATTTCCCCATCCATTCCAGACTTTTTTTTTTTTTTCTTAAGATGAAAAATAGGATGATGTTTATAAACATGATATTGATTTTGTTTCATTTATAAAGGCTCCAACATGTCTTGTCTGTCAGCCTTGGTCACCTAATAGCTGCTACCCATGCTGTGTGATCTCTGGCAGCATCCCTATTCAGTCCATTATTCCTGAGATCACACTGTATTACCTCTTCCCAGGTCTTTTTCAGTCTGCCTCTCACATCCCTAGAACCCAAGATTCACACATCTCACATTCTGCACCCAGTTGTCATCCCCCATTCTCTCCACATGCCCAAACCATCTCAATGTATCTCTACTCATCACAAGACCAATACACTCCAGTCCCATCCTTTTCAGCTTTTCCAGTGTAAACCTAGCACCCAGGCCTCGCATTCAGGGATGCACTGCACATCCACCTAATCATTGTCATTTCTGTATATTTGAGCCTTCAAATATCCTCTTCCTTTACTGCCCAGGTCTCACTACCATATAGCATAACACTCCCAACAAATGTGGCATACAAAGATTCCATAGCATGGAGGGAGAGCTCTCTCAGTGTCAAGAGAAGCAACAGCTCCCTGAACTTCTTTAAATCACTCCTCACGTAAGCCACAGAGCTAGCTCCAGCTCCGCTTCCAGCACATAACATGTCTTCCGAATAACAAAACTCTTCTCATACTGAAGAGACACACCATCAAGATCAATCCTCTCTCGCGTGACAATCTCTACATGGTCTCACTGACATACCGCATACATAAAATCAGCATTATCTTGCACTTTACCTCAAATAGCGCTACATCTTTTATGCACTCATTTATCACAAACACTGCACAAGATGGAATTACTTTCCATGCCCTTATGGCAAACTGCACATGGCCACTCTCCCTCCTCTTTGACAGTACCGCCACCAACCCTAGGTTCCATCACCTTTGTTTTATCTGCATTTAGTCTCAAGCCCTTGCGCCCCATATCATCACTCCATTTCCTAAATCTTTCCTCCACCTCCCTTTCATTCTCTGCAATCAACACCAAATCACTGTCATACAACATCTCTCATGGGAGTTTATTTCTGAAGTCATCAGGGCTTCAAGCACCAGGATAAACAATAAGAGGCTCAAGACTTACCCCTGATGTATGCCAGTATTCATAGTAAACCCACCATTCAAATTTCCAGTCACTCTTACATGGGTGCAGTCACCCACATACATAGCCGTAACCACTCCAACCAGCCACTTCTTGAACCCAAACTTTCTCATTGCCCACGTCACAACCTCTCCAGAGACTTTGTCTAAGACTTTCTCCAAATCAACAAACACAAAGTACAAATCCAATGTCTTTTCTATATATTTTTCCTGAAGCTGTTGAACAATGAATATGGCATCAGTGGTCCCTTTGCCTGGCATAAACCCAAACTGCATCTCACTGGTATTCGCTTTTTCTCTAATCATACCTTCTAATAGTCTCCATTACCTTCATTATGTGGTCCAAAAGTTTTATTCCTCTGTAATTTCCTCTTTCCAGGGCATCACCCATTCCTTTGTACATATTTACTGTCACTCGCTTCACCCAGTCATCTGGGACAACACACTTGTATGTAATTATATGTATACGGCACTCCAGTCGGATTGAGCTGGTCAAGGTTTATATTCAAGGGGTGGTTGGGGTTTATTGCTCACATAATGCCACTCAGGAATGGGTGAGGCTGGTCACTCTCATCTTAAATGTCAGGACCAAGTTGCCTAGCCCCAGACTCCTACGCTTCTCGTGAGGCAACGTAGGATTGGATGAAGGATGGATGGATGAATTAAATCAGTATCTGACTCCACTTCTATATCTCATGAGGCCTTCAGCATTTCAGCAGTCAACCCAGAAACACCTGTCACCTTTCCCACCTGCATCCAGCCCCCGGATCCAGTGACTCCAAACCTTCCCAGTTCTGGTCAAACTCCTCGTTCAGCAACTGGTTATAATACTTTATCCAGCCATCTTTAATATCTTCACTGTTCACCACTACCTTTCCTTCATCATTCTTCATACATGGCTCACCTATGATATCCATATTTTCCCTCTTCCTTTGGATTGACACCTATCATATTCTTCCTCTCCTCACTATTTAGAGTATGAAGTAAAAGTCTGAGACTCATATTTTGCCCCGTATACCTCTTTTCAAGCCCAATGCTTGGCAGCCAGTAGTCCTCTTAGCTACCTTCCCTTTTCCATCCCTGGATAAACCTTCTTTTTGTCTTAACTGCAGCTTCTACACCCTCATCCCACGGCTGTGTTACATTTTGTCTGTGTGGGTCCTTTGTCCATCCATACACTGAATCAGTAACCCTCAGGAGACTGTGTTTGAGTACTCTGTACTGTTCATTAACACTTGTGTCAACAACTCCCTGTTCAGCCACCGCTCTGCTCATCTTTCTGTAGAAGGCATCCCTTACTGCTTTTTTTTTTCAATTTCCATATTTTTCTTCTAGGGTCATAGGTCTTCTTCACCACTCACTCTTTAAGGACAGTATCACATGTCAGTAATTTGTGTTGCAGCACACACTCATCACTCCCTATAACATCCCTCACCAACCTCTTATCAGTCTTCCTGACCAGGAAATAGTCAGCCTGACTGCTGCTTCTCAGAGCTATCTATCTATTGCCAGACGCCTCAATCCCGTTTGGGGTGGCCACAAACAAATCGCCTCCAAGTCACCCTGTCCCCCGCCATTTCACTGCCCTGCTCCCAACTCACGCCCCCCTCTCTCATATACCTCTCCACCCCATCCCTCCATCTCATCCTTGGCCTCCCCCTCCCTCTTCCCCCCTCCACCTCACTCACATACACTCTCTTCGTCAGTCTTTCACCCTCCATCCTCTCCACATGGCCAAACCACCTCAGTGTGTTCCTCATAACGCTTCCTATCACATCCACATCCACACCACAACGCTCCTTTATATCCTCATTCGTCAGCCTGTCTCTCCACGTGACTCCACAGGCTCCTCTTAAATAACTCATTTCCACTGCTCTCACTCTTGACTTGTGTCCTTCCAACAATGTCCAAGCTTCACTTCCGTACGTTAGAGTTGGTATCACAATACTGTCATGTAGTAACTTTTTCACTTCCATGCTCACTTCCCTGTTTCTTATCACTGCTTTCAAAGAACCAGCAACCTTTCTTCCCTGCTGTACCCTTTTAAGCACTTCACCCTCCAAACCTCCATCCTTACTCATCACACTACCCAAATACTTAAACGTACTCACATTTTCCAATTCCTCACCATCCAACCTCGCTGTACATTCACTAACTTCACCTCTCTCAAAGACCATCACTTTACTCTTCCCTACATTCACCTTTAGGTTCCGTTTCTTACACACTCTCTCAAACTCATCCACCAAGCCTTGCAGCTCCCCTTCGTCTTCACTCAACAACACAGTATCATCTGCAAACAACAGTACAGGGAGTTTCCAAACACTATCCTCTCTCACCAGGGCCACTCCAACATCCACTACCCTACCTTGTACCTCTTTTATTACCCCATCCATGTACAGATTGAACAACCATGGAGACATAACACATCCCTGTTTCAAACCAACTTTCAAAGAGAAAAATTCACTTAGTTCACCATCCACACGCACTGCAGCCTTTGCACTATCGTACATACTCTTCACAGCATTCGACAACTTCCCATCTACTCCATATATTCTTAACACTTTCCACAATCCTTGTCTATCCACCCTGTCATATGCTTTCTCCAAATCCATGAAAGCCGCATACAACTTCTTTCCCTTCTCTAGAAACTTTTCCACTAAAGATCTAAGAATGAATATTTGATCTACACAACCTCTTCCCTTCCTAAAGCCTCCCTGTTCTTCTCCAACTAATTCCTCTGCTCTTTCTCTAACTCTGTCAACAAGTATCCTACCATACACTTTTCCTATTATACTAAGAAGACAAATGCCCCTATGATTACCACACACTTCTTTTTCCCCTTTCCCTTTGTACAAGGGAATAATTATACCTGACTTCCAATCCTCCTGGACTCTACCTTCCTTCCAGGCCAATCTACACATCTTCCACATCCATTCTACTACTATCTCTCCCCCATGCTTCAGCATTTCTCCACACACTCCATCAATTCCTGGGGCTTTCCCTGATTTAACTTTCTTCATTGCTTCTACAACTTCTATCCTACTGATTTCTTCCTGTCTTCTCACCTCCCTCCTTCTCCCAGCCATTCCCCAGCCACTTATACTCGCATTACTTCCATCCTTTACGTTCAACAATTCCTTAAAGTGTTCTCTCCATCTGCTCACTTTTTCTCCCTTCTCCACTAGTAATCTACCATTTTTATCTTTCACTCCCCTGCTAACTTCACTTCCACCCTGTCTTACTCTTTTCACTTCTCTCCAGAACATTTTCTTACAGTCCCTCCACTTTACACTCAAATTCCTTCCAAATTCTCATCCACTCTCTTCTTACTAATCTTTTCACCTCTCTCTTTCTTTCCACATTTAACTCTCTCTTCCGCCTCTCAACTTCTTCCACGCCCCTATTTCTCATCCATTCATTGTATGCTTTCTTCTTTTGTGCCACAGCCTGTTTCACCTCTTCAGTCCACCACGCTGTTCCTTGCACCCCCCTCTGTCTTCTCTTCCTTCCACACACCACATCACATGCTGCACATATTTCTTCTGTAAATATTCTGCACACACCTTCCACGTCTCCCATCTGCTCCAATTCATATTTGCCCAATCGTTCCTCCACTTCTCTCTTATACTCTGCCTTTTCCTCATCCTCTTGTAACCTTTCCACTCTCCTTGCAACTACTCCTTCCTCTCATCTTTCCCTTCTTCTATTCCTCCATCTTACTTGCATTCTAATTCTGGCCACCACCAAGTAGTGGTCAGAAAGTCCACTCCCCCAACCTCTATACACTCTTGCATCGTTTACACATCTTCGCATCCTTTCATCCACACACACATAATCAATCATTGCCTTCCTTTCATTCAGTTCACCACCCACCCTTCTCATCACTCGCCATGTATACCTGTGGATCATTTTATGCCTGAAGAGGGTATTGGCTATCACCAACCCCCTCCCAGCACAAATGTCCACTAACGCACTCCCATTCTCATCTATCTCAGCAGGCACACCCCACTCACCAACTATTCCATCCACCTTCACATTACCGACTTTACCATTCATATCACCAATCAAAAACACTCTCTCATTCCTTCTAAACTTTTCCATGCACAGTTCCACATTTGTCTAGAACTCTTCCCTCACTTTTCTAGCACGATATTGCGTTGGCGCATACACACGCAGAATCGCCCACATTTGTATTCCAACTTTCAACTTTACCCACACAATCCTTGACCCAACTGATCCATACTGTCTTATGCTCTTCTTCCATCTTTTACTCACAACTATACATACTCCTTCCTTTGCCCTCTCATTCTCACCTACTCCTTCACATATACCCCATCCATACTCCCATTCTCTCACACTTCCTCCTCTCCATTTTGTTTCAGTTATTCCACATACATCCACTTTCGCACCCTCAAGCACCTGGACAATCTCTCTCTCTTTCACCTCATCATTCGCTCCTCTTACATTCCATGTACTCATTACCAAGTCCTTTGTCCGGTCCTGGGTCGTCATCAGAGACTTGTGTGTAATCAGCCTACTCTCTCTTTTACTAAATTATGTGTTGCACACAATCATGTTCATTGCCTCCCCAAACTCAAGTATCCTTTCCCTGTCCACATTCCTCATACTATATGCACATCCCCCATGCACCCCTTCCTATCCTTGAGTTGCTTCACCTACAAGACCATCTATGTCCCCTCCCAAAAGTCTGATCTCGTCATTCCCCGTACCACTTAACACTTGTATTAAGTTATCCCATCAGAATCTGTCTTTTTCTGCATCATCCAAGCCGGCCTGTGGAGAGTATGCCAATGTAAATGAAATTGGAAGCTTACCGAACAAAATTTTCACTACAGTAATCCATTCGTTCACTCTCATTACATGCATGACATATTCCACCCATTTTTTCTTAATCATCACACCCACACCACCACATCCATCTGCCCTTCCCTGCCAAAGTATTTTGTAGCTACTGACAATTCTTCCTGGCAATCATTCTGGCCGATCCTCCCCTATACCTAACCTCCCATACACAGCCAGCATCCACTCGCCTCCTACTCATTGCCTTTGACCCCTTCCCCCACTCTGCCCTTCAAACTACAGTAACCACATTCGAAGATGGCCACTCTGATCCCCTTGGGTGATTTAGTATCATCAGACTTCCGCTTTTTCTCATTTTTTTTTGTCATATCATTAAAATTGAAGAGAGTGAGAGACAGACCGCAGGCCATGCCAACATGCACAGTATACAGTAGGCTGATTGGAAGGAACAACAATTGCGGGCTTGCGGCCTTTGGTTCCCTCTTCCTCGCATTTAAAAAATAAAAAAAAAATGGGACCTGGGATCCATCGCCCACCAGCCATGACCAGTGGCTGTGCCTGTGACCTCAGAACACCCTGCCAGGACAACTACAGGGACACCCTCCAAGCACACCTTGGCATTGTAACTGCTTTGCCATTATACTCCCACTGATAGGCTGCCTCCTGGGTCACTACGTCTGGGTTCAGGCCCCCCTCTCTATTGGCAGTAGCGGCAGCCTGGGAACTGCATTGCCTTCTACCATCTAGCAAAGATCAGAGCCCCATCCCATCCTGGTCCCCAGAACTATGCTGACGGAGCCTGTGTCATGCCTCCTCTCGATAGGTCCACCACTAGCTAGCGAGGGAAAAGTTTTCTGATCACATACCCTTGCTGGTGTCGTCCCGTGGGACAGTGGGGTACATTGTGTGATATATAAAGCTCATTTACAGTAGTGCATGAGATATAGAAAGGTGTTTGGACAAGTATGCTGGTCTGCTTTCCATATTAGTGTCGCACTGAGATCAGCAAAGGGGGTTGGTCAGGATATTCTGATGGCTAGTGAAATAGGAACTCCAGCTCTCCCTATCACCAGCATTCTCATTCTCGTTGGGAGTACTGTCCTAATTAGCTGGTGCCACAGCCCACTCCCTACAAACTGAAAACAAGGAAGAGGATAACTGATGGCATTTATGATAAGTTCTCCCTCACCCCCTGACCCCTTAGAAAAAGGTAACCGAGGCTGAGAGCCTGCAAAATTTGTCAAAAGAAAAAAGGAAGGGGAGGGGAAAAGAAAACCAGATTTAAAATCTGCTCATTGTGAGATATCTGGACACATTGTGTTAAAAAGACAGGAGGCCATAAACAGTGGAACAGACAGATTTAGAAAGAGAATTCCAGAGCTGTCACATCAAAGAATATTAAAATTTTAATTGGATACCATTGATTCTTTGGAGTACTACATGAAGAGTGAAGTGTGACCACAAGCTTGGAAATAGTCACACAGCCATTGCTCCTTGGCAGGATACAGTCATAAGTATGGTAAATAGAGTCAGAGTCCAAGTTGAGGTTCTTATATTGTTATGTGAGAATCTCAGTTTCCAGTAATTGTTAGGAAGTAATTAACTGGTCTTGGCTCTTGGTTTAGCTTCCAGTCTGCAGATAACATCAGCTGTACCATGGCTAACCTTTGTGTGGGGGCTTCTTAAGAGGATGCATGGCATCATTTATTTGATTTGATTTGATTTCATTGTGTTATACTCCACCCTTTCAGTCATATCTCCTAGTTCTGTAACTTTTATGCATCTGTCCTTGTTTTATGCACTCATTCACCTGATTCAAAAATATTCCATTTTTGTCCATCACTTTTCCCACTTTTTTGTTTGCAAGCTTACACTGTTTGCATATAAGTATGTATCTATCAATCTCTTTCTTGCACTCACCCCATACAAGCCTTGCACCCACACACTTACACACTCTGACACACTTTTTCATTCTTTCTGACAGCAACAGTGGAACAGCAACCTTCATTGATCAAGACTTATCTAAGATCACTGAACAGGGACAAAATAACGTTGTCTCATTTAATGCTAGGAAAACCAAGTACAGGTATATACAGTTTATTAATAGACAGATATTACCTTTGATGCTACTAATATTCCTGTCTCTAAACATACTGAAATTCTCAGAGTTTCACTTAACAATACCCTCATCTGGACCTGTCATGTTAGATCACTTGCTAAAAGTGCTTCAAAGAACAACTTAGTTTTTTTATGAATAGAGGACTCCTGTAATCTGGTGTATGGATTATTATTATTTTTTATTTGTTTGTTTTTCCTTCCTCTGTTCTGTTGATTAAAAAAAAAAAAAAAAAATCTGGCCCTTCTTATTTCAGCCCTGAGAAGATTTCATATGTTGAAGAATACTAACTGCTTTAATTCATTGTTGCATATTACTAGTGAACAGTACAGTATTCATTCCAACCACCATCAGACACTAATTGAGTATGGGACAGTGCTCCTCTACTGAAGGAGATGATGGAGTTATACTCTGCCATGCTCCTTCAGTTCAAATGGTTTTCATAAGTTGAATTAAATTCCCTAAGTTGACTGAAGGGGTAAAAAATGTGTCATCCACACAGAGCCTGAGCCAGTGTTCAATGTGGAAGTTGATGCCGGAGGTGCAGCTGGCAGTGGAGGGGTTCCTTACGTATACGCATCCTTCCCAGTGGATGTGGTGGTGTATTTCCACATGCAGCCATCAACCATCAGGTCAGTTCCTTCACCTTCACATCTGGGCCAGTGTTTTGGTTGACTAAGGAAGTTTTGAACACGTCTCATAGCACTTTATTTCCCATATTACACATTACTCTTCTTGTCTTTTTTATGTTGTTTGTAGCTTTGTAGCATCAGTACAGAATAAACACAGCAATTATTAATGTGCCATATGTGGAAATGAACTGGTAAGGAAAGGTACAAAAACACTTCTTAAACTGATGAGAATACATGCCCTGCCACATTCATCAGCAAGTAGTGTAATTGCTAGGTACAGTACTGGATATATATATATATATATATATATATATATATATATATATATATATATATATATATATATATATATATATGTGTATATATATATATATATATATATATATATATATATATATATATATATATGTGTATATATATATATATATATATATATATATATATATATATATATATATATATATATATATATATATATATATATATATATATATATATATATATATATATATATATATATATATACAGTATATATATGTATATACAGTATATATATATATATATATATATATATATATATATATATATATATATATATATATATATATATATATATATATATATATATATATATATATATATATATATATATATATATATACATACTAACTAACTAACTAACTAACTATATATATATATTTATATATATATATATATATATATATATATATATATATATATATACAGTATATATATATAGATATGGAGAATGTGAGTGCATTCAAGTACTTGGGTAGTGTGATGAGTAAGGATGGAACTTTGGGGGATGAAGTATGTGAAAGGGTACAGCAGGGAAGGAAGGTTGTTGGTACACTGAAAGCAGTGATGAGAAATAGGGAGGTGAGTATGGAAGTTAAGAAGTCACTGCATGATGGTATTGTGATCCCTACCCTGACGTATGGAAGCGAGGCGTGGACCTTGCAAGAGGGGAACAAGTCAAGAGTGAGAGCAGTGGAAATGAGTTACTTGAGAGGAGCATGTGGAGTGACGTGGAGGGACAGGTTGACGAATGAAGATGTGAAGGAACGTTGTGGGGTAGATGTGGATGTGGTTGAAAAGATTAGGAGAAATACACTGAGGTGGTTTGGACATGTGGAGAGGATGGAGAATGAAATACTGACTAAGAGGGTGTATGTAGGTGAGGTGGAGGGAGGGAGAGGGAGGGGTAGACCGAGGATGAGGTGGAGGGATGGAGTTGAGAGGTATATGAGGGAGGGGGGGGTGAGTTGGGGGGAAGGGAGTCAAATGGTGGGTGACAGAGTGACTTGGAGGCGTTTTGTCTGCGGCCACCCTTTGCGGGATTAGGGCGTCGGGCTATAGATAGATAGATATAGATATATAGATAGATAGATAGATAGATAGATATATACATACAGGGTGTCCCGGGAGGTAAGTCAATAACTTTGGGAAATGATAGAGGAGCGAATTCTATGGAAAAAATGTTATGTGAACATGTGTCCAAATCCCAACCGTTACGGAGCTACAATTACTGATGACCTTATGGGTGAATTATGAAGACCATTTTCGCCCATAAGGTTGTCAGTAATTGTAGCTCCGTAACGGTTGAGATTTGGACACATGTTCATATAACATTTTCTGCATAGAATTCCCTCATCTGTCATTTCTCAAAGTTTTTGACTTACCTCCCGGGACACCCTGTATATATATATATATATATATATATGTATGTATGTATCTATCTATCTATATATATATATATATATATATATATATCCATCCATCCATCCATCCATCATCCAATCCTACGCTGCCCCATGAGGAGCATAGGAGCCCGGGGCTAGGCAAGTTTGTCCTGACATTAAAGATTAGAGTGACCAGCCTCACTCATCCCTGACTGGCATTACATGAGCAATAAACCCCCCACCCCTTGGATATAAACCTACACAGGCTCAATCCAACTGGAGCACCTTATCTACCCACTGTACCACCAGGCACCATAATTTGGTTATATGGTTACCACCTAGCATAGTAAATGGTTTCCTGGTGTACAGGAAACCATTTGGCTTGTCACTCAGTGTAGAGTTAGCCATAGGCAGAAGGAAGGGGAAAGAATGAAGGAAAAACAGAAGAGGGAGTGTAAAGTCACCCGTAGGCAGAAGGAAGAGGAAAGAACGAAGGAAAGAAAGACAGAAACGGAAGGAAGGAAGAGAGGAAAGTATATATATATATATATATATATATATATATATATATATATATATATGTTGCCTTTTTTTTTTATCCTTTTTTTTTTTTTACAATTCAGTCCACAGTAAATTACAAAAATGTTACAAAATTATATATACATGTACATGTCCTTAGGCTGAAAAGATTCATAGTTCATGGCACCAGCCCTGCAGCCTATCATTTATGGGGTTTGTGTGGTAGAAATCAGGAAAGGAGTAAGAGGTCTCATGTACACTCAGTCAAAGACCATCGTCAACCAAGTGATAGTTTTACAGTGGGCATTGTTGCTGTTTGCATTTTTAGCAGAGGCAAATGTTTGATAACAGGTAGTGTATTTCAGAGGGTGAATATAGCTCCTTCTTCCTAGTGTATTGATAATATCATGCATACACATTCATGAAAATCTACTGGAGATTGTTGTTAGATGCTTTATCCACTCTTTCAAAATGTATAGACAGAAAAATTATAGTTACTCCTCTGATTGACTATGCAGTAAGTCTTTCTTGTATGTTGGTGATGTAATCCAAAATATCACAAGTTTTTCCATACAATTAATACTGTTAACTTGGGGTACTGACAGATCAGCTGGGTTGACTGCTGAAATGTTGAAGACCTCGGGAGATAATGGAGCGGGTTTAGTTACTGTTTTGAGAAACTTGACCACCAGTATATTTGAGTTTGTTGTCCCATATAATTTGCCGAAGAGTGTGATTGTAAATGTGTTGTGTATAAAGGGAAGGGTCATTCCCTGGAAAGAGAAAATTATACAAGCATAAAACTTTTGGACCAGATAATGGAGAGAGTCCTTGAGTGTATAATAAGGGAAAGAGTGAATATTGATGAGATACAGTTTGGTTTTATGCTAGGCAAAGGGACCACTGATGCCATATTCATTGTCCACCAACTTCAGGAAAAATATATAAGAATGAAAAGATAGCTCTACTTTGTTTTTGTTGATGTGGAGCAGTCCTTTAACAGAGTCCCTAATTAGGTGGTGAAAAGGGCAGTGAGAAAGTTTGGGACCAAGGAGTGACTGGTTACGACTTTGTATGTGGATGCTTGCACTCAGGAAAGAGTGAATGGAGATTTGAGTGACGAGTTTTCTGTGAATGTTAGCGTGCATGAGGGGTCAGTCTTAAGCCCCTTATTGTTTGTCTTGATGGTTGAAGCTCCCTTATGTGAATTCAGAAAGGGACACCAATGGGAGATGTTGTATGCTGATGACTTGGTGATGATTGCAGAGGATTGAGGAAGTGGAGTGATGGAATGGGGCACAAGGATTTGAGAGTACAGTAAATGCAGATAAAACAAAAGTCATAACTGAGGCTGGCGGCAGTACTGTCAAAGTAGTGAGTGTGGCCATGTACATTTTGCCACAAGGTTGTTGGAAGCATCTCCATCATGTGCAGTGTTTGTGATAAGTGGGTTAGTGCTGTAAATCGGCAAGCAAGAGTTGATTAATATTGGTATTGGAAGCAAAAAATTATCCGATAATCGGAATCCCATCGGAATCGGCTGAGTAGCAATGAAAATATATAAATGTAGGTGTTACCCAATGACCCTGGACTCTAACACTTATCCTCACCATTTTAGTTGTGAACTAATGCTGTAATGATGATTGTTTTTCAAAGATATGGTTGTATCCCATATTCTATTGACTGTCTTAAATGATGAAATGCTTAAACTGAAACATATGAAACATTTAGACCATAATATTATATCTGTGGTTAGAATCAAGCTTGACACAAACACATAAAGCACTCTTCTGTCAAGGAGCTGTGGCAGACTGGTAGGAACTTGCAAGTCGGACAGTACACTCACACACAATGGTGGTGTTCCATCAGTGGTATGATGTAAGCTTAATGTTTACTTACGATGGTACAAGAGCTAAGAACAGAAATTCAGTTTCTTTTCATTTTGTCTATTAATCTTTGAAAAATGTATACAAATAAATAATATATACTGCTTAATTACTGCTGCCTTTCATTGCATTTTTAGTACTAAATTCGGTCATTACCTGCAAATCTAATTTTGTTTAACGTGAAAAAATGGTGGAACAGTACTTAAAAAATTATATTGATATATTGAACTGTGTGAAATATCACAATTCCTTTAGTACCGTGTTTTAACTGTACTGTATTTGGCGTTTTATTTTAAGGAATCTATAAAATGATAATTGTACTATACCTTTATATTTTAAAATGTTATTAACCCCTTAACCGCGGGGCATCACTTTCGTGACGCTTGGGAGCAAGGGATCATACCGCGGGGCGTCGCTTTTGTGATTCTGTGTTATTTTGAATTCACCCGGGCTTCCAAGTGGGGGCTTGTATCATCTATCAGTACTGCCAATGTCCAACACTAGTCAGCACTCCTAATCTCATCTGTACTCCCATCCATTGTTGACAATTTAGCCATTTCTCCCTGTTCTTGACTCCCCTCCCTACCCCCCCTCCATTACACTATCCTCTCGCCTGCCCGGCCGTGCTACGCTAAGTAAATCTTCCCTGGAATTTTTCACTGATTTCATCCATTGAAATAAGCCCTATGCCCTATTCTTATACCAATTAATATATACAAGAAAGAAATAAGGTAAGTGAGAGTGCCATACACCTGGAATTGGCTAATTATCACCTGACAACACCTCACGTGCACTCGTTCGCTAATTTTCGCTGTTTTTTTCCCCTTGAAATATGCCATATAATCTATTTTCGTAATAAATATACATATAAGGAGGGAAGGGAGAAGCCAAAGTGATATTTACATTCACCTGGAACTACCTAATTTATAATGTATTGTCTAGATTTCCTGCCAATCATTTCAGTGAAATACATAGCTGTTTCAAGAGCTACGTTGGCAGTACTGAATAACCCCTAAGTAGGCCTCAACCCGGGCCGGCCCTCCTTTATCAGTTCTCTCTCATCTTCCGAAGAGGAGGTACTGCTCATCCTCTTGCTGACTTCAGGGCCTTTTTTCACCCCCATGCAAAGGGCCCTGTGACCTTTACCCCCTACTAAACCTCGTGTGGAAAGAGGTAAAGGGCTGACAATTGATAAAAGAGTGACTACAATCTTTCTATTGAGTAAAACAGTGCAAGTGGAATTGTAAATAATGTGTAAATAATATGTAAACAGCAAGTGAAAGTAATGAATGTAAATATACGTGAACAATGGAAAATAATTTTATAAGTTACTTCAAGTGACAGTGCATAACACAGTGTAAATAAAATAGAAATGTAAATAACGAAAATAAAATAGAGAACGTAAATAGAAATGTAAATGAGTAGTATTATAAGAATACGAGTATATACCCTAGGAGTAATGAAAGTGAAAGTTTCACTATAGCATGTCTGAATACTATGAGTTATGAGAGTGAAGATGAAAGTGACATTCACTCTCAATGCCAGTATACAGGACGAGAAAGTGAATGCTACGTATTTTACTGAAAGAAATTGAATCCCTACAGTGACAATAAACTAATACTACTGAAGGAAACTTATGGATAAAGACTAGATATATATAAGTGTTATATAGTAATAGAAATATAAAGTGTGAGGGGTTTTATGAATAATAAATGACAGAGTACCAAGAGCGAACTAGCACAAGTGCGGCGGTCAGACGCGCTCATAATTTTCATTGCTTTCACAGTGTTTTTTTTTTTTAGGAGTATGGATCCCAAACTACTTGAAAATCATAGAGTAGTGTTTATAGTGTTAATATCTGGCTGTGGTAATCATATTACGGGTTGTCGGGAAGTGTAAAGTGGAGACTTCGTTACCCAACTTCAGAGGTCTCCACAAGTCCTACGGTAACTGACGAAGGCTCAACAAACATTCCAGGAGAAAGCTGAAGGTATGTGCCATAAGCATATATAATTTTAATATTCTAGGAGTAATAACTGATTTTTGGCAAATATTTTTTGAGAGTCTGTCGGAGCCCGAATAACCCCGCGGCACATGCAAAACATTGGTAAACATGCCCGTGGTGTAGGGGTTAAGGCACATTAATAGTCATAAGTTATGTCTTTGCCACTGAGGAAGTAATAGGAAACATAAAGCATTTACCATAACTTTTGTAACTAAAAGTATGCAACACTCACTTTTTACACAAACAGTAAGCAAATTTTGTTCTAAATCTAAGCAAGCTCCTGCTAATTAATGATACATGAAACATATGATGGATGTAAGCTTCAGGTCATTACCCAAGTAATAAAACACAGCATTTACGGTGCACAGTACTTGAAAGGACCTTACGGTAAATCATGGCTGGTTGGCCATTAGCCGTAAAATGAAACAACATTTATTCTTAAAAGTACGTAACATTTTGGTCATTAGACAAATCAGGCCAGACCACCCTAGAATTCACCTCTAAAGCACTGTGTACTACGAACATTGTTTTCTGAACTTGGTGGTAATAATAATAATAATAATAATAATAATAATAATAATAATAATAATCTGGCTTTTTGTTTCTCAAAAGCGCCAGTTCTTCTTTTTGGGAATTCACTAGCGCTCGACACATATACATTATTTTTACAGTTACAAGAATTGACATTTCTTGTATATAATACAAGCTACATCATATATACATGAAAGTGGCAATAATTAAACCCTATAATCATCCATCATAGTACCTCTCTCCGGGTCATAGCATTTTGAAAAAAGAAAGGCTTTCAGCTGTCACTTAAAGGATTCAACAATAGAGAGTTGTCTTATGGACAGTGGCAATCTGCTTTATAATCTAGGGGCTCTATATGCAAAAGAATGATCAGAGAAAGATGACTGGTGAATGGCTCCTGGCTCATCAAGATGCAAGGAATCATCTTCACTGCGTAACATCACACCCGGGCGTGCCAATGGGAGCTTTAACAATTCAGCAAGATACTTCGGTTCACCAGACTTAAGAACCTTGAATGTAATAAGACACAGTTTAAATTCAATTCTAGCCTTTACTGGTAACCAATGCAACTCAATCAGAAATGGGGTAGTTGAGGTTCTCGGGGGAAGACCAAAGATAAGCCGTGCCGCCCTGTTCAACACAGACTGAACTTTTGTTAGTACTGTATATTATTTGGAAGACCAACCCACAGTGAATTATTATAATCAACACGAGACAAGACCACTGCATGGACCAATGTGAAGAGGCACCGTCTATTCAGGAATTTTCTCACAGAGTACAGATTTCTGATATGCAAGTTACACCCTCTTACAACCTGATTAATATGTTCTTTGTAATTTAACTTAGAATTAAAATAAACTCCCAGATTTCGAACAGAACTGACTGGATGCAGATGTGACACGCCAGTGTTCAAAGCCAGGGCATTGTCAGTGTCATCACCCCTTCTGTTTCCTTTTGATGATGATGATCTCAGTGTTACCATCATTCAGCTTAAGTTTCCTCTTAGCCATCCAAATCTTAATATCAGACATTAGAGATTCAAACTCTGTCTTAGTATCATTGATATCTGACATCTTAACATAGAGTTGGGTGTCATCAGCATAAAAATGATAGGACACATCATGAGCATCAAGTAGAGATGATAAACTACTTGTGTAGATAGTAAATAGAATTGGACCCAAAACTGATCCTTGAGGGACTCCAAATAGAAGGGGAGCAGAATCAGAGCTAGGGTAATCAACAACCACTCTCTGAGATCTGTCCGACAGATACGACTTAAGGAGCAAAAGGGCACTATCACGAACCCCATAAAAATACAGATCATCCAACAATAGGTTACGATCTACTGTATCAAAAGCTGCAGACAGATCCAACAGAACTAGGAGAGAGGACATCCCACTACAAGTGTTTGCCACCAAGTCACTCTGAATCCTTGTTAGTGCAGTTTCAGTTGAATGGTATTTTCTGTATGCTGATTGAACAACAGGAACAACTCTGTTGTGTTCCAGTAGTGGTAAGAGTTGATCGAGTATGGCACGCTCAATAATCTTGGATAAAAAAGTCAGGTTAGAGACGGGACGATAATTTGTTAGAGATACGAGCCAAGTCAGACATTAGGTGTGCCATAGCCTCATCCCTTGTTTGTTGAAGTAACTGTTGAGATGGGCATTGCGGGAACCGAATGGAAAGGTGAAGGGTGGAGTCATCAGCATATGAGTGGATAGGGTTAGATGTACAGCTTAGAAGATCATTGATGAATAAAAGGAAGAGAGTTGGTGATAGGACAGAGCCCTGAGGAACACCACTGTTGATAGATCTAGGAGAAGAATGATGGCCGTCTACAACAGCACCCATAGAACGACCAGAAAGGAAGCTAGCAATGAAGGCACAGATAGAAGGATAGAAACCGTAGGAGGGCAGTTTGGAAATTAAAGATTTATGCCAGACCCAATCGAAAGCCTTTGAGATGTCAAGTGCAATGGCAAAGCTTTTGCCAAAGTCCCAAAAGGAGGATGACCAGGAGTCTGAAAGGTAGGTGAGAAGATCGCCAGTGGAGCGTCCCTGACAGAACCCATACTGACGATCGGAAAGAAGGTTGTTATAGGAAAGATGCCTTAAAATTTTTCTATTAAGAATTGACTCGAAAACTTTTGAAATACAGGACATTAAAGCAATTGGACGATAGTTGGAGGGTTGGGAGTGGTCACCCTTCTTTGGGACCGGCTGAATGAGAGCAAACTTCCAGCAAGAAGGAAAGGTACAAGTTGACAGACAAAGGCGAAAGAGTTTGCCTAGGCAGGGTGTAAGCACAGAAGCACAGTTCTTGAGAACAACAGGAGGGACCCCATCAGGCCCATATGCCTTGTTAGTACTGAGGCCAGTGATGGCAGAAAATACATCAACTGAAGAAATTTTAATGTCAGCCATGAGGAAGTCAGAGGGGGGAAGTGTTGGAGGAACATCACCGGAATCGTCTAAGATGGAATTAGAGGAGAAAGTCTGTGCGAAGAGATCTGCTTTATCAGTAGAAGAAATAGCTACAGAACCATCAGAGTAGAAAAGAGGAGGGAAGGATGATGAGGTAAAGTTGTTAGAAAGATTTTTGGCAAGGTGCCAGAAGGAGCTGGAAGAATTTGAGTTGGAGAGTTGAGAGCATTTAGTATGGATGAAATTATTTTTAGCAGAGCGAAGAACAGACTTAGCACGATTCCGGGCAGAAACGTAAAGATGATGTGATTCAGGGGTGGGTTGGCTCCGGTACCTTTTGTAGGCCCTCTCCTTGTTGCAGACAGCATTAGAACAAGCGTGATTAAACCAAGGCTTTCTTGCGTTAGTCAAAGGATATGAGAAAGGAATGTATGCTTCCATGCCCGAGAGAATAACCTCCATAATGCGCAAGGCACACTCAGATGGCTCACGGCCATGGAAGCAATAATCATTCCAGGGAAATTCAAAGAAGTACTGCCTGAGGGCCTCCCAGTCCACGGCTCCAAAATGCCACAGACGACGTTTCCCTGGAGGGTCCACAGGCCGTACTGGAGTGATAGGACAGGTTAAGGTAATAAGGTTATGATCGGAGGAGCCCAACGGAGAGAAAAGATTAACAGAGTAAGCAGAAGGATTAGTTGTGAGGAAGAGGTCAAGTATGTTGGAGCTCTCTCCAAGGCGGTCAGGGATACGGGTAGGGTGCTGTACAAGCTGCTCTAGGTCATTAAGGATAGAAAAGATGTAGGCTTGTTCACCAGGTGGATCCGTGAAAGGAGAGGAGATCCAAAGGTGGTGGTGAACATTGAAATCTCCAAGAATGGAGATTTCAGAGAAAGGAGAAATGGATAGAATGTGTTCCATCGTAGAAGTAAGATAGTCGAAGAATTTTTGATAGTCAGTTGAATTAGGGGATAAGTAAACAGCACAGATATATTAGAATGACAGGAAAGTCGAAGCCAGAGTGTAGAGAATTCAGAAGAATCAAGTTCAGGAACACGAGAGCAAGATAAGTCGTTGCGTATATATACACAACAGCCACCTTTGGCTTTGAAATGAGTATAGAGAAAGTAGGAGGATACAGAAAAGGGTGTGCTGTCAGTTGCCTCAGACAGCTGAGTCTCCGTTAGAAAAAGAAGGTGAGGTTTAGAGGAGGAGAGGTGGTGCTCAACAGAGCGAAAGTTAGAGGAAAGGCCGCGAATGTTGCAGAAATGAAGAAGAAGAGAGTCAGACAGTGGTTCCAGGCACCTCGAGTCGTCACAGGGAGAGGGGCGGATGGTGGGGGCATTTATGGTCTCCCCCCCCCGGGGACTCCGAGGCTTGATGAATTGACGCCATTTTTGGTGAATTTTGAATAGGAAGTGTAGTGTGTACTGTGCATGTAGTTTGGTGAAGATGGTTAGAGAAATTTGTACTGGAGAGCATGCTGGCCTACTCTCTCTGTAACTGAGACACTGAAAAAGTTCAGCAAAGGGGGATGGTCAGGAACTAGTCCTGAGGGCTGATGAAACGGGAGCTCCAGCACTCCCTGTTATCAGCTTTCCATCCACCTCGGGAGTACTGCCCTGCTCGACTGGTGCTACAGTTTTTAATGCATCTAAGACTCAGTTCTTACACCTTTCAACCCAACAAAATCTTCCACAGGTATACCCACTAATGTTTAATAATATTCAGCTTAATCCTGCATCATCCTTGAACATACTTGGGGTTTCATTTACTCGGGACTTATCTTGGAAAGATCATATTACATCTCTTGTAAAATCTGCTTGCAAGAGATTGGGTGTGCTAAGCCGACTTCGCTCTTTCTTTACCCCTGCACAAATGTTGACTCTATACAGGGGTTTTATCCGCCCCTGTGTGGAGTACAACTCTCATGTGTGGGGAGGCTCCCCACATACAGCTCTTCTCAATAGGGTGGAGTCAAAGGCTTTTCGTCTCATTAACTCTCCTCCTGTTACTGGCTCCCTTCAACCTCTGTCTCTTCGCTGCACTGTTGCATCTTTATCTCTTTTCTATCACTACTTTAATGGTCACTGCTCCTCTGAACTGTCTGCTTGCATTCCTCCACCTCTACGATGGGCGCATAGCACCCGTCTGACAGCAAACTCTCATCCCTTTTCTGTCCAGCTCTCTAATGCAAGAGTTAACCGTTATTCCCAGTCTTTCATTTATGCAACAGGTCAGCTCTGGAACTGTCTCCCTCTGTCTGTATTTCCTGCTGTCTATGATCTCCAGTCTTTCAAATGCAGTGTGTCCAGGCATCTCAAAATGATCGGATCTTGAATTTGGCTCTCTATTGTATTTTGTTTTTCTCTTGGAGGGAACTGTTACTGTGGGCTCATGGCCTTTGGTTCCTTCTTCCTCGCATAAAAAAAAAAAAAAATAAAAAAAAAGGCCAGGTTTCTTAATTAGGGACCTAAGCAAAGCACGTTTCTCATACTGCACAAAATTACTTTCTAAGAAGCATCTATTTATTATGTTGCAGACAAAGTCTACAGCATGCTCATACAGATCAGGCAGTTGTGACATGTTACATGGATCGAGTAAGCAAAATGTTTTATTAAGTTCTCTGATGTAACATTTGACTTTGTTTACATCCAGCGGATGAAATGTTGAAAGCATATGGTCCCCGGTGCACCGTGGCTGGAAGTCAACTGAGTACGCTTCACCAGAAGAACTGCTGTCTAAATCACTTCGTATGCGAGATATCTTACTTGTAAAAAATGAAGCAAAATCAGAAGCCAGTTGGGCATCAGATACAGAAGTTGGTTTAACAATTACATTCCTCCGACCAACCAAATTGTTCACAACTGCAGACAGTTTTTTTTTTATCGCCACTACATGAATCAACTTTATTTTGATAATACCTAGCCTTTTGGGCTTTTACAGTGTGAATGACTGCTCTTCTCGCAAAAACATATCGCAAACGAGTTACTTCGGTCCGCTGCAAGCACCACTCACGTTCTGCCCTTCTACGTTGTCTACGCAAAGAATTAATGGATGGACCATACCACGGAGAATTATCACGTACAGTGATTGTTTTTACTAGCTCAGGACAATAATGGTCAAAAATTGACCTGAGCTCGTTGTTGTAAATATCAACCAATTCACCAGAAGAAAGACGAAGAATCGATGGAGTTTAAACGTTGATCAGTTTCAAAACACATCAACTGACGGTCCACATTGTTGTAATTTCTGAACCTGATGACCTTTTTATATGAAGGGGATTTCAGGACATCAAAACTAAGAGTGATCAGAGCATGATCAGAGATGAGGGGGTCAAATGAGTCAACCTCCACATCTGATACGCGCCTGCAACCAACAGGGGACAAGATCAAGTCAAGGACATGACCTGAGACATGAGTTGGATTACTCACATGATTGAAAAATTGTTCTGGGTGATCAACTCAAGGAATTCTGAAGAAAATGGTTTTGACTCTGGACTGTCAACCCAATAATTGAAATCACCACAAACAAGAAGTCCTCCAGATTTAAGAGAAAACCTTTCAAGAAACTACCCAAACTCCTCCATAAAACCTCGATCTCTGCCCGGATGACCTGGTTGATAGACAGTTGCAATTCTAATGGTATTCTGATGGAAATTTATTAATACTTCCATAAATTCAAATGAAGATGGGGTCAGGGCTGAGTCAATGAGAGAAACGTTTGCAAGTGCTGCCGAGTAGATGAGTGCTATGCTTCTTCCCGGATAGTCAGCAGCAGGCCTGGGAATACTAATAATAGAATGTGTCTTAGTCAAAGCATTACAAATAATATCGATATCAGACTCATACAACCAGGTTTCAGTCAAGCACAAAATGTTCAAGCTCGTGCTGATTTAGGGTTTCATTAATATAGTCTATCTTATTACGGATAGAACGAATATTTAAAAGGCCCATCCTTAACTGGTTCAAGAGGGACGTAGTCAGTTTTTTGAATGGTCAAAATTGGTGTTTTCAATCAATCTATTCCTATGAGAAATCATAATTGGACATTCTCTACTTGATGCAAAATGGGCAACTGACTGTGACTTTGAATTAGCATCTTGATATCTTAAAGAGGAGCAGTTGATGCATTTGGGAGAATTTCTGTTACTAGAGTCCTTAGATTTATGGGCTCCAGCACAAAAGACTCATTTAGGTTCATCACTTTTCCTAGAACATGTCTCAAATGTATGACCAAAGCCTTGACAGTGATGACACTATGTAACCCAGACTCTATCGAAAGCGCGGCATCTTGTAAGATCCACATAGATGTAATTGCCCTGTTCTACAATGGAGGATCTCACCTCTGGCGACATCTTCAAGACAGCAGTTTTGGTGTCATTCCTCGTCCTTGTGAAGAGAAGGTTGAGGGTACAACCTCGATCAACGAGCATCTTAATTTTATTGTTTTTTCTCAGAATATTTGGGATGATGTCAGAGTTATCCAAGGAAGAGGAAAGGCCTGTCACGGTCATTTTAGGCAACATTTTCTTTGGCTCTGATATGCAAAAAGTGCCCTCAGAGCCAAAATGATCAGTCAGCATCCCAGTTGCTTCTCCCTTGGCCTCAGCCGACGGAAACTTCATTACCAGCCCATCAGCCTTGGTCTTAAGGCAGCTATCAACCGGTACCGAGTTAAGTACGCCTCTGATGTCTTCTGGTCCCATCTGATTTGTCAGGGCACTAGCGCCACTCTCAGGTTTCACAATCAGTAGATGCTGACTATGGATGGCTTTTTTCTGGCCATGATCACTGATCTCAATCACGCCCCCAGGCAGATCCTTCCCTCCCCCCACGAGAGACCCGTGAACAGCATCCGCAAATGTCTTGGCCTGATCTTGCGTGACCGCCATGGGTGATGAGACCTTGGTTTCTAGTGCCTCCAGTCTATTTGATACGTCTCTGATTGCTTGAAAGATCAGCCCAACAACTTTATCTTCAAACTCCTTCTTGGTACTACTTCCTCCACCAGCCAAGACCTCGTCTGCTGGTGCAACACACTGGCTACACAGCCAGCGAAAGCCCAGCTGGTGGCTCTTCTTCATGAATAGATAGTCGCCTGCATCTTATGTACATAAAACTGGAGAGCTGTAACTCTGCCTCTTTTATGATGTAAGTGGTACCTATGCCAATGGAAACTAAGAGAACTGGTGGTGGGAAGCTTGATCTGGCCCCCTCCCCTGATGTGGGGACCCTCCGTCACCCAGGCCATCACTCCACCTCCCTCTGTCCCATTGGATCCTACCCTCTGTGTTCCCTCCCACCCAAACTACCTCCCATACCCCCTGTAGACTGTGTTGGCTGTGTCTTGCGGGCATATTCCCTCCCTTTCCCTCCTCTCCTTTATGCCCCCCCACAATCCCTCCACCTCCCTACTCCTGCTTATTTCTCAAGGTCGTCCCATTCTCGCTCATAGTGAGGAGTGCCTTTTTTTTTATTTTTGATGGTCGCTTGTGCAGAAACCATTAGACATATCTATCTATCTATCAATTGCCAAACTCCATAATCCTGTAAGGGGTGGCCACAAACAAATCACCTGCATATCGTCCTGTCCCCCACCATTTCACTGCCCTGCTCACAGCTCACACCCCCCTCTCTCATATACCTCTCCACTCCATCCCTCCATCTCATCCTTGGCCTCTCCCTCCCTCTCCCTCCCCCCTCCACTTCACTCATATACACTCTCCTCATCAGTCTCTCACTCTCAGTCCTCTCCACATGGCCAAACTACCTGAGTGTGTGTTTCTCCTAACACTTCCTATCAGATTCACATCCACACCACAATGCTCCTTCACTTCCTCACTTGTCAGTCTGTGTCTCCATGTGACCCCACATGCTCCCCTCGAATAACTCATTTCCACTTCTGTCACTCTTGACTTCTGTCCCTCCAACAGGGTCCAAGCTTCACTTCCATATGTTAGAGTTGGTATAACAATACTGTCATGTAGTAACTTTTTCACCTCCATACTCACTTCCCTGTTTCTTATCACTGCTTTCAAGGAACCAGGAACCTTTCTTCCTTGCTCTACCCTTTGAAGCACTTCACCCTCTAAACTTCCATCTTTACTCATCACACTACTTAAGTACTTATATGCACTCACATTTTCCATTTCCTCCTCATCCAGCCCCAGTGTACATTCACTGACTTCACTATCTCGAAAACCATAACTTTGCTCTTCCCTACATTCACCTTTAGATTCCGTTTCTTACACACTTTCCCAAACTCATTCACCAAGCCTTGCAGTTCTTCTTCGTCTTCACTTAAAAACACAGTATCATCTACAAACAACAGTACAGGGAGTTTCCAAACACTGTCCTCTCTCACTAGAGCCACTCCAGCATCCACTGCCTTACCTAGTATCACTTTTATATCCCCATCCATATACAGATTGAACAACCATGGAGACATATGAGAGTGAAATATACATTTTCTGGTGTGTGAAATCAAGCTCCTGAAATCTGTGAGACCAAAATTTACCTTGGTGCAATTTTTTTTTCTCTGGAAGTCAGGTATAATTATTCCCTTGTACAAAGGAAAAGAATTTGCAAGATAGTGAGAAAATGGCAGAGTGTAAGAGGATAGTGGAAGAAAGATTGGGAAGGTATGAGCTAGAGCAGATGGAAGGGGTGGAAGACGTATGTAAGATATTCACGGAAGAGATAGGCGCAGCGTGTGAGGTGGTTTGTGGAGTGAGGAGGAGATGCAAGGGTGTGCGAGGGACAGTATGGTGGAATGATTAGGTGAAACGAGCTGTGAAACAAAAGAAGAGGGCATATAGTGAATGGTTAGCAAGTAGAGGTAGGGGAGAAGATGAGAGAGAGAAGAGAGAGGTATATGTGGATAGGAGAAGGGAGGTGAAGAGACTGGTGAAGGAGAGTAAGAAGAAAGTGGATGAAGAGTTTTGTAGGAATCTGAGTGTGAAATTGAGGGAGAGTAAGAAATTGTTTTGGAAGGAGGTAAAGAAAGTAAGGCAGTGTGAAAGGAGAAATACTAGGGGAGCGAAAGATAGGAATAATAGATTGTTGGTGGAGACGAGAGAGAAATTGAAGAGATGGAAGGAGCACTTTGAGGATTTGTTGAGTATAGAGAGAGACAGCAGTGCCAGTATAAGTGGTTGGGGAATGGCTGGGAGAAGAAGAAATGAGAGGAGGGAGGAAGAGATCAGTAGGATGGAAGTAGTGGAAGCAATGAAGAAGATCAAGTTGGGAAAGACCCCAGGAATTGATGGAGTGTGTGGTGAAATGCTTAAGTATGGGGGTGAGATTGTTGTGGAGTGGATATGGAAGTTGTGTAGGTAGGCTAGGGAAGAGGGAAGGGTTCCAGAGGACTGGAAATCAGGTATAATTGTTCCTTTATACAAAGGAAAAGGGGAGAGAGAAGTATGTGGTAACCATAGGGGTATTTGCCTTCTTAGTGGGACTGGTAAAATATATGGTAGAATACTCATTGATAGGGTTAGGCATATGACAGAGGAGCTAGTTGGAGAAGAACAAGGGGGATTTAGGAAGGGAAAAGGGTGTGTAGATCAGATATTTGTTCTAAGATGTTTAGTGGAGAAGTATCTAGAGAAGGGAAAGAAAGTGTATGCTGCCTTCATGGACATGGAGAAAGCTTATGACAGAACAGATAGGCAAGGTATGTGGAAGGTATTAAGAATATATGGAGTGGATGGGAAATTGGTGAATGCTGTGAAGAGTATGTACAAAGGAGCTAGGACTACGGTGCTAATGGATGGTGAGCTGAGTGAGTTCTTTGATCTCAGTGTGGGACTGAAACAGGTTTGTGTGATGTCTCCATGGCTGTTTAATATTAACATGGATGGGGTTGTAAAGGAGGTGCAAGGTAGGGCAGTGGATATGGGGGTGGCTCTAATGAATGAGGGTGAGATTTGGAAGATTCCGGTGTTGCATTTGCTGATAATACAGTATTGTTGAGTGAAGATGAATTGGAGTTGCAAGGTTTGGTGAATGAATTTGGGACAGTGTGTAGGAGGAGGAAGCTGAAAGTTAATGTAAACAAAAGTAAAGTTATGTGTTTGAGAGGAGTGAAGTCCCAAAATGTACAGTGAGATTGGATGGTGAGCATATGGAGAATGTGAGTGCATTCAAGTACTTGGGTATTGTGATGAGTAAGGATGGAACTTTGGGGGATGAAGTGCGTGAAAGGGTACAGCAGGGAAGGAAGGTTGTTGGTTCACTGAAAGCAGTGATGAGAAATAGGGAGGTGAGCATGTAAGTTAAGAAATCACCGCATGATAGTATTGTGATCCCTACCCTGACGTATGGAAGTGAGGCGTGGACCTTGCAAGAGGGGAATAAGTCAAGAGTGAGAGCAGTGGAAATGAGTTACTTGAGAGGAGTATATGGAGTGACTTGGAGAGACAGGTTGATGAATGAAGAAGTGAAGGAACGTTGTGGGGTGGATGTGGATGTGGTTGAGAAGATTAGGAGAAATACATTGAGGTGGTTTGGACATGTGGAGAGAATGGAGAATGAAAGACTGACAAAGAGGGTGTATGTAGGTGAGGTGGAGGGAGGGAGAGGGAGGGGTAGACTGAGGATGAGGTGGAAGGATGGTGTTGAGAGGTATATGAGGGAGGGGGGGGGTGAGTTGGGGGGAGGATAGTCAAATGGTGGGTGACAGAGGAACTTGGAGACATTTTGTCTGTGGCCACCCTTTGCGGGATTAGGGCGTTGGGCCATAGGTAGATAGATAAAGGAAAAGGGGAAAAAGAAGTGTGTGGTAATCATAGGGGCATTTGTCTTCTTAGTATAATAGGAAAAGTGTATGGTAGGATACTTATTGACAGAGTTAGAGAAAGAACAGAGGAATTAGTTGGAGAAGAACAGGGAGGCTTTAGGAAGGGAAGAGGTTGTGTAGATGAGATATTCATTCTTAGATCTTTAGTGGAAAAGTTTCTAGAGAAGGGAAAGAAGTTGTATGTGGCTTTCATGGATTTGGAGAAAGCATATGACAGGGTGGATAGACAAGGATTGTGGAAAGTATTAAGAATATATGGAGTAGATGGGAAGTTGTTGAATGCTGTGAAGAGTATGTATGATGGTGTTAAGGCTGCAGTGCGTGTATGGTGAACCGAATGAATTTTTCTCTTTGAAGGTTGGGTTGAAACAGTGATTTGTCATGTCTCCATGGTTGTTCAATCTGTATATGGATGGGGTAATAAAAGACGTTCAAAGAGGGTAGTGGATGTTGGAGTGACCCTGGTGAAGGATGGTAGTGTTTGGAAACTCCCTGTACTGCTGTTTGCAGATGATACTGTGGTGTTGAGTGAAGACGAAGGGGAGCTGCAAGGCTTGTTGGATGAGTTTGGGAGTGTGTGTAAGAAACGGAATCTAAAAGTGAATGTAAAGAAGAGTAAAGTGATGGTCTTTGAGAGAGGTGAAGTCAGTGAATGTACAGTGAGGTTGGACGGTGAGGAATTGGAAAATGTGAGTACGTTTAAGTACTTGGGTAGTGTGATGAGTAAGGATGGAGGTATGGAGGGTGAAGTGCTTGAAAGGGTAGAGCAGGGAAGAAAGGTTGCTGGTTCCTTGAAAGCAGTGATAAGAAACAGGGAAGTGAGCATGGAAGTGAAAAAGTTACAACTTGACAGTATTGTGATACCAACTCTAATGTATGGAAGTGAAGCTTGGACGTTGTTGGAAGGACACAAGTCAAGAGTGAGAGCAGTGGAAATGAGTTATTTTAGAGGAGCCTGTGGAGTCACATGGAGAGACAGGCTGACAAATGAGGATATAAAGGAGCATTGTGGTGTGGAATGTAAGGGGAGCGAATCATGAGGTGAAAGAGAGAGAGATTGTCCAGGTGCCTGAGGGTGCAAAAGTGGATGTATGTGGAATAACTGAAACAAAATGGAGAGGAGAAAGTGTGAGAGAATGGGAGTATGGATGGGGTATATGTGCAGGAGTAGGTGAGAATGAGAGGGCAAAGGAAGGAGTATGTATTGTTGTGAGTAATAGATGGAAGAGGAGCATAAGACAGTATGGATCAGTTAGGTCAAGGATTGTGTGGGTAAAGTTGAAAGTTTGAATACAAATGTGGGCGATTGTGTGTGTGTATGCTCCAACGCAAGATCATGCTAGAAGTGTGAGAGAAGAGTTCTGGACAAATGTAGAAGTGTGCATGGGTAAGTTTGGAAGGAATGAGAGAGTGTTTTTGACTGGTGATATGAATGGTAAAGTTGGGAATGTGAAGGTGGATGGAATAGTTGGTGAGTGGGGTGTGCCTGCTGAGGTAGATGAGAATGGGAGTGTGTTAGTGGACATTTGTGCTGGGAGGGGGTTGGTGATAGCCAATACCCTCTTCAGGCATAAAATGATCCACAGGTATACATGGCGAGTGATGAGAATTGTGGGTGGTGAAATGAATGAAAGGAAGGCAATGATTGATTATGTGTGTGTGGATGAAAGGATGCGAAGATGTGTAATGGATGCAAGAGTTTATAGAGGTTGGGGGAGTGGACTCTCTGACCACTACTTGGTGGTGGCCAGAATTAGAATGCAAGTAAGATGGAGGAATAGAAGAAGGGAAAGACGAGAGTAATGAGTAGTTGCAAGGAGGGTGGAAAGGTTACAAGAGGATGAGAAAATGGCAGAGTATATGAGAGAAGTGGAGGAACGATTGGGCAAATATGAATTGGAACAGATGGGAGACGTGGAAGGTGTGTGTAAGATATTTACAGAAGAAATATGTGCAGCATGTGATGTGGTGTGTGGAAGGATGAGAAGATGGAGGGGGGTGCAAGGAACAGTGTGGTGGACTGAAGAGGTGAAACAGGCTGTGGCACAAAAGAAGAAAGTATACAATGCGTGGATGAGAAATAGGGGCGTGGAAGAAGTTGAGAGCTGAAGAGAGATATATGTAGAAAGAAAGAGAGAGGTGAAAAGATTAGTAAGAGAGAGTAAGAAGAGAGTGGATGAGGAATTTGGAAGGAATTTGAGTGCAAAGTGGAGGGACTATAAGAAAATGTTCTGGAAATAGGTGAAAAGAGTAAGACAGGGTGAACGTGAAGTTAGCAGGGGAGTGAAAGATAAAAATGGTAGATTATTTGTGGAGACGGGAGAAAAAGTGAGCAGATGGAGAGAACACTTTAAAGATTTGTTGAACGTAGAGGATGGAAGTAATGCGAGTATAAGTGGCTGGGGAATGGCTGGGAGAAGGAGGAAGGTGAGAAGACAGGAAGAAATCAGTAGGATAGAAGTTGTGGAAGCAATGAAGAAAGTTAAATCAGGGAAAGCCCCAAGAATTGATGGAGTGTGTGGTGAAATGCTGAAGCATGGGGGAGAGATAGTAGTAGAATGGATGTGGAAGATGTGCAGATTGGCCTGGGAGGAAGTTAGAGTCCCGGAGGATTGGAAGTTAGGTATAATTATTCCCTTGTACAAAGGAAAAAGGGGAAAAAGAAGTGTGTGATAATCATAGGGGCATTTGTCTTCTTAATATAATAGGAAAAGTGTATGGTAGGATACTTATTGACAAAGTTAGAGAAAGAACAGAGAAATTAGTTGGAGAAGAACAGGGAGGCTTTAGGAAGGGAAGAGGTTGTGTAGATCAGATATTCATTCTTAGATCTTTAGTGGAAAAGCTTCTAGAGAAGGGAAAGAAGTTGTATGCAGCTTTCATCGATTTGGAGAAAGCATATGACAGGGTGGATAGACAAGGATTGTGGAAGGTGTTAAGAATATATGGAGTAGATGGGAAGTTGTTGAATGCTGTGAAGAGTATGTACGATGGTGCGAAGGCTGCAGTGCGTGTGGATGGTGAACTAAGTGAATTTTTCTCTTTGAAAGTTGGGTTGAAACAGGGATGTGTCATGTCTCCATGGTTGTTCAATCTGTACATGAATGGGGTAATAAAAGAGGTACAAGGTAGGGTAGTGGATGTTGGAGTGGCCCTGGTGAGAGAGGATAGTGTTTGGAAACTCCCTGTACTGTTGTTTGCAGATGATACTGTGTTGTTGAGTGAAGACGAAGGGAAGCTGCAAGGCTTGTTGGATGAGTTTGGGAGAGTGTGTAAGAAACGGAATTTAAAGGTGAATGTAGAGAAGAGTAAAGTGATGGTCTTTGAAAGAGGTGAAGTCAGTGAATGTACAGCGAGGTTGGATGGTGAGGAATTGGAAAATGTGAGTATGTTTAAGTACTTGGGTAGTGTGATGAGTAAGGATGGAGGTTTGGAGGGTGAAGTGCTTGAAAGGGTACAGCAGGGAAGAAAGGTTGCTGGTTCTTTGAATGCAGTGATAAGAAACAGGGAAGTGAGCATGGAAGTGAAAATGTTACCACATGACAGTATTGTGATATCAACTCTAACGTACGGAAATGAAGCTTGGACATTGTTGGAAGGACACAAATCAAGAGTGAGAGCAGTGGAAATGAGTTATTTAAGAGGAGCCTGTGGAGTCACATGGAGAGACAGGCTGACGAATGAGGATATAAAGGAGCGTCATGGTGTTAATGTGGATATGATAGGAAGCGTTATGAGGAACACACTGAGGTGGTTTGGCCATGTGGAGAGGATGGAGAGTGAAAGACTGACGAAGAGAGTGTATGTGAGTGAGGTGGAGGGGGGAAGAGGGAGGGGGAGGCCGAGGATGAGATGGAGGGATGGGGTGGAGAGGTATATGAGAGAGAGGGGTGTGAGTTGGGAGCAGGGCAGTGAAATGGCAGAGGACAAGGCGACTTGGAGGCGATTTGTTTGTGGCCACCCCAAACGGGATTGAGGCATCTGGCAATAGATAGATAGATAGATAGATTGTGGTGTGGATGTTGATGTGATAGGAAGCGTTTTGAGGAACACACTGTGGTGATTTGGCCATGTGGAGAGGATGGAGGGTGAAAGATTGACAAAGAGAGTGTATGTGAGTGAGGTGGAGGGGTAGAGAGGGAGGGGGAGGCCTAGGATTAGATGGAGGGATGGGGTGGAGAGGTATATGAGAGAGGGGGGTGTGAGTTGGGAGCAGGACAGTGAAATGGCGGGGGACAGGGCGTCGTTGAGGCGATTTGTTTTTGGCCACCCCAAATGGGATTGAGGCATCTGGCAATAAATAGATAGATAGACGTGAGGGGTAACAATTTTTATTTTCAATGTTCTTTGATGGTCAGTTTTGTAGTAATCATTAGTCATATGTGAGTGAAATATACATTTTCAGGTGTGTAAATTCAAGCTACTGTGTGGAATGATTTTATCTTGGTGAAAGTTGAAAAATCGGACCCTTTTTGTGGCTCCATGGATAGGAAGGCTGGTGGATTTGCAGATTTTAGGGATTAATCTATTTATCTATCTATCTATAGCCCGACGCCCTAATGCCGCAAAGGGTGGCTGCAGACAAAACTCCTCCAAGTCGCTCTGTCACCTACCATTTGACTATCTTGCCCCCAACTTACTCCCCCCTCTCTCATATACCTCTCAACTCCATCCCTCCACCTCATCCTCGATCTACCCCTCCCTCTCCCTCCCTCCACCTCACCTACATACACCCTCTTAGTCAGTCGTTCATTCTCCATTCAAATCATCTCAGTGTATTTCTCCTAATCTTCTCAACCACATCCACATCCACCCCACAACGTTCCTTAACGTCTTCATTCATCAACCTGTCCCTCCATGTCACTCCACATGCTCCTCTCAAGTAACTCATTTCCACTGCTCTCACTCTTGACTTGTTCCCCTCTTGCAAGGTCCACACCTTGCTTCCATATGTCAAGGTATGGATCACAATACTATCATGCAGTGACTTCTTAACTTCCATACTCGCCTCCCCATTTCTCATCACTGCTTTCAGTGAACCAACAACCTTCCTTCCCTGCTGTACCCTTTCATGAACTTCATCCCCCAAAGTTCCATCCTTACTCATCACACTACTTGATGCACTCACATGCTCCATATCCTCACCATCCAACCTCACTGTACATTCTGTGACTTCATTCCTCTCAAACACCATAACTTTACTTTTGTTTACATTAACTTTCAGCTTCCTCCTCCTACACACTGTCCCAAATTCATGCACCAAACCTTGCAACTCCCATTCATCTTCACTCAACAATACTGTATCATCAGCAAACAGCAACACCGGAATCTTCCAAATCTCACCCTTATTCATTAGAGTCACCCCCACATCCCTTCCCTACCTTGCACCTCCTTTACAACCCTATCCATGTATATATTAAACAGCCATGGAGACATCACACAACCCTGTTTCAGTCCTACATTGAGATCAATGAACTCACTCAGCTCACCATCCACTCGCACCGTAGCCCTAGCTCCCTCGTACATACTCTTCACAGCATTCAACAATTTCCCTTCCACTCCATATATTCTTAATACCTTCCACATACCTTGCCTATCTATTCTGTCATAAACTTTCTCCAAGTCCAAGAAGGCAACATACACTTGCTTTCTCTTCTCTAGATATTTCTCCACTAAACATCTTAGAACAAATATCTGATCTACACACCCTTTTCCCTTCCTAAATCCCCCTTGTTCTTCTCCAACTATCTCCTCTGTCATATGCCTAACCCTGTCAATGAGTATTCTACCATATATTTTACCAGTCACACTAAGAAGGCAAATACCCCTATGGTTACCACATACTTCTCTCTCCCCTTTTCCTTTGTATAAAGGAACAATTATACCTGATTTCCAGTCCTCTGGAACCCTTCCCTCTTCCCAAGCCAATCTACACAACTTCCATATCCACTCCACAACAATCTCACCCCCATACTTAAGAATTTCACCACACACTCCATCAAGTCCTGGGGCCTTTCCCGACTTGATCTTCTTCATTGCTTCCTCTTCTTCCGCCCTACTGATCTCTTCCTCCCTCCTCTCATCTCTTCTTCTCCCAGCCATTCCCCAAACACTTATACTTGCACTGCTCTCAATGCATTGTGGAAAAAAATACACCTGTTTCAATCCCTGCGGTTGGATTGAACATTTTAGTAGTCAAAGACTGTTCCTCATATCATGAATAAAGCAGTATTCCATGAAATAAGGCATGAATGGCTGTCTAGTGTATGCCCAGCACATACTGTACATCAGTAGTACAGTTTAGTGTACTGTAGTGGCTCACATTACACACAAACTAAAAATATGCTTTTCTAGATTTTAAGACAGTTCTCAGTCAAGAATATCATACTTACTTTGAAAAGCTTAGCATTGAAGGTTCTGTGGTTGATGTGAGCAGCACTTTTAGGTCACTGTGTCCTCTGCCATCCTAAATATTCATTCTAAAGTTGCGCTTGAAGCTGCGCATCATTTACGTACATGAATACTAGTAGTTTTTTTTTTTTTTTTTTTTTTGTGTGTGTGTCCAACTCTGGGCATAGGTTTCACAGCCTGCTCCCAAGGCCCAGTAGTCCTCCTACATACCATACACTTCTACATGTCACCGCTACACAAGATCACCCATATGTATACATCATTAGACGTTCGCACTCCTCTATTTACTGTATTTCCTTTGTGTATACTGTACGTTATGGTGCATATATATATACACTCAATGCTTAAGTAACACGTGGTTGAGTAACACATTTTTGTTCTAACGCGGTCAGCATAATGAGACAAGTCATGTCAACACGCGGAAAAACTCGAGCTCACACGGGAAGTCAGCTGGCCTGGGAACGAAATTTGAAAGCCGCGTGCTATGACATCACCCTCTAACCTCTGGGTACATTTCCTGGGCGCATATTTCCATTCTGTATGGGTATTTATCTCAGTACCACAGCCAGCCACCTCAGCCAAACAGCCCTAGTGAGATGGGATAGGTTAGGGTAGGTTAGGTTGCTGAAATTTTGCCTGGGAAGCACAGTGGGCATATTTTTGTGAAAAACCTATGGTTAGTTTTGAAACGAATGGGCAAGCGTTGTTCCTGGCTGAGGGTTCCTGGTGGTTTTTATGAATACGCATACAGAATGGAAATATGTTTTCTGGGCAAACTGAAAGCCGAATGGTTTGACGAAATTTATGGGTTTCGGCAATTTCAGGGGACAAAATTGAACGACAATGTATGCTAATCAGAAAAAAAAAAAAAAAATCCTTGCGTTCTCGTAAGTTACAGTTCAGTTCCACATTCTTCGTTTGATTTCATGCTTCCCAACACATTTTGGACCAACTGGGCATATGGTTATCAGTCCTTTCTCATGCCTCATCTAGTTCTTACCCACAATTATCATGGATTTTGCAGTTTTAAGGAACGAAATGGAACGAAAATGTTTGCTAATTAGAGGAAAAGTTACTTTTTCATCCATGTGTTATCGTAGCGTTCAGTTCCACATTCTTCGTTCGATTTAATGCTTCCCAACACTTCCAACTAACTGAGCATACTGTTATCAATCCTTTCTCATGCTTCACCTAGTTCCACCCCACACTCATAATGGGTTTCGCAGTTTTAGGGGACGAAATGGAACGAAAATGTTTGCTAATTAGAAAACAATACTTTCGTCTATGTGTTCTTGTTAGTGTTCAGTTCCACATTTTTCGCTCGGTTTCGTGCTTCCCAACACATTTAGGACCGACTGAGCATACGGCTATCAAGTCCTTTCTCGCGTCTCACAGACTCTACCTCACAGTCATATGGGTTTCGAGTTTTAGGAGACGAAACTGAACGAAAATGTTTGCTAATCACACACACACACACACACACACACACACACACACACACACACACACACACACACACACACACACACACACACACACACACAAAATACTTCTGCTCGTGTAAGTGAGCATTCAGTTTCACATTCTTCGTTCTTCTTCCTGATAGTCTTATGTTTGTCGGATTACTTCTGGGAGGTAAATAAACGTTTCATACTAAATCTGTTTCCCCCGTCGTTTTAAGTTGTATTCCACTGTCAACTTGTTTGACACATCAGGGTTACGGCGAAATTAGGGCCTGTCCTAACCTAAGTGTTTAAACTTGACCTAACCTAGCTTAACTATACCTTATAATTTAACCTAACCTAACGTAGCATCCAGTTGGGAAGTTGGGAGACAAAAATCACCTTTGAGTACATCAAGACAATCATGTTATGGCTTAAGGAACGTGATTATAAAAAGTGGGAAATTTTTCAGCAGGAAAAGGTAATTTACCACCCTGATAATAGTCAGAAAAATACAGAAAACAAACTGGAGGAATATGAACTGAATTGGTAAGGTTCTTCCACTGCTTTAAGCGTACAAATACGAAAATGGCAAAAGAAAAAAAGAAAAACCATAGCATAAAAGAAAGCACCATCATAACGATTTGGAAGGACAGGGAGAAGATAAAGATCGTGCATAGGAAGTGTTGCAATCCTGGCAACTGTGAAGGTTTATATGTTGTCCTGAAACTGACTGAGAAGCTTATAGGGTGTTATGTGGAGCGTCAGAGAAAGCAAACTCTCACTTTTACCCCTTTTTACCATCTTACCCCACGTATTTACCTCCACCTGTATGCACCATCAGGTAAAACATTGAAAGAGATATAACTGTTGTAATAAAAAACATCAGTGGTATTAAAAATGGCATTAACAAGAACAGAAGTTGGACTGGGTCAACACCACCTCCACTGAGTACCCTTTTGTTGATACGTAGCTCCACGGTATTTTACTCCCGCCCCCCCAACCCCAAAGTTGTTGTCAAAGTTTCGCCTTCTCGTATCATGTGGCCTTCGGGAGAGACGTTAGGCTGTATTGTTAGACTAAAATTTACGGGTCTGGCTGTTTTAGGGAAGAAAATGGAGCGAAAATGTTTGCAAACCAGAAAAAAGATACTCTTTCATCCATGTGTTCTCCTGAGTTAGCGTTCCGTTTCACATTCTTCGTTCGGTATCGCTGTTCCCAACACATTACTCTTCGTTTGGTATCGCTCTTCACAACACATTTCGAACTGATTGAGCAGTTTAGCCATATGTTTAGTTTATCAGAAATGCGTTGGGAAACGCGATATCAAACGAAAAATGTGAAACTGAACGCTAACTCACGAGAACACATGGATTAAAGTAATTTTTTCTTGTTAGCACAAATTTTCGTTCTATTTCGTACACGAAGGAGGAAGTGGAGAAGGCAGTAAAGGAGATGAAAACAGGGAAAGCTGCAGGTATGGATGGGTGTGCTGTGGAATGCCTGAAGGGTGGTGGAGTGACTATTGTTGACTGGTTAGTAAGATTGTTGAATGTGTGCTTTGAGAAAGGTATGGTGCCAATTGACTGGGCAAGTGCTTGTGTGGTCCCGTTGTATAAAGGCAAGGGTGATAAGTATGAATGTACTAGCTTTAGGGGTATAAGTCTGTTGAGTGTTGTAGGTAAGGTGTATGGTAGAGTGTTAATTATGAGAGTTAGAGAGGGTACAGAGGGAGTGATTAGTGATGAGCAGTGTGGCTTTAGGAGAGGGAGGGGATGCGTTGATCAGGTGTTTGCTGTGAGACAAGTGTGTGAAAAGTATTTAGCGAAAGGCAAGGATGTGTTTTGGGCATTTATGGATTTAGAGAAAGCGTATGATAGAATTGATAGGGAGGCTTTGTGGACTGTTTTAAGATTGTATGGACTTGATGGTAGGTTACTAAAAGGGGTGAAAAGTTTTTATGTAAATAGTAGAGCATGTGTAAGAGTGGGAAATGCTGTGAGTGATTGGTTTCCCGTGAGAGTGGGGCTGCGACAGGGATGTGTGATGTCACCTTGGTTGTTTAATATTTACATGGATGGTGTTGTAAGGGAGGTGAATGCAAGAGTTTTAGGTGGTCTGAGTCTGGTAAATGTTGATGGTGGAGATTGGAATCTGAAGCAGCTGCTGTTTGCAGATGATACTGCACTGGTGACTGATTCAGAGGAGAGATTGAGACAGTTGGTAGAGGAGTTTGGAAGGGTGTGTGAAAGGAGGAATTTGAAAGTAAATGAGAATAAGAGTAAAGTGATGAAGTGTACGAGGTTGATAGATGGTAGGGGGATGAATATAGTTTTGAATGGTGAGTTGCTTGAGGAGGTAGATTGTTTTAAATATCTAGGGTCACATGTTGCTGTGGATGGAAGAATAGATGCAGAAGTGAAGTTTAGAATAAATGAAGTAGGAAAGGTGCTGGGAGGAATGAAAAAAGTGTTTAAATGTCGTTCGCTTAGAATGGATGTAAAGAGAAGGCTGTATGAGGGTGTTGTGGTACCGACTGCATTATATGGGGCTGAAACATGGAATATGGGTGTAGCAGAGAGGAAAAGTTTGAATGTAATGGAGATGAGGTGTCTGAGGAGTATGTGTGGAGTGACGCGTATGGATCGGGTGCGAAATGATGAAGTGCGAAGGAGAACTGGAGTTGTTCAGGAGATGGCTGGTAGAGTTGAGCAGAGGGTGTTGCGATGGTTTGGGCATATGGAGAGAATGGATAATGAGCGATTGGTGAAAAAGATAACTAGATCTGATGTGAGAGGTGTAAGGCTGAGAGGAAGACCACGAATAGGATGGATGGATAGTGTGAAGAGAGCGCTGGATGCGAGAGGGATGTCTGTCGAGCAAGGAAGAGTGGCTGTGCGTGACAAATAAATGGAGAGAAATTGTGAATAAATAAGTGATGACGCAGCCCTGAGGGGATATTCTCCCGCATTTGGTCTGATCAGCTAGTCAGGTCAGGTGCGGGTAAGGGGATGGGTATGTTATGATGTGGCAGGGGTAAACCAGCTCTGCTGTCGGGCCCTGCTGCGGATGTCACTGATAGCATTGCGCAGTTGACCCTTGTGCGGTGTGGTGCGGTGAGGATCTGTCCGTTCTCCCCTTTGGGGCTAAGATGTGAATGAATGTGTTTAAATGGATGAGTAAATGGAGAGTGTGTCGTCCTGTCTCGGCTACCTCCCTTTCCTTGGGGGAAGCAGCCTAGGTATATAGATATAGATAGAAAACTGCCAGACCCACAAATTTTTGTCTAACCATATGGCCTAAGGTCTCTCCTGAAAGCCACATGATATGAGAGAAGGCGAAACTTTGACAACAACACTGGGGTTGGAGGATGGGAGGAAAATACCGGGGAGCTACGTATCAACAAAAGGGTACCCATCCCAACTTTTTATTTTTGTTAATGCTATTTTTAATACCATTGATGTTTTTAATTACAACAGTTATATCTCTTTCAATGTTTTACCTGATGGTGGGTGCAAGTGGGGGTAATTTACGTGGGGTTAGGTGGTAAGAAGGGGTAAACGTGAGAGTTTTGGAAAGTTGCTAGAACACATTGTACCATTATACATGTAAACATATTATCTGAGTGACGCGGATTTGGGTACCACGGTCCTTGTCCAGTCCCTATTGCCCGTGGTACTCAAGGATTGAGTGTATACTGTATATACAGTATATATATATATATATCCATCCATCCATCATCCAATCCTTCATTGCCCCATGAGGAGCGTAGGAGCCTGGGGCTAGGCAGTTGGCCCTGACATTTAAGATGAGAGTGACCAGCCTCACTCATCCCTGAGTGGCATTGCATGAGCAATCAATCCCAACCATCCCTTGGATATAAACCTTCACCGGCTAGATCCGACTGGAGCACAACAATTACCCATTAAACCACTAGGTGCCTGAATTTGGTTATATGGTTACCACCCAGCGTAGTGAATGGTTTCCTGGTGTACAGGAAACCATTTGGCTTGTCACTTAGTGTAGAGTCACCCACAGGCAGAAGGAAGAGGAAAGAATGAAGGAAGGAAAGACAGAAGGGAGTGTAAAGTCAATTGTAGGCAGAAGGACAAGGACGAATGAAGGAAAGAAAGACAGAAGAGGATGGAAGGAGAGAAGGATGCAGGAGAGGAAATGGCAGACACCTGAGAGCAGCACTACATCGAGTGAGTGGATGGTGAGCGCCCCCACCTACCATGTATATATATATAGATATATATATATATATATCTATATATATATATACACAAATATATCAGTGGAGATAGTAAGAAAATTAACTACAACCAAAGCCAAGAAGTACAGGCATACCCTGGTTTAACGATCTGATTGGTTGGGTAAAACCCCATCGTTAGGTGGGTTATCGTATATCGGAGTACAGTACTTTTAACGTGTATTTCAATGTGGACTGTTTTTCATCCTTGGGTTTCCCCCCAAACCAAGTCCAAAACCCACCCAGATGAGCCCAAAAAACAGGTTTAAAGGCAATCTAAATGGCCTAACAGCTGTCAGGGAAGCTAATCTAAGGCTAACGCCTGTCTTTCAAACGCAGTGTCCAGGCATCTCAAAATGATCGGATCTTGAATTTGGCTCTCTCTTGTATTTTGTTTTTCTCTTGGAAGGAGCAGTTGTTACAGGCTCATGGCCTTTAGTTCCTTCTTCCTCGCATAAAAAACTTGAAATAAAATAACTCACTAAAACCAACAAATAAAATCTGCATATTGTCAAATATAAGTCTGGGAAAAATCAAGCTTAGTGAACTGTACCCCAAAATGACAATGTTCACCCCACCTATGGCTAAAACATGTTAATCAAAGTCTAAAAACAGTTTATAGATCAACCTAAACACATAATTTTAGTCCAAAATATCATCAAAATTGGTAAGAAAAATCAAAACCCATTGTTAAGCTGGGATTTGGCCATCATTAGGTGAGGTATGGTGCAGTTTCTACCCCCACTGTTAAGCCAGGATATTGCATCTAGGGGTATCGTATATTGAGGTATTACTGTATTCTGAAAAGACACTTGAGCTTATGAAAAAAAAAGGAGGGAAATGAAAGTTATAACAATGAAAGGTGATAGAATGAATGGAATTAAATATGCTTATCAACAAGAATCAAAGAGAAGAAAAAAGAAAGTGAAACATGGATCAGATCAAAGAAACTGTCGAAAAAGGAAAAAGTCTGAAACAGATCAGATGTAAAATGGCACTAGGAAAGCAACGAATTACAGTACCCTCACATCCAATTCAGGTTTGTCCGAGACGTTTCGCGTCGAAGACGGAGACCATAAATAATAATCCAATATATTGCTGTAATACAGTTGCATACAGTTCATAATGGCTCAAATCCGAGGAGAATACAGTTGTGACGGTCTTACCCAGTCCAACACGACTCCCGCACCTGGGAGAGTGACATGGTTGTGCTGTTGTCCAGTAAAATTATGGCATCTGGTCACGTGATGAGCAGGCAGGGCTTGCTTTTCTCTCCCTCACCAGAGCATCATGAACACACTTACCGTGTGTTGCGGGGAGCATGGTAGCTCAGTGGTGAGGTGTCGGGCTTGTAATCGTGAGGTTGCGAGTCGCACCCTACCCGGTGGCTGCTGTGCTGGGAGGGGTAGTACTCTCCTGTAACACTAGCAGGGCTATATGATCTGAATGAGGTCTAGCTCGGGGATTAATCCCCCCCCTTTTACTGTGTGTTGCACTCAGCGTTTGCTCTGAGGTTATTGCCTCTTCTTACGTAACCATGCCTGGGAAACTGTCTGCTAACCTCCTGAAGCATCACCATCTACCTCAGGCTACTAAGCTGGAGATAATTGCACTATTAAGCTAGAGATAACAAGCTCAGAAACACACACTTTCAAGGTGAGGAAATTTGTTTTGGTGCCAAAATGGGTCTAGGTTGACCCTTTTACAGGCACTTTTCGAAGATTTTGTGACAATATTAATTATTTCACTTAGGCTTTGTGTTCGTCCAAGACGTTTCTCGTCCAAGATGGGACCCTCAGACGGCAATATTACCTTCCTGAACATGTGGGTACTGAAAGACAAAAACAGTGAAGTCATTAAATGCAGAGGTAAGATGGTGGAGTTGAAGAATTTTACAAAGAACTATATGCATCAAAGACAGTATTACCGATATCTAACTTTTCTGTTGACACAAGTGAAATACCTGAGGTAACCCCAGATGAAGTAAATATTTCTCCTAAAAATATGAAAGGAAGGAAGGGTCTGGAAGAAGATGGAATAGTAGCAGATTTACTGTTGAATGCAGGAGTAGAAGTACAAAACAGGCCTGTTCACTTATTTACTCATTGTATAAAAACGAAGATTTCCAAAACATAGTGTAATGCAATACTGTATTTATTTTACATTACAAAAAAAGGTGACTCAAAAAATCTTAGTAACTATCAACCCATTAACTTATTATCACTCATTTACAAACTCTTCACTAAAGTCTTCACAAACAGAATAACAACAAATTTGGACCAAAACCAACCTCGTGAACAGGCAGGATTCCGAAGTGTGTATTCAACTACTGATCATCTAAACACAATAAATCAGCTAATTGAGAAAACTACAGAATAAATAAACCACCGTGCTTAGGTTTTGTTGATTACGAAAAGGCTTTCGACTTAGTGGAGCACATAGCAATTATAAATTCATTGTGAGAACAAGAAGTTCATGAGAACATTGTAAAGCTGCTCGAAAACATATATAAAGAAGGAATTGATACAGTTAGATTACATAATGACTCAGAAAATATTAAGATTGAGAAGGGCATGCATCAGGGAGATACAATTTCACCAAAATTATTTACAGCATGCCAAGAAAGTATTTTCAGAAAGCTAGACTGAGAAAACAAAGAAGTGAACATAGATGAAGAAAAGCTGAACCATTTAAAAATTGCAGATAACATAGTCCTAATCTCAGAAACAGCAGAGACATTGCAAGAAATGTCAAATAACCTGAACAGAGAAAGTCTCAGATTAGGGCTAAAAATGAACCAGAGTAAAACTAAAGTAATGTTTAATCCACGGACACCAAAGAACGTCATCAGAATTAGTGAAGAAATTCTTGAAGAAGTCGAGGATTACAATTACTTGGGACAGTTACTAAAATTAACGAAAGATCATGATAGCGAAATATAAAGATGCATTACAATTGGATGGAAGGCTTTCGATAAACATAGAGACATTATGAAAAGTAGCTTACCAGTTTGCATGAAACGAAAAGTATAACGAATGTATAATTCCAGCTATGACGTACGGTTGTGAGACCTGGAAACTGACAAAATCGATGGAAAATAAATTAATCCGTTCTCAGAGAGCAATGGATAGGTCAGTGTTGGGAACATCTTTAAGAGACAGGAAAAGATCAACTTGGGTGAGAGAGCAGACTAAAGTCACAGATATTATAGAAGTTAAAAAAGAACCGAAATGGAGGTGGGCAGGCCATGTAGCAAGAACAAGGGATAACCGTTGGAGCAAGAGGCTGAATGACTGGACACCAAGAGATTGTAAGCATAGCAGAAAAAGGCCAGACAGTAGGTGGAGAGATGAGATAGAGAAATTTGCAGGTCAATCCTGGCAAAAACTGACTCAGTCAAGGAATTCTTGGAGAAGGCTGGGGGAGGCCTTTGTTCAGCAGTGGACTCGTAATGGCTGCTGCTGCTGCTGATGATGATGGGCGATATATATATATATATATATATATATATATATATATATATATATACAGTATACATATATATAAAGTTTATATATACTGTACCTAACCGTATCAGACAGAGCAGATTTAGGCTGTCATGTTGCTACTCCTCATCCTGCGCTAGGGTGGGAAAGGAGGTCCAGATGATGATGATGATGATATATATACTGTTTATATGTGTGTGTGTATTTACCTAGTTGTATTTACCTAGTTGTGATATACAGGAAATGAGCTACGCTCGTGGGGTCCCGTCTCTGTTTCTCAGTAAGTCAAATTTTGCCTTGAACCCGTTTAAGTCTTTAGACTGGACTGTCTCTTTGTCCAGGCTGTTCCACAGGTCTATGCATCTATAGGGAAAACTAAATTTCTTGATATCCTTCAAGCAACTTGGCTTTTTCAGTTTCATTCCGTGTCCTCTTGTTACTCTCCTATCCCATACAAACAGATCATCTCTGTCAATTTTATCTACTCCCATCATGGCCCTGACCACTGCAATCATGTCACCCCTCTCTAGCTTTTCCAGCCTCACTCTGTATGACAGATCTGCCAGGCTAGGGACCATCTTGGTTGCTGTTCTTTGTTTTCTCTCGATCTTGTTTATATCTTTCTTTTTGTGTGGGGACCACATTACTGCTGTATATTCTAACCTTGGGTGGATCATGGCAACTATCAATTTTTTCATCATCTCCTCATCCATGTAATGAAATGCTACTCGTATGGTAATCAAGAGTTTATGTGTCTCTCTTAAGTGTCTTGTTAATGTGTTTTTCAGGTGACAGACTATCCTGGACCAGCACTCCCAAATCTTTCTCCTCTCTTGCTTTTGTAATTGGTTCATTACCTATCAAATAGTTTGGTGATGGCCTCTTAGTACTTTTGCCCATTTCAAAATATTTTACATTTTTTTGCGTTGAATTTCATTTCCCACATAGGCTCCAATCATGTATCCTATCCAGGTCCTCCTGCACCATTTTACAGTCTTCCTCAACTTCTACTTTCCTCAAGATCTTTTCATCATCAGCAAACGGGCTTGCATAACTGTTCATTCCATCTACCATATCGTTTACGGAAATCAGGAACATTACTGGCCCTAACACCGAGCCCTGTGGGACTCCACTTGTTACTTCCGTCCATCTAGACATCCTGTCCTTTATTATTGTCCTCATTTGTCTGTCTCTCAAAAAGTCACTCATCCACTCCAATAGGTTTCCCTTCAGTCCTCGTATATGCTCCAATTTCCACATTAGTTGCTTATGGGGTACCTTATCAAAGGCTTTCTCCAAATCTAAATACACACAGTCCACCCAACCATCTCTATCCTGTAGCACATCAATCACTCTTGAGTAAAAGCTCAACATGTTGGAAACACATGACCTTCCACTTCTAAATCCAAACTGACTTTCAGCCAAAATGTTCATCTCCTCCAGATATTTTATCCATCTATCTTTCAAGATTCTCTCGCACAATTTTGCAACCATGCTGGTCAGGGACACTGGTCTATAATTCAGGGGTTCTTCCTTGTTTCCTCCCTTATAAATTGGTACCACATTTGCCCTCTTCCATTCCCAAGGCACTTTCCCCTCTTCCAGAGAACACACAATTAAACTGTGAATCTTATCCGCCAGTTGTTTTCTGCTTTCCTTTAGTACCCAGTTAGAGAGTCCATCCAGTCCTGGGGCTTTCCTTACATCTTGAGTTTCTAGTAATTTGTACGCTTGCTGCACTTCCACTTTTTATCTTTTATCACTACATTTCTAATCACTTCCACCCCCTCCACAAAATCCCTTTCTTTAGTGGAAACTGATTGGAAACATTTGTTCATTATTTCAGCTTGCATTGCCTCATCATTATAGACCTCTCCTCCTACATTCAGTTAGGTGATTCCTTCTTTTTTTTTCAGTTTGCCATTGACATATCTATAAAACAATTTTGGTCCTTCCCTATATTTATCGATTATATCTTTTTCAAAGTTCCTTTCTTTCTCTCTACATATTCTTGTATATTCATTTCTACTTCTTTTATATTCCTCCTTTGTTTTATTATTACCTCTCTTTCTCCAGTTGTTCCATGCCATGTCCCTCCCTTTTTTTTGCTATGATACGCCTTCTGTTAAACCAATCCTTCTTCCTGTTTTCTTTCCCACTTACCCTTGGAACATATTTTTCCACTCCCTAAATACAGAGGTCTGGAAAGATATCCCGCATCCTTTGTATCTATCTTGTTTCTCTGAATTTTCTCCAATCCACATTTTTAAAAAGTGTTTTCAATACTGTAAAGTTTGCTTTCACAAAGTTGTATCTTCCCTGCCTATAAAGTGTGTCTCCTGGCACCACATTCCCTTTTGTCATCTGGAACTCGGTGACCACCTGATCACTTTTTCGTATGGGACACAGATATTTCAAAGATTCAGTTATATCAGGTTCTTTAGTTAGCAGTAAATTTAGTCTTGTTGGTGTGTCATCACCCTGGAATCGTGTCTCCTCTTTGACCCACTGGGTCACTACATCATTTATTGCTATATTTAACAATATAGTGCCCCACAAATCTTCACTGCCTCCTGAGTCCCATTCCTCCCAGTTCGCCTCTTTACAGTTAAAGTCACTCATTAGAATTATATTGTTGCTTTTCTCAGTCACTCATTAGAATTATATTGTTGCGTTTCTCAATCACGTTCTGTAAATAACTAACCATGTCTGACAATATCTCCTGGTATTCATCGTCATTCCATGCTCTTAGGGGGAACATATACTACTGCCTTATCTCTCTTGCCATTCTCTCCAGTATCTAATTTCATATTTATCACTTCAGCCCTATTTTCTCCCATTTCCACAGTATCCACATTTATGTTGTTCTTCATTACTGTCATCACCCTTCCTCTTATTTTGTCTTTTCTGTTCCTTCTCCACAGTTTGTGTGTGTGTGTGTGTGTGTGTGTGTGTGTGTGTGTGTGTGTGTTCTTACCCAATTGTTCTTACCTAATTGTATCTTTACAGGAATGAGTCAAGCTCGTACGGTCCCGTGTCTTAAACCATATTTATCATACATATCCTTAAATTTGTGAATTGTTTTGACACACACTATTTCATTCGGTAGTGCATTCCATTGATCAATTGCTCTATTTGGGAAACTGAATTTCCTTACGTCTTTATCACCTCTCTTCTTAAGCATTTTTTGTAGTGTCCTCTTGCTGATGCTTCTCCATATGTTAAGTAGTCATTTATGTCTATTTTCTCCTTCCCTGATATGCACTTATATAACATTATCATGTCACCTCTTTTCCTTCTCTCCTGTAGTGTTGGTAGATTCAGTTTATTTAGTCTTTCTTTGTAGCTTAGGTCCCTTAAGCTTGGTATCCATCTTGTAGCGGCCCTTTGAACTTTTTCAATCTTGTCTATATGCTTTTTGAGATGAGGACTCCAGACTACTGATGCATATTCCAGGGTTGGTCTAATGAATGATGTTATTATCCTTCTTAGCATGTCTTCATTTATGTATGTGAATGCTATTCTCATATTTGCAAGCAGTGTGTACATGTTCCGTATCTTCTCGCTGATGTGGTCAGCCGGAGATAGTCTGTTATTGATAATCACACCTAGGTCTTTCTCTCTTTCTGATGTGTATAGGGTTTTATTTCCTAACTTATAATCCCAATCAGGTCTTTTTCCACTTTTACCAAACTTGATTACATGACACTTGTCCACATTGAATTCCATTTGCCATGTACTACTCCATTCATGAAGTTTATTTAATTCTTCTTGTAGCTCTTTAAAAGAGTCTGTGTTAGTAATTCTCCTTTGTATTTTTGCATCATCTGCAAACATATTCAGATAGCTCTCATTTCCAGTGTTACTGTTTATATCATTTATAAACACTAAAAACATGATTGGTGCCAGCACTGAACCCTGTGGTACTCCACTAGTCACTTCTTTCCATGATGAGTAGTTTCCTCTTAGTACTGTTCTCATTTCTCTTTTTATGAGAAAGTCTTGCATCCAACAAAACAGTTTGCCTCGAATTCCTCCTTGATGTTACGGTTTCCATAAAAGTCTTTGGTGTGGTACTGTGTCAAAAGCTTTCTTGAAATCTAAATAGATACTGTCCACCCATCGTTCCCTTTCCTGTATTGTGTTTGTTACTCTGTCATAATAGCTCAACAGATTAGTAACACATGATTTTCCTTTTCTGAAACCAAACTGTCTTTCTGTTGTCATACTGTGTTCTTCTAGATGATTTACCCAAGCTTTTCTTAAAAGCTTTTCTAATACCTTGCTTACAACACTGGTCAGTGATACTGGTCGGTAGTTGAGAGGATTTTGTCTATTTCCTTTCTTGAATAAGGGGACAATATTTGCCTTTTTCCAAATATCAGGTAGTTTCCCTTGACTCAAGGATTTCTTGAAAATTATAAATAATGGTTTACTTAACTCCTTTGCACATTCTCGTAGTACCCAACATGAAATTTCGTCAGGACCACTTGCTTTTCCTCAGTCTAATCTACTTAACTCCTCCTGTATTACTTTTTCTGCTATTTGTATATCTGGTAGTATGTGTGGACATGCATGTTCCACATAGTCCCTCTCAAAATTTTTTTCTTCTGTAAAAACTAATTGGAAATTCTTATTTAGTGCTTCACAAATATCTTTGTCTTGTGTATAAGTGATTATCTCGTCCATAATTGATTGTATTATATCTTTTACTTTGATTTTGCTTCTGATATAGCTGTAAAACAGCTTTGGTTGATCACTACTTTTATTTATTATATCCTCCTCAAACTGTTTTTGGGCTTCCCTCCTTATTCTTGTGTAATCGTTTCTTGCCTGTTTGTAATTATTATACGCCCTTTCACTATCATGTCTTCTATATCTATTCCACGACAAATCTCTTCTTTCTTTTGATTTTTTACATTCTGTATTGAACCATTTCTGTATTTTCTTGTCTGCTTCTTTGTGCTGTGGAATGTACTTCTGGACTCCTATTTCATAAAATTCACAGAATTTTTTATATACAGCATTTAAATCTTGTTCTCTAAGCTCATTTTCCCAATCAACTTCTAAGAAATACTTCTTTAGGTCTTGATAATTTCCCTTTCTATAGTTTAGGCTCTTCTTGTAACTGCCATTGCTGTTTACTATGTCATATGCTATCCTGAAGTTATAATTTAGTACTGCATGATCGCTTTTGCCGAGGGAGTGGTGATATATTAAACTGTCAATATCATTTTCTTGCCTAGTAAATATTAGATCTAGCACTGAAGGTACATCAAGTCCTCTTTTTCTGGTGGTTTCCCTCACATGTTGCGTTAGAAAGAACTCTTGTACGAGATCCAGGAGCTTTTGGTCCCAACAGCTTTCTTGGCTAATTATATCTAGTGTATTCCAATTTATATTTGTATTGAAATCCCCAGTTAGTATAATTCTTTCTGATTTCTCTTCCATTTTATATAGTAATGATCTTAAACTCTGAATTGTACTCTCTGCCAGGTCCTCATATTCATCTCTTTCCCATGTGTTTGATCTGGGTGGCATGTACAAATTGGCTACAATTACTTTACCTTCAGATGTGTTGATCTCTACTGCAATCAGTTCTACTTGTGATGGTATATCTAGTTTTATTTCATTGACTTTTAGATTTTTCTTAGTTTATATTATAATTTCTCCTACTTTTTTTTAAATTTCTGTCTCTTCTCCATATATTGTATTCCTCTAAGTTTAGTATGTCATTGGATATCCTTGGTGTTAATTTTGTTTCAGTTAGGCTTATTATTTGTGGTTCATTTTCTCTGACATAATCATTCATCTCTAGTAATTTAGATACCATTCCATCCACATTTGAGTACCATACATCAACTTTATCATCTTGTTTATATACTTGTCATGACATGGTTCTACTACCTTCCTCCTTTTTATTCCATCCTGTTTGTTTACCACTTTCGTACCTGTAATCCTATTACTTTGTAAAAAAATTTCTTCTTCTCCTCTTCTGATATTCCCTCATTTTTTGTTTTTGCTTCCTCCCTTTTCTCTTTCAGTAATTCCAGTTCCTCTTGTGTTAGGCATCTTTTTATCCATACATTTTTGAACTCCTCTTTTTCCATAAGATTCTTTGCATTTTTTAGTATCTCTTCCACAGTGTTTACACTTTGGAAAGTCACCTTTAGAGGTCTTGTCTTGCTTTTCTCATATTTCCCTAACCTTTTGTGTTCCTCTATGTCTTTACTACAGATTTCCTCTGATACTTCTTTCAGTAAGCTCATTACATTTGCCATCTCCTTTTTGTCTCTTGTGATCTTGTTTTTTACTTCTTCTTCCTCTATACCAGTGATTATTATAGATTTGTTTATATCTGCTGAATCTCTGACTAACTTCGGATTGTTTTAGATTATTCTTTTCACTTCCTTTTTAATGCTTTTTTCCTCCACCCTTGTTTCTAAGTCTTTCTTTACTTTCACCATTTCAGCATACGTGTGTGTGTGTGTGTGTGTGTGTGTGTGTGTGTGTGTGTGTGAGTGACATATGTTTTGTTGAGAAGATTAGCTGTATTTGAAAGTAATGTCAAGGACAGAGTAATATAACCCAAGAGTTTTGAAGGACTGATGCAGCCAGAAATATTGAATGCATGTATGGCTGTCATATTGATTAGCTAGTTTTATTTCTGTGTGTGGCATTATAGTGGTGTGTGCTTAACCATTAATCATTGGTTATGTCAAATTACACAAGGTATTTTCACTAGGACATCTTGTGGTTCATCTGTCAATTACAATCCTTTCCCCCACCTCCCTTAGCTAATGAGTGTGGTTCAGCAACTACAAGACAAGACTTACTGTTTTTCTTGCAGTACATATGTATTTATTCATTCACACTTTGCTGAATGCAATTTTTTAAATGAAAAATCACATGCTGTTTACCTTCATATAAAATTAAGTAAGCTGGCAATGATATCCTTGTTGCTGTTTGCAGGGGAAAGATTGAACCTAATTATGGACATCTTAATATTCAAAGTTATTTTTTGTTCACTGAATAATTGCCATTTGTAAGTTAATATCTGGTAAGGTGGAGCTTAGAAATTTGAAGGTTATTCACGAGTGGGTAGATGTGTGATTCATATCTTAGGGCTGCTGATTAATAGTCCTCAAAGTTTTTACTTTCTTTTCTTTCCTTTTTACATTATTCCCCCACTTATTAGTTGGAAAGTATGTTAGGATGATGATAGCATTAATGATGATAGTGTTGATAATGATGAAACGATGGTGATGTTGACATTGATGATGGTAATGGTGATGATGGTTAATGTATGTTACAGGTTTTCATGCCAGCCAGTGTCGCGTGTGGAGTGCCAGCTGCAGCTTCCTTCACTCAATCTAGTCTTTTCTTCCAAGCGGGCTGAAGATGGGTTAGTTGCTCACCCTGCCGTAGTGCATGCTTTATTTGCAGAGATAGAGTGAGTCTCCCCATTAATTAGTTTTACTTATGTCGTCTCCGTTTGTTAGCCCCATTGATTAGTTTTATTTACATTTTATGTTTTAATTTGTTATTATTTATTTTTGTTATTCTTTTTATTATACAGGCGACCCCCCAATTTCACATGGGTTAGAAGACAAAGACCCCTTGTGAATTTGGAATTTCCTTGTAATTTTGACGCACTTCCCCTAAATCTCTCTATGGTAGTCTGTAACCCCTGTAAGCCCCTAGAAACCATCACAGGAACTCAAAACTGGCTTAAAACAGCACAAATATGTACTGTACTGGTCTACAGTACAGTACACAATATACTTCAAAAAGAAATAACCTGTAAATGGGTATCTATCTATCTATCTATCTATAGACCGACTCCCTAATCCCGCAAAGGGTGGCCGCAGACAAAACGCCTCCAAGTCGCTCTGTCACCCACCATTTGACTACCCTCCCCCAACTAACCCCCCCCCCTCCCTCATATACAGTACCTCTCAACTCCTTCCCTCCACCTCATCCTCGGTCTACCCCTCCCTCTCCCTCCCTCCACCTCACCTACATACATCGGTCTACCCCTCCTTCTCCCTCCCTCCACCTCAACTACATACACCCTCTTAGTCAGTCTTTCATTCTCCATTCTCTTCACATGTCCAAACCACCTCAGTGTATTTCTCCTAATCTTCTCAACCACATCCACATCCACCCCACAACGTTCCTTCATTTCTTCATTCGTCAACCTGTCCCTCCACTTCACTCCACGAGCTCCTCTCAAGTAACTCATTTCCACTGCTCTCACTCTTGACTTGTTCCCCTCTTGCAAGGTCCATGCCTCGCTTCCATACATCAGGGTAGGGATCACAGTACTGTCATGCAGTGACTTCTTAACTTCCATACTCACCTCCCTATTTCTCATCACTGCTTTCAGTGAACCAACAACCTTCCTTCCCTGCTGTACCCTTTCACGAACTTCATCCCCCAAAGTTCCACCCTTACTCATCACACTACCCAAGTACTTGAATGCACTCACATTCTCCATATCATCACCATCCAACCTCACTGCACACTCTGTGACTTCATTCCTCTCAAACACCATAACTTTACTTTTGTTTACATTAACTTTCAGATTCCTCCTCCTACACACTGTCCCAAATTCATTCACCAAACCTTGCAACTCCCATTCATCTTCACTCAACAATACTGTATCATCAGCAAACAGCAACACCGGAATCTTCCAAATCTCACCCTCATTCATTAAAGCCACCCCCACATCCACTGCCCTACCTTGCACCTCCTTTACAACCCCATCCATGTATTTATTAAACAGCCATGGAGACATCACACAACCCTGTTTCAGTCCCACATTGAGATCAAAGAACTCACTCAGCTCACCATCCACTCGCACCGTGGCCCTAGCTCTCTCGTACATGCAGCACTCAACAATTTCCCCTCTACTCCATATATTCTTAATACCTTCCACATACCTTGCCTATCTATTCTGTCATAAGCTTTCTCCAAGTCCTTGAAGGCAGCATACACTTTCCTTCCCTTCTTTAGATACTTCTCCACTAAACATCTTAGAACAAATATCTGATCTACATACCCTTTTCCCTTCCTAAATCCCCCTTGTTCTTCTCCAACTAGCTCCTCTGTCATATACCTAACCCTATCAATGAGTATTCTACCATATATTTTACCAGTCACACTAAGAAGGCAAATACCCCTATGGTTACCACATACTTCTCTCTCCCCTTTTCCTTTGTATAAAGGAACAATTATACCTGATTTCCAGTCCTCTGGAACCCTTCCCTCTTCCCAAGCCAATCTACACAACTTCCATATCCACTCCACAACAATCTCACCCCCATACTTAAGAATTTCACCACACACTTCATCAAGTTCTGGGGCCTTTCCCAACTTAATCTTCTTCATCGCTTCCACTACTTCCGCCCTACTGATCTCTTCCTCCCTCCTCTCATCTCTTCTCCCAGCCATTCCCCAACCACTTATACTCGCACTGCTCTCACTCTCCACATTCAGCAAATCCTCAAAGTGCTCCTTCCATCTCCTCAATTTCTCTCTCTTCTCCACCAACAATCTATTATTCCTATCTTTCACTCCCTTACTATTTCCCCTTTCACACTGCCTTACTTTCTTTACCTCCTTCCAAAACAATTTCTTACTCTCCCTCCATTTCACACTCAGATTCCTCCCAAACTCTTCATCCACTTTCTTCTTACTCTCCTTCACCAGTCTCTTCACCTCCCTTCTCCTGCTCACATATACCTCTCTCTTCTCTCTCTCATCTTCTCCCCTCCTCTACTCGCTAACCATTCACTATATGCCTTCTTCTTTTGTTCCACAGCTCATTTTACCTCATCATTCCACCATGCTGTCCCTTGCACACCCTTGCATCTCCTCCTCACTCCACAAACCGCCTCACACGCTGCGCCTATCTCTTCCGTGAATATCTTACATACGTCTTCCACCCCTTCCATCTGCTCTACCTCATACCTTCCCAATCTTTCTTCCACTATGCTCTTACACTCTGTCATTTTCTCACTATCTTGCAATTTCTCCACTCTTCCTCCTGTCTTCCCCTCAACCACTTTCTTCGCATCTCTACCTTGGCCATCACTAAGTGATGGTCCGAGACTCCATTCCCCCACCCTCTCCACACTCTTGCATCCAACACTTGTCTTCTCATTCGCTCATCCACACACACTAGTCTGTCATTGCCTTTCGTTCAACAAGTTCACCATCTATCCTCCTCATTACTCTCCATGTATACCGGTGGATCATCTTATGACGAAAGTAGGTGTTGGCTATTACCAACCCCGTACAACACAGATATCCACCAAATGGGTATGATTATAAGAATTAAGACTAATATTGTTGTTGCTGACTGCCACTGACACTGCAGCAGTGTGCACAGATCTAAAACACCATATCTAGGACCCGAAAATACCATGAAATATCACAGATATATACTGAAGTACTGTATACAAGCTTTCGCATTTGGTGGGTATGGCTAAAGTAAGTTAGGGCAAATTATTTACCTGGTGACTTCCACCACCTCCCAAGACAGTGTGCATCATGCATGCACATCAGGCAGCATGAGACCAGAGAAGTTATCATGTAAATATTTTACCCCGATTTCTTATACAGTAATCATACCCGTTAAATTCAGAGTGAACTAACCATTGACTTTGAAGATATGGTGTACGAACCCTGACGACTCGTTCAAAGATTATGATGATGATGACAATGATGGACATGAAGATGATTATCCATGCAGTTACTGATGACAGATGACTTGATGAGATGATGAGAAATGTAACTCCATGGCCTAAGGAGTGTGCATTGGCATAGACTCCCCATCATCTCCACTCCTGTCATTGCCACCGAGTGGTGGTGGGTTGTCCATGCCAAGCACAGATGTCAGGGCCAGGGACAGAGACAGGCACAGGGACAGGGAAAGGCTCAGGGGAGGGGGACAAAGACTCGGGAGCAGAAGGCTTTGGTCGCCTTGTCAGGAACATCATTATCGGGAGCTGCGACCTTGCCCGTTTCACCTCTGAGAACACCGTCTTATTGAGGGCAATAGCATTGTCTGTGGCACTGTTTACTTTCAGTGCCCTCACCACGGATGGGTCCTTTCTGTAGAGGAAGTCCTTGATCTGGGCGATCGTCCTCATTCCCTCAGCCAGTGTCTTCAGGGTGAGGGCTTGCTCCTGAGGGGCATTGTCTGGGTGCTGTTCCTCCTCCTCCTTACTTGCCAACTTAACCAGTTAGATGAGTTCATCATCTGTGAGCCCCACCTCATGGCCCTGCACGAGTTCCCTCACCTCCTGCTCCTCCATGTCATCAGACCTTTCACCCCTGATGAGCTGTGCCAGCTCCACCATCCTCCAAATGCCCTGGCCCACCTGGACACGAAGCAAACCTCTCAGAATCACTGACACGCTCCAGCCACAGCGACTTCCAGCAGCCATTCACAGTTTCAGGCTGCAAATCTTGCATGCTTTCCTGCACCACTGAGAGGCAGTCTGTGATGGTGAACCCCTTCCAGTAAGCCAGTACACCAAGGCCAGGATATACCTCCATTGCTGAGTGCAGCCTAGCCATGGACCAGTGGGTGTAATAGACCTTAAATGCACTACTCTGGTCAAGGAGTTATCAGGGAGGCGTTGTTAATGGGGAAAAACACCACCTGCACCTCCTCGCATAACCCCTCCAGTGACGTTGGGTGGCCCAGAGCATTGTCCAGGATAATTAGGATTTTGAAGGAGATGCCTAGCTCCTACAGGTAGGACTGTACCTGCATCAAGAGGCAGTGGTGGAACTAATTCATAAAAATGCTGCTGGTGGTCCGTGCCTTTTTATTACTCGTCCAGAACATGTGGAGGAGGTTCTTGTTGCAGTGCTTGAGTGGCAGGGGTTTTTGGATTTGTAAATAAACCTGGACTTAACCATATGCCCAGCAGCATTGTCATAGAGCAGCAGGGTGCAGCGGTCATTTGCTGCCTTAAACCCAGATGTCCGCCTTGCTTCCCTCGTGATGTAAGTTCTGGATGGCATCATTTTTCAGTAAAGGCCTGTCTTGTCCACATTCTACACCTGCTCTGGCCTATAGCCCTTCTCCTCAGTGATTTTCTTCAGTTCCATTGGGAATGCCTTCGCAGTCTTGTGGTTGGTTGAAGCGGATTCCCCCGTTCTTTTCAAACTGTGGAGGGAAAACAGCTTGCAGAATCGGTTAAGCACCCCTTGCTTGCACCAAATGGAGGAGGGATGGTGCTAGGGTCAGCACTGGTGCTAGGGGCGTCCTGCTCAGCCTTAGCAGCCTGCTTCGCCTTCTCAGCAGCCATCCATACATAAAGGGCCTTGGCCTTCTCCCTGATAGTGTTGTTGTCTATGGGATTGCATTTTCTGTTTTGGGCCACTGTCCAAAGATAGAGAGCAGTCTCCATCTTGGATAGAACCACATCCCTGTCATGTGACACGTATTTAGCTGAGGGAGGCGCACTCACTGCCAGCGCCTCCCTAATCTTTTCCTCGCTTTTCTTAATGGAGCTTACCGTGCTCTTGTTTACGTTAATGAGTTTTCCAATAGCCACATATGTCGTGCCCTCCATGCCCTCCCTACATATATCCAGCAACTTCACCTTGTCTTCTTGGCTCATTTTCTTACGGCGCTTAGAGGTGATGCCCTCACCGCTAGAAGTGGCAGGTAATATAGGGCCCATGCTGGATACAGCTGTGGGATAACAAGTTATCACACAGTTATCTAAAAAAAATTGCAAAACAGGGCCATCATGCTTTACCATTCACCACAGTGCTGCAATTGTAATGTTAGCACATGTGGGAGAGCTAGGCTGTGGCACAAATTAATTCTGACCTTAGGCTATGACCCCAGTATGGCTCACACACATGGTACACAAGTTATCACACTAACATGCACAAAAATTCCTCAAATAGGGCATACTTTGCTCTGCGGTATAGCACAGCACTGCAATTGAAGCCTTTGCAGAAATGAGAGCATTAGGATAGGGGAATAATGTTAAAAGTTAATCAGTACAGGTACCTTGTGAGAGCGTAGCAGAGTATTCGCAGCGCGAGTGCAGGTGAGAGAGTGAGAGAAACGGAGAGCGACGTGGGCCCAGGTGTGAGGTATGGGTGCAGCCTCCTCATGAAACAGTGCACAGTTGGCTGAGCATGGGAAATAACTGATGCCGTGAAATGTTGCGTTTTCCTCCAAGAGACTGACGAAGAGAGTGTATGTGAGTGAGGTAGAGGGGGGAAGAGGGAGGGGGAGGCCGAGGATTAGATGGAGGGATGGGGTGGAGAGGTATATGAGAAAGGGGGGTGTGAGTTGGGAGCAGGGCAGTGAAATGGCAGGGGACAGGGCGACGTGGAGGCAATTTGTTTGTGGCCACCCCAAACAGGATTGAGGCATCTGGCAATAGATAGATAGATAGATAGATAGTTTTCTGCGGACTCAGATCGCTGAAAAAATTTTTACTGGGGGTCACTTACAAGCGCGATCCGTGATTTTTGGGCCCGTGAATTTGGGGGGGTTGCCTGCACTGCTTACTCGGCAGTAGAGGATGCTTTATTTATGAAGATAGAGTTAGTCTCCTTTTCAGTTATCCTTATTTATACATAGTATGTTTCTTTATTTTTGTTTTTATTTGTTTAGTCTTAATTTATTATTGTATGTTCATTGAATAGTTGTATGTTTTTTTATTATTGTTTGTTTGACCATTCCATTTGCTTTATTGATATCATCTGCATTTATTATTGTATGTTTATGTAATTGCTAGAATGAGTTAACTTACTAATTTTATTTATCTTGTTTATGTTTCATTGTTATTGTTTGTGTCACTTTTTTATCGTACCTTGCCATGTTGCGTTGAAAAAGATCCTTAGATTCCTTGCAGATTAAGAGAAAACTTTTCAGGAATATTGATTGTATGTTTGAAGTACAGTACTGCATTTAGTAAAACTAATTGTATTGTATAGTATCATTATCTTGTAAAAGCTCCAACATGCTTGCATGCATTGGCATTGGTCACCTAATGTCAGGCCATCATGCAGCTTGATCTCTGGCAGCCTCCCTGTTCAGTCCCTTATCCCTGAGGTCACACACCATGACCACGTCCCAGGTCTATTTCAGTCTGCCTCTTGCAACCCTACCCTTGATGTTCACTATTCACACCTTCTGCACCCAATTGTCATCCTTCATCTTCTCAACATGCCCAAACCATCTCAGTACAGTATACCCCTCCTCATCACAACTTAATTCACTTTATTCCTCCCAATTCTTCTGTCATAATCTAAGCTCCCCCAGGCCTTGGTGCTGGGGAGGGATGCTTTCATGTAGTGACACTGATGTAAATGGTGGCTCCACTGCCTTGTTACACAGACATCCCTTACTTCCATCTATTAACCCTCAAAAGAGTATGTTATACTGCAGAAGGGCAGCATCAGCCAGCAGTTCACTGGGTGTTTGTGCTGATGAGCCTGAGACCTCAGTAACAAAAGCATGGACTGTTAGGGCTCCTTGCAAAGCTAGATAAAATTGCATGACAATAGTAAAATGAGAATCATTAAACAGGGGGTCTCAGGACTTGATATGCTAACTTCATTAGGTTAATCCTGAGGTCAGTCAAAGACATAAATGTTTTCTTAATTAGGTTGTAATTACAATGGTTGTGGCATCAAGTTTTGTGTTTTAATCTGAAAGGATGTAGTGGAAGAAAATATCCATTGCCACCCAAGTAAGAAAGACAGCCTTGCATAAGCTCAGTTCCCCGTAGCTGACTGGAGGTCTTTCAATCATGTAATGCCGTCAAGGGAAACAGGCTGGTTGTTTGCCTATATATGCTCTGGACTATAGAAGCTTAGCCATAAGCCCCAACACTTCAAAATTTTACATCTGCAAGAATGAATTATTTGAATTATTACTGCATGGTTCACTCTTAACCCTCTCAGTGTCAGTCACGCGATTCGCGTTCCATGTGGATTGTTTTAAAGATGATCAGTCACTCGAATCGCGTTCTTAAGCACAAAAAAATTAGCCAAAATAAGTTTCTGGCGAAATCGCATCAAATTTTGACGCATTGTAGCGAGTACAGTGCTTTCCAGTGGTAAGGCATTGGCAACACTGAGCTGCCTCACGGGGCCTAGCATGTAGCGATAAACCTCAGTCTCTTCCAAGCATCCAGGTGGTGAGGTTACATCGGGTGTACTGTCCCTTTAAACTCCTACTAATTCTCCCCCTCCTGCCCAAGCCGAAGCCCCTATGGACTCAGTGTGATAATGCAATATTTGTGAGCATATTTGTATGTGATACTGTCGATGGAACATAGATATATGTCACCAAAAGGAATTGTGTCCGTTATCAAGAGTTAGGGTTAGAGTCAATATGCATGTTCACTGTTGCGGTGTTTCGCCTCTCGCCCTCCTCAAGGCCCTATGGCGTGATTGCAAATACGTATATAATGAAGCCAATGTCTAAACTGTTTTTTGTGTGAAAGATATTGTGGCTGGCTTGATGAAATTATGGAACCATAGTCTGGAATGGGGCAGTCATCACGTACAGTTTTTATAGTTGGGAAGGAAGAATTAGAGTTGTTTAGGGATGGAATTATTGTGATTCTGATAGTGAAAATGCATATGGAATTGTGTGAAATATACGTTAAACATGCTTCAGGTGTTTGTGAAGGAGTGTGGTGTGTGCCAATACAATAGAGTCGCAGTGAGTGTTCACAGAGAAATATTTCATGCATTGACTGACTTAGCTAAAACAAAGCGCAAGTGTCAGAGACGAGAAATATGCCACAGCCAAATTTACATACGTATGTCGTGCAGCAAATGTTCGTGGAGAAATCTATTGTGTGCATCGCATGTGTTTTAGGTAAATGTATTGCAAGGAGAGAAGAAAATACGCCACAGCCACAGACACACACACATGGGCGAAAATATAAACAATGAGGAACTCGAATTTCAAGGATTTGATACAAATACCAATGTCATGGACCTGGTTAAAACATTAATTATGAGGATTAGTGAACTTGAAAAGAAAGCAGAGAATCTAGTGATAAAGGATGTGTCTGAAAATACGGATACTACCATACAGAGTCTGATCCAGTCCAATGAAATAGCGAATGAAGAGATTAGAAATTTGAAGCATGAAAATGTCGAATTGAGGAGGAAACTAGAAGAGAGTACTAACAAAACAGAGAAGGTGAGTAGTGTAGTAGAAGAACATAAGGCAAAGTGGGCACACGTAGAAGAAGAACGGAAAGAAGTGGTCAGCTTAAGAGAGATCATCCAGGAAGAAAGGGAAATGAACAAGAAAAAAATGGAAGAAAATGTAGTGAAAATACTGAAGAAAAAAGAGAAAATAGTGAGAGAAACTGTAGAAAGGAACAGATGTGTGGTAGTATTTGGAAACAGGGAAGAGGCAGAAAAGGTTAGGTTCGTAAGACTCGAGAGAGACACAAACCTGGTGAGAGGAATATTAGGCAAGATTGACCCCGAAGGAGACAAGTGGGTAAAAGAAATTGAGGAAGTAAGGAGGATAGGGCCTTATAAGAAAGGGGAAACAAGACCAATGAGAGTCAAGTCTACGTCAGAAAGTGTAATAAATGAGATACTTAAAGTGACCTGGAAATTAAGCAAAGAGGCGGGGATGGAAAATAATATAATAAGAAAAGATCTGAATGAAGAAGAAAGAGAAGTTTTAAAATCATTAAAGGAAGAAGTAAAGGAAAAAAATGATAAGAGGACAGAGGAAGAATGTAATACTTTTTTTTGGAGAGTAATGGATATGAAAGTAAGGAAGTGGTATTTAAGGAAATAGAAGTGAAGGAAACTAAGGGGGATGGCTGGGAAAGATCAGAAGTTGAGGAAGTGGTACGGACAGAGAGTAGGAGAGAAGAGGGTATTAAATACTTCAAAAATAATTTGAAGGTGATATATACTAATGTTGATGGTTTCGTATCGACAAGGATTGAAATTAACGATTTCTTGAGAGAACATGAACCTGATGTCATGTGCTTTGTAGAGACCAAATTAAGAGAAGATACTGATGTTCATTTGGGAGATGGTAAAAACAAACTGGGGAGAAAAGACAGAAAAGAAAAAAAGGGAGGAGGAGTGATGATAGCAGTGAAGAACAACATAAATATAGATACAGTACTGTGGAAATGGGAGAATTCAGGGCTGAAGTGATATACAGGTAACTCGCACGGAACACGATCTCACGGAACGCGCTCGCAATTATACACAGTAAGGGCTGGGATACATATAAGACAACGTAAGATTAAAAAACCATTATGAAAACTACAAATTAACGCAGGAGAGGCCTTTGAAAGATCAAATCCTCGAACGTCACCACAGCGCGCGGTTTGTTTTGATTACGTGACGATCTAGGCGGGAAATTATTCAGTGAGTGAGACATTCCCGAGTACAGTAGCACAGTATTTGTAAGTTAAATATTTACAGTACTGTACTGTTCTGGTAAGTTTATGTGCAACTTAAAGTACTATTAAATAACGTTAAAGCAAGAAATAAAGTCTTATAACCAGTTTACCTGATAGGCGTCAGAATATTGCCTTTTTTATTTGTTCGTTTTTTCCACAGTACTGTTCAGTATTTGTAAGTTAAATATTTACTGTTCTCTTATGTACTGTACTTGTAAGCACTTAAATAAAGTTAAATCATTAAATAAAGCCTTGTAACCAGATAACCCGAATTATATGATTACCCATGATCGGCGTCGGAATATTGCCTTTTTTGTTTGTTCGTTAAACTCTTACTGTACTGCTTTTCTACAGTACTGTATTTGTAAGTTAAATATTTACTGTTCTGGTATGTACTTGTATGCAATTAAAGCATTAAATAAAGCCTTGTAACCAGTTAACCTGATTTATATGATTACCCATGATCGGCGTCGGAATATTGCCTTTTTTTTGTTTGTTCGTGAAAGACTTATAATAAGAGAAAAATACATTTTTGTCTTGGTATCTTTACCTATTTGCTCAGGTTTGCTGTAATGGTTTGCAACTTGTAGAAAACTGTGAAAACTTTCGGGAAGTGAACGAAAATCTGGGACATGACCTTGACTTCACCCTCTCATGTATCATCTGTCAGTTCACCACCGGCTATCATGATGAGTGGATGTACGATTTTTTCGCTCGTGGCCATGCCTAACCACACATAGTTACACCCATTATCTCGACCCAGACAGAAAATACAACTTTTTTCCTCCCTTGCAAAACACAAACAACCACTCTGTTTACGAGACAGCAATATATATTGCGAAAATAACAAGGTAAAATGATAAAGATGAACGTAAAATGATTGAGAAAGATGAACATGTTATGACGGAAGAAATACGTTTTCCCTGTCTGTAAACGTATTTATTTCTGCTTTGTATCTGTATTCGTAATAATTAGACTTATTGTTAGTTCTGAAACTGCATTACGATTCTATTTTTAGCCATTCTCGTGGTGTGGGAGCTGGAAGTTGTGACACAACTTCCTTATTGCTAATTGGACTGACCCTCCACTTTATTCTCCCGTGACAGAGTCTAGCCTTGGAGGACGTGCAGTTTTCTCATTTAGGACTGAAAATTCAACTCTTTCGCTCCCTTTTCCAAGCATGGGCACAACGATAACGTAAAAAATAACTCGAAACTACCATAAACATATATCAAAAAGGTGAAAATGTATTCATAACATTTTTTTTTTCCAGCCATTCCTAACAGATTATGTACTGAAATCATTCGATATCACAGTACTGGATTTCTAAGTTAAATATGTACTGTTCTGGTATGTACTTGTAAGTTAAAGCACTGGTACCAGTTAACCTAATTTATATGATTACCTATGATCGGCGTTCGAATGTTTCCTTGTGTTTACGTACAGTATTTGTGTGTTGAAGTTTTGCTCTGGAGTACTGTATTAGTGAGTTATTAACATTAAATAAACCTTCTAACCACTTAAAGTGCTTTCTAGTGACAGATAACAGCAAAACAACACATTTGGGGGGTCTAGGGAGCAAAATACGGAGTAGTTTAAATATACGCGATTTCGCACCTAACACGGCACGGTCGGAACGAAACCCACGTGTTCCGTGCGAGTTACCTGTATATGAAATTAGAAACTGGAGAGAATGTTAAGAGAGATATGGCGATAGTGTACGTTCCCCCAAAGACGAGAGCATGGAAGGATGACGAATACCATGAGATGTTGTCAGATATGGCTAGCTATTTGCAAAAAATAATTGAGAAAAGCTATCTATCTATCTATCTATCTATACCCCGACGCCCTAATCCCGCAATGGGTGACCGCAGACAAAACGCCTCCAAGTCACTCTGTCACCCACCATTTGACTACCCTCCCCCCAACTCACCCCCCCCTCCCTCATATACCTCTCAACTCCATCCCTCCACCTCATCCTTGGTCTACCTCTCCCTCTCCCTCCTCCCACCTCACCCACATTCACCCTCTTAGTCAGTCTTTCATTCTCCATTCTCTCCACATGTCCAAACCACCTCAGTGTATTTCTCCTAATCTTCTCAACCACATCCACATCCACCCCACAGCGTTCCTTCACTTCATCATTCGTCAACCTGTCCCTTCACGTCACTCCACATGCTCCTCTCAAGTAACTCATTTCCACTGCTCTCACTCTTGACTTGTTCCCCTCTTGTAAGGTCCATGCCTCGCTTCCATACGTCAGGGTAGGGATCACATTACTATCATGCAGTGACTTCTTAACTTCCATACTCACCTCCCTATTTCTCATCACTGCTCTCAGTGTACCAACAACCTTCCTTCCCTGCTGTACCCTTTCACGCACTTCATCCCCCAAAGTTCCACCCTTACTCATCACACTACCCAAGTACTTGAATGCACTCACATTCTCCATATCATCACCATCCAACCTCACTGCACACTCTGTGACTTCATTCCTCTCAAACACCATAACTTTACTTTTGTTTACATTAACTTTCAGATTCCTCCTCCTACACACTGTCCCAAATTCATTCACCAAACCTTGCAACTCCCATTCATCTTCACTCAACAGCACTGTATCATCAGCAAACAACAACACCGGAAGCTTCCAAATCTCACCCTCATTCATTAGAGCCACCCCCACATCCACTGCCCTACCCTGCACCTCCTTTACAACCCCATCCATGTATATATTAAACAGCCATGGAGACATCACACAACCCTGTTTCAGTCCCACCTTGAGATCAAAGAACTCACTCAGCTCACCATCCATTCGCACCGTAGCCCTAGCTCCCTCATAGATACTCTTCACAGCACTCAGTAATTTCCCCTCCACTCCATATATTCTTAATACCTTCCACATACCTTGCCTATCTATTCTGTCATACGCTTTCTCCAAGTCCATGAAGGCAGCATACACTTTCCTTCTCTTCTCTAGATACTTCTCCACTAAACATCTTAGAACAAATATCTGATGTACACACCCTTTTCCCTTCCTAAATCCCCCTTGTTCTTCTCCAACTAGCTCCTCTGTCATATGCCTAACCCTATCAATGAGTATTCTACCATATATTGTACCAGTCACACTATGTAGGCAAATACCTCTATGGTTACCACATACTTCTCTCTCTCCTTTTCCTTTGTATAAAGGAACAATTATACTTGATTTCCAGTCCTCTGGAACCCTTCCCTCTTCCCAAGCCAATCCACACAACTTCCATATCCACTCCACAACAATCTCACCCCCATACCTAAGCATTTCACCACACACTCCATCAATTCCTGGGGCCTTTCCCAACTTAATATTCTTCATCGCTTCCACGACCTCCGCCCTACTGATCTCTTCCTCCCTCCTCTCATCTCTTCTTCTCCCAGCCATTCCCCAACCACTTATACTCGCACTGTTCTCACTCTCCACATTCAACAAATCCTCAAAGTGCCCCTTCCATCTCTTCAGTTTCTCTCTCTTCTCCACCAACAATCTATTATTCCTATCTTTCACTCCCCTACTATTTCCCCTTTCACACTGCCTTAGTTTCTTTACCTCCTTCCAAAACAATTTCTTACTCTCCCTCCATTTCACACTCAGATTCCTCCCAAACTCTTCATCCACTTTCTTCTTACTCTCCTTCACCAGTCTCTTAACCTCCCTTCTCCTGCTCACATATACCTCTCTCTTCTCTCTCTCATCTTCTCCCCTACCTCTACTCGCTAACCATTCACTATATGCCTTCTTTTGTTCCACAGCTCGTTTCACCTCATCATTCCACCATGCTGTCCCTTGCACACCCTTGCATCTCCTCTTCACTCCACAAACTGCCTCACACGCTGTGCCTATCTCCTCCGTGAATATCTTACATATGAGAATGGTACTCGGGAGGCGGCGAGGATTCGTGGGGCACTATGTTATTAAATATCTATCTATCTATCTATAATTGCCAGACGCCTCAATCCCATTTGGGGTGGCCACAAACAAATCGCCTCCAAGTCACCCTGTCCCCCGCCATTTCACTGCCCTGCTTCCAACTCACACCCCCCTCTCTCATATACCTCTCCACCCCATCCCTCCATCTCATCCTCGGCCTCCCCCTCCCTCCTTCCCCCTCCACCTCACTCACATACACTCTCTTCGTCAGTCTTTCACCCTCCATCCTCTCCACATGGCCAAACCACCTCAGTGTGTTCCTCATAACGCTTCCTATCACATCCACATCCAAACCACAATGCTCCTTTATATCCTCATTCGTCAGCCTGTCTCTCCATGTGACTCCACAGGCTCCTCTTAAATCACTCATTTCCACTGCTCTCACTCCTGACTTGTGTCCTTCCAACAACGTCTAAGCTTCACTTCCGTATGTTAGAGTTGGTATCACAATATTGTCATGTAGTAACTTTTTTGCTTCCATGCTCACTTCCCTGTTTCTTATCACTGCTTTCAAAGAACCACCAACCTTTCTTCCCTGCTGTACCCTTTCAAGCACTTCACCCTCCAAACTTCCATCCTTATTCATCACACTACCCAAGTACTTAAACGTACTCACATTTTCCAATTCCTCACCATCCAACCTCGGTGTACATTCACTGACCTCACCTCTCTCAAAGACCATCACTTTACTCTTCCCTACATTCACCTTTAGATTCCGTTTCTTACACACTCTCTCAAACTCATCCACCAAGCATTGCAGCTCCCCTTCGTCTTCACTCAGCAACACAGTATCATCTGTAAACAACAGTACAGGGAGTTTCCAAACACTATCCTCTCTCACCAGGGCCACTCCAGCATCCACTACCCTACCTTGTACCTCTTTTATTACCCCATGCATGTACAGATTGAACAACCATGGAGACATGACACATCCCTGTTTCAACCCAACATTCAAAGAGAAAAATTCACTTAGTTCACCATCCACACGCACTGCAGCCTTTGCACCATCGTACATACTCTTCACAGAATTCAACAGTGTCCCATCTACTCCATATATTCTTAACACTTTCCACAATCTTTGTCTATCCACCCTGTCATATGCTTTCTCCAAATCCATGAAAGCTGCATACAACTTCTTTCCCTTCTCTAGAAACTTTTCCACTAAAAATCTAAGAATGAATATCTGATCTACACAACCTCTTCCCTTCCTAAAGCCTCCCTGTTCTTCTCCAACTAATTTCTCTGTTCTTTCTCTAACTCTGTCAATAAGTATCCTACCATACACTTTTCCTATTATACTAAGAAGACAAATGCCCTTATGATTACCACACACTTCTTTTTCCCATTTTCCTTGGTACAAGGGAATAATTATACCTGACTTCCAATCCTCCGGGACTCTACCTTCCTCCCAGGCCAATCTGCACATCTTCCACATCCATTCTACTACTATCTCTCCCCCATGCTTCAGCATTCCACCACACACTCCATCAATTCCTGGGGCTTTCCCTGATTTAACTTTCTTCATTGTCTCCACAACTTCTATCCTACTGATTTCTTCCTGTCTTTTCACCTCCCTCCTTCTCCCAGCCATTCCCCAGCCACTTATACTTGCATTACTTCCATCCTCTACGTTCAACAGTTCCTTAAAGTGTTCTCTCCATCTGCTCACTTTTTCTCCCTTCTCCACTAGTAATCTACCATTTTTATCTTTCACTCCCCTGCTAACTTCACTTCCACCCTGTCTTACTCTTTTCACCTCTCTCCAGAACATTTTCTTACAGTCCCTCCACTTTCCACTCAAATTCCTTCCAAATTCCTCATCCACTCTCTTCTTACTCTCTCTTACTAATCTTTTCACCTCTCTCTTTCTTTCTACATATAACTCTCTCTTCCGCCTCTCAACCTCTTCCACGCCCCTATTTCTCATCCATTCATTGTATGCTTTCATCTTTTGTGTCACAGCCTGTTTCACCTCTTCAGTCCACCACACTGTTCCTTGCACCGCCCTCCATCTTCTCTTGCTTCCACACACCACATCATATGCTGCACATATTTCTTCTGTAAATATTCTGCACACACCTTCCACGTCTCCCATCTGCTCCAATTCATATTTTCCCAGTCGTTCCTCCACTTCTCTCTTATACTCTGCCTTTTTCTCATCCTCTTGTAACCTTTCCACTCTCTTTGCAACTACTCCTTCCTCTCGTCTTTCCCTTCTTCTCCATCTTACTTGAACTCTAATTCTGGCCACCACCAAGTAGTGGTCAGAAAGTCCACTCCCCCAACCTCTATAAACTCTTGCATCCATTACACATCTTCGCGTCTTTTCATCCACACATAATCATTGCCTTCCTTTCATTCAGTTCACCACCCACCCTTCTCATCACTCGCCATGTATACCTGTGGATCATTTTATGCCTGAAGAGCGTATTGGTTATCACCAACCCCCTCCCAGCACAAATGTCCACTAACGCACTCCCATTCTCATCTGTCGCAGCAGGCACACCCCACTCACCAACTATTCCATCCACCTTCACATTCCCAACTTTACCATTCCTATCACCAGTCAAAAACACTCTCTTATTTCTTCCAAACTTTTCCCTGCACACTTCTACATTTGTCCAGAACTCTTCTCTCACTCTTCTAGCACGATCTTGCGTTGGCGCATACACACACACACAATCGCCCACATTTGTATTCCAACTTTCAACTTACCCACACAATCCTTGACCCAACTGATCCATACTGTCTTATGCTCCTCTTCTATCTTTTACTCACAACTATACATACTCCTTCCTTTGCCCTCTCATTCTCACCTACTCCTGCACATATACCCCATCCATACTCCCATTCTCTCACACTTTCTCCTCTCCATTTTGTTTCAGTTATTCCACATACATCCACTTTCGCATCCTCAAGCACCTGGACAATCTCTCTCTCTTTCACCTCATCATTTGCTCCCCTTACATTCCAAGTTCTAATTACAATGTCCTTTGTCCGGTCCTTGGTCGTCTTTGTTTGGTCAGTCCTTGTCCGAGGCTTATTGTTTGTTTTTTTAGTTAGTTGTTTTCCGGGGAGGGGCACTAACCCTCCGCCAACCCTTTTAGTCGCCTTTTACGACAAGCAGGGATATTGGGGGAGTATTCTTGAAAAAAAACCCTACCCCCAGGGGGTAAAAAAACCTCTACCCCCAGGGGGTATAAAATATAATAATGAATAATGTGATGACGCAATGGGTCAAAGAAGAGACACGGTTTCGAGGTGAGGACACACCAGCAAGGTTAGATTTACTGTTCACCAAAGAACTGGATGTAATAGAATCATTGAAATATCTTTGTCCTTTAGGAAAAAGTGATCATGTGGTCATTGAGTTCCAGATGTTAATAGGGAACGTCGAGCCAAGAGACGAGCTTCATAGGCAGGGAAGATACAACTTTAGGAAAGCAAATTTTACAGGATTGAGAAACTTTTTTGAAAATGCGGATTGGAGAAAATTCAGAGAAACAAGAGAGATACAGAGGAAGTGGGATATCTTTCTAGACCTCTAAAATTTGGGAGTGGAAAAATTTGTACCAAGAATAAGAAGGAAAGAAAACAGGAAAAAGGAGTGGTTTAATAGAAGGTGTATGATAGCAAAAAAAGAGAGAGATAAGGCATGGAACAATTGGAGAAAGAGAGGTAACAACTGAACAAAGGAAGAATATAAAAGAACAAGAAATGAATACACAAGAATACGTAGGGAAGAAGAAAGGAATTTTGAAAAAGGTATAATAGACAAATGCAAGGATGAACCCAAACTGTTTTATAGATTTGTTAATGGCAAACTGAAACAAAAGGAAGGAATCACCAAACTGAAAGTAGGAGAGGTCTTTAAGGATGCGGCAGTGCAAGCAGAAATAATGAACAAACGTTTCCAGTCAGTTTTCACTAAAGAAAAGGAGTTTGTGGAAGGGGAGGGAGTGATTAGAAATGTTCCGGTGATAAAAGATATAGAAGTGGAGGTACAGGAAGTGTATAAATTACTGGAAACTCAAGATGTAAGGAAAGCCCCAGGACCTGATGGAATTTCTAATTGGGTACTGAAGGAATGCAGAGAACAAATGGCGGATGAAATCCACAGTTTAATCGTATGCTCACTGGAAGAGGGGAAAGTGCCACAAGAATGGAAGAGGGCAAATGTGGTACCAATTTACAAGGAAGGAAACAGGGAAGAACCCATGAATTATAGACCAGTGTCTCTAACCAGCATGGTCACAAAATTGTGTGAGAGAATCCTGAAAGACAGATGGATAAAATATCTGGAAGAGATGAATATTTTGGCTGAATGTCAGTTTGGATTCAGAAGTGGAAGGTCATGTGTTTCTAACTTGTTGAGTTTTTACTCAAGAGTGATTGAAGTGGTACAGGAGAGAGATGGTTGGGTGGATTGTGTGTACTTAGACTTAGAGAAGGCCTTTGACAAGGTACCTCATAAGAGCCTAATGTGGAAACTAGAATATATAGGACTGAAGAGGAAACTTCTGGAATGGATGAGAGACTTTTTGAGAGACAGACAAATGAGGACAGTAATAAAGGATAGGATGTCTGGATGGAGGGAAGTAACAAGTGGAGTCCCTCAGGGCTCGGTGTTGGCGCCAGTAATGTTCCTGATTTACGCAAATGATATGGTAGATGGAGTGAACAATTATGCAAGTCTATTTGCTGATGTATACATCTTGAGGAAGGTAGAGGTTGAGGAGGATTGTAAAATACTGCAGGAGGATTTGGATAGGATTCAAGATTGGAGCCGGATGTGGGAAATGAAATTTAATGTAAAGAAATGTAAAATATTGGAAATGGGTAAAAGTACCAGGAGGCCATCACTGAATTATTTGTTGGGTAATGAATTACTCACTAAAAGGAGAGAAGAGAAAGATTTGAGAGTGCTGGTCCAAGATAGTTTGTCACCAGAAAAGCACATTAACAAGATAGTTGGAGAGACTTATAAACTCCTGACTAACATAAGAGTAGTATTTCATTATATGGATGAGGAGATGATGAAAAAATTGATAGTGGCCAGCAGTGGTAGTGTGGTCCCCACACAAAAAGAAAGATATAAACAAGATTGAGAGAATACAAAGAACAGCAACCAAGATGGTCCCCCGTCTGACAGACCTGTCATACAGAGAGAGGCTGGAAAAACTGGATTTGTCTTCCTTAGAGGAAAGGAGAAAGAGGGGAGACATGATTGCAGTGTTCAGGACCATGGTGGGAGTAGATAAAATTGACAAAGAAGATCTGTTTGTATGGGATAAGAGAGCAACAAGAGGACACAGAATGAAATTGAAAAAGTCAAGCTGCTTGAAGGATATCAAGAAATATAGCTTTCCTTACAGAAGTATAGACCTATGGAGTAGCCTGGACAAAGAGATCGTCCAGTCTAAAAACTTAAACAAGTTTAAAGCTAAATTTGACTTATTGAGAAACAGCGACGGAAACCCACGAGCATAGTACATTCCGTGTATATCACAATTAGGTATATTAGATAAATACTTAAATATTTGGAATGACTTAGACAAAGAAGTGGTGCATGAGAAAAACATTCATGTGTGTAAAGGTAGACTTGATAAATGTGGATATGGAGACAGGACAACTCGAGCATTGCTCAATTCCTGTATACTACAAATAGGTAAATACACACACACACACACACACACACACACTCTCTCACCCACACACACGAACCGCCGGAGAGAGAGGTCGTCCCAGGCATCGCTCCTAACCTTGAGTAGTTCCAGGAATTTTGTCTGTTCTGTCTCCTAGAGTCTTTCTTTAAATTTAAAATAATGAAAGTTGGTAGACTACCAAAAATGTAAAGATTTGTTGGCAATAGTATACATGAATGTTTGTGGCTTATTCGGTAACAGCTGTTTAGGTACTTTACCGGTACGTTAAACATGGCCGAAAATGTAAAGAATGAGGGAATGGAATTTCAATAATTTGATGCTAATACTAATGTCATGGACCTGGTGAAAACATTAATTATGAGGATTAGTGAACTCGAAAAAAAAGTAGAGAATCTAGTGATAAAGGATGTGTCAGGAAATACGGAAACCACCATACAGAGTCTAATCCAGTCCAACGAAACAGCCAATGAAGAGATTAAGAATTTGAAGAGGGAAAATGTTGAACTGAGGAGGAAACTTGAAGAGAGTACTAATAAAACGGAGAAGGTGAGTAATGTACTAGAAGAACACAAGGCAAAGTGGGCACACGTAGAAGAAGAACAGAAAGAAGTGGTCAGCTTAAGAGAGATCATCCGGGAAGAAAGGGAAATGAACAAGAAAGAAATGGAAGAAAATGTAGTGAAAATACTGAAGAAAAAAGAGAAAATAGTGAGAGAAACTGTAGAAAGGAACAGATGTGTGGTAGTATTTGGAAACAGGGAAGAGGAAGAAAAGGTTAGGTTCGCAAGACTCGAGAGAGACACGAACATGGTGAGAGGAATATTAGGCAAGATTGACCCCGAAGGAGACAAGTGGGTAAAAGAAATTGAGGAAGTAAGGAGGATAGGGCCTTATAAGAAAGGGGAAACAAGACCAATGAGAGTCAAGTTTACATCAGAAAGTGTAATAAATGAGATACTTAAAGTGACCTGGAAATTAAGCAAAGAGGCGGGGATGGAAAATATTATAATAAGAAAAGATCTGAATGAAGAAGAAAGAGAAGTTTTAAAATCATTAAAGGAAGAAGTAAAGGAAAAAAATGATAAGAGGACAGAGGAAGAATGTAATCCTTTTTTTTGGAGAGTATTGGATATGAAAGTAAGGAAATGGTATTTAAGGAAATAGAAGTGAAGGAAACTAGGGGGGATGGTTGTGAAAGATCAGAAGTTGAGGAAGTGGTACGGACAGAGAGTAGGAGAGAAGAGGGTATTAATAATGTCAAAAATAATTTGAAGGTGATATATACTAATGTTGATGGTTTCATATCGACAAGGATCGAAATTAATGATTTCTTGAGAGAACATGAACCTGATGTCATGTGCTTTGGAGAGACCAAATTAAGAGAAGATATTGATGTTCATTTGGGAGATGGTGAATACAAACTGTGGAGGAAAGACAGAAAAGAAAAAAAGGGAGGAGGAGTGATGATAGCAGTGAAGAACAACATAAATGTAGATACTGTGGAAATGGGAGAAGGCAGGGCTGAAGTGATATATATGAAATTAGAAACTTGAGAGAATGTGATATGGCGGTAGTGTATGTTCCCCCAAAGACGAGAGCATGGAAGGATGACGAATACCATGAGATGTTGTCAGATATGGCTAGCTACTTGCAAAAAATAATTGAGAAAAGCAGTAATATAATTTTGGTGGGTGACTTTAATTGTAAAGAGGTGAACTGGGAGGAATGGTACTCGGGAGGCGGCGAGGATTCATGGGGTACTATGTTATTAAATATAATAATGAATAATGTGATGACGCAGTGGGTCAAAGAAGAGACACGGTTTCGAGGTGAGGACACACCAGCAAGGTTAGATTTACTGTTCACCAAAGAACCCGATGTAATAGAATCACTGGAATATCTCTGTCCTTTGGGAAAAAGTGATCACGTGGTCATTGAGTTCCAGATGTTAATAGGAAACGTTGAGCCAAGAGACGAGCTTCATAGACAGGGAAGATACAACTTTGGCAAAGCAAATTTTACAGGATTGAGAAACTTTTTGAAAATGCGGATTGGAGAAAATTCAGAGAAACAAGAGAGATACAGAGGAAGTGGGATATCTTTCTAGACCTCTATAATTTGGGAGTGGAAAAATTTGTACCAAGAGTAAGAGGGAAAGAAAACAGGAAAAAGGAGTGGTTTAATAGAAGGTGTATGATAGCCAAAAAAAAGAGAGATAAGGCGTGGAACAATTGGAGAAAGAGAGGTAATGACAGAACAAAGGAAGAATATAAAAGAACAAAAAACGAATACACAAGAATATGTAGGGAAGAAGAAAGGAATTTTGAAAAAGGTATAATTGACAAATGCAAGGATGAACCCAAACTGTTTTATAGATTTGTTAATGGCAAACTGAAACAAAAGGAAGGAATCACCAAGCTGAAAGTAGATGGAGAGGTCTTTAAGGATGCGGCAATGCAAGCAGAAATAATGAACAAACATTTCCAGTCAGTTTTCACTAAAGAAAAGGAGCTTGTGGAAGGGGAAGGAGTGATTAGAAATGTTCCGGTGATGAAAGATATAAAAGTGGAGGTGCAGGAAGTGTATAAATTACTGGAAACTCAAGATGTAAGGAAAGCCCCAGGACCTGATGGAATTTCTAATTGGGTACTGAAGGAATGCAGAGAACAACTGGCGGATAAAATTCACAGCTTAATTGTATGCTCACTGGAAGAGGGGAAAGTGCCAAAAGAATGGAAGAGGGCAAATGTGGTACCAATTTACAAGGAAGGAAACAGGGAAGAACCCATGAATTATAGACCAGTGTCTCTAACCAGCATGGTCGCAAAATTGTGTGAGAGAATCCTGAAAGACAGTTGGATAAAATATCTGGAAGAGATGAATATTTTGGCTGAATGTCAGTTTGGATTCAGAGGTGGAAGGTCATGTGTTTCAAACTTGTTGAGCTTTTACTCAAGAGCGATTGATGTGGTACAGGAGAGAGATGGTTGGGTGGATTGTGTGTACTTAGACTTAGAGAAGGCCTTTGACAAGGTACCTCATAAGAGACTAATGTGGAAACTAGAATATATAGGAGGACTAAAGGGGAAACTTCTGGAATGGATGAGAGACTTTTTGAGAGACAGACAAATGAGGACAGTAATAAAGGAAAGATGTCTGGATGGAGGGAAGTAACAAGTGGAGTCCCTCAAGGCTCAGTGTTGGCGCCAGTAATGTTCCTGATTTACGTAAATGATATGGTAGATGGAGTGAACAGTTATGCGAGTCTGTTTGCTGATGATGTAAAGATCTTGAGGAAGATAGAGGTTGAGGAGGATTGTAAAATACTGCAGGAGGATTTGGATAGGATACACAATTGGAGCCGGACGTGGGAAATGAAATTTAATGTAAAATATTGGAAATGGGTATAAGTACCAGGACACCATCACTGAATTATTTTTTGGGTAATGAATTAATCACAAAAAGGAGAGAAGAGAAAGATTTGGGAGTGCTGGTCCAAGATAGTTTGTCACTAGAAAAGCACATTAACAAGATAGTTGGAGAGACTTATAAGCTCTTGACTAACATAAGAGTAGCATTTCATTATATGGATGAGGAAATGATGAAAAAATTGATAGTGGCCATGATCCGCCCCAGGTTAGAATATGCAGCGGTAGTGTGGTCCCCACACAAAAAGAAAGATATAAACAAGATTGAGAGAATACAAAGAACAGCAACCAAGATGGTCCCCCGTCTGACAGACCTGTCATACAGAGAGAGGCTGGAAAAACTGGATTTGCCTTCGTTAGAGGAAAGGAGAAAGAGGGGAGACATGATTGCGGTGTTCAGGACCATGGTGGGAGTAGATAAAATTGACAAAGAAGATCTGTTTGTATGGGATAATAGAGCATCAAGAGGACATGGAATGAAATTGAGAAAGTCAAGCTGCTTGAAGGATATCAAGAAATATAGCTTTCCTTACAGAAGTATAGACTTATGGAATAGCCTGGACAAAGAGATCGTCCAGTCTAAAAACTTAAACGAGTTTAAAGTTAAATTCGACTTATTGAGAAACAGCGACGGAAACCCACGAGCATAGTACATTCCGTGTATATCACAATTAGGTACAGTATATTCTTAAATATTTAGAACGACTCAGACAAAGAGGTGGTGCATGAGAAAAACATTCATGTGTGTAAAGGTAGACTTGATAAATGTGGATATGGAGACAGGACAACACGAGCATTGCTCAATTCCTGTATACTACAAATAGGTAAATACAAATAGGTAAATACACGTACCCGCTCACACACTACATAACTCCTCATCTTCAAGCTACTCCCAGCATCTCAACACCTCTGGAGGAAGTGAGTTATCTGTATTTTGTGGATCTGTATATTGACCTATTTCTATAGTTCAATATTTTTTACACAAATAAGTACAGTAATGTGTTTTACATACACACATATGAGATGGAAGAAAGTTCTGCTTCAGTATCAGAACCTAGCAAAAAGACTAAAGTCTTTCTATTTTATGAAGGTAGTTTGGGTGGGACGCTCTGGGACCTCACACTGTTAGCTCTGTTGTCACATCGCCGCCGACACACTTGTAATTATTTGTGTTCACCTCTCTCTCTCTCTCTCTCTCTCTCTCTCTCTCTCTCTCTCACTCTCCTATTTTAAGCTAGTAACTACTTATAAATGAATTTTAAACACTCTGTATAGATGTAATTCAATAAAAAAGCTGTAGTATAGTATAAATCTCATAAGGCTTGTCAGTGTTGCCTTTGAGACGTTGTCAGGTGGTGACACGAGGTCAGTCTCCCGCCATGGAAGCTATTAAAAAAAAAAAAAAAAAAAAAAAAAAAAACGCACCTATAGATTTTTACCTCAGGGGTGGTGTGGAAAAAAAGTCGAAAACAAGAGAAAAAATTAAGAAAATACAATTAGTAGTAGTTAATATATAATATGAGAGAGAGAGAGAGAGAGAGAGCACGTGTGTGGCGACGATGTGGCAACAGAGCTAACAGAGTGAGGTCCCAGAGAGCCCGACCCATACTGCCTTGATAAAATAGAACGACTGTAGTGGTCATGTCGAGTTTCTGACAGCACTAGCAAAAACCTTATGATATTTTACGTGTATACTTTGAGTAAAAAAAGAAAATAATAAAACATAACGAGCGAAAATATGTAGCCGAGGGTGAGGCAGAGAAAGAATGTTTTTTATCTCGCGTGCGGGTGAGGAAGAGTATTCTATGTTTGTCGTCCAATTACAGTACTCCAAAACTGTTGGACGTATCGATTTCCCGTAAGAACCATGATAAAGAGCAGTAAATTCTACGTATGTTTATTTGCCGAATATAAGTCTCTGGGAGCATTTTCTGTTGGAAAAGTTGGGGGAACAGATTCATTTCGGTAAAGTCGAAAGTGCTGCGAGGAGTAATCTCACTTTGTCGGCCAATTGCTCGAAAAGTATTGAATGTATCTATTTCCCATAAGAACCATGATAGAGAGCAGTAAATTCTACGTATGTACACGACATAGGCGGGAATATTGCGTATGCTGTGCGCATATCACGAAAGTGACGTATGGACGTGAGTTCCCAGTCGTTTTTGGCGATTTACTCAAGAACTATGAGGCGTATTGAAACCAGTGTTAGGTCATTAGAAAGCTGGTGAAATTCTGCATAATGTTATGCAATAAAAACATAACGTGCGAGAAAATTTTAGTTTTAGAGCTCCTTGATTTTTTTTCAAAAATGGCTTTCAGTTTTTGGCTATTTTCTCGAAAACTACAAATTGTATCAACACCGGATGTGTCTCTTTAGAAAGCTGATGAAATTCTCTATCAAAACTTATAATAACATTTTCCTGTATGATGGAAAACATTCGAATGGTGATGTTGGGAAGTGAACGTGATGTAGCGAAATTTTATTCACCGCCACCTAATGTTGTTTTATTCGTGTTTTCCTGTTTTTCTGTGGTGCCTATCAGGTAGAACAAACATCGACGAATAAGATGACATAGGTTTCATGGCAGTATATTGATGTTTGGGTGGCAAAAATAAGGAGAGAATACGTGTTATTTGCTGCGTGCGGGCAGCCAAGCCGGGCGATTTCGCTGATAAAATCGTGTGCCGGAAAACTTACTGAAACTTTTTGTGCGCGAGAGGGTTAAATGTTAGGACCAACTTGCCTAGCCCTGGGGTCCTGTGCTCCACATGGGGCAACGTGGGATTGGATGATAGATGGATGGATGGATTACTGCATGGCACAGTGTATTTTTGCTGTTAAGACCCCTTCACCTGTAGGGTAATTAGTTTTGTATTTTTATGGTATGGTGGCTGAACAGGGAGATGTTGATAGAAGTGTTAATGAGCAATACAGAACCCTCAAGAACAACCTCTTGACAGTTACTGATTCAGTGTGTGGATGGACTAGGGGCCCCCCAAAACATAAAGTAACTTGGTTGTGGGATGAGGTTGTAGAAGCTGCAGTTAAGGAGAAAATAAGGCTTTTCCGGGGATGGAGAAAGGGTGGTAGCAGAGAGGAATACTTGGCTGCCGAGCATAGGGCTAGAAGAGAGGTTTACGGGACAAAGTCTGAATCTCAGAGACTTTTACTTGATAACCTAAATAGTGGGGAGAGGAAGAATATGATATTTAAGGTGGAAAATCAGATGAAGATGGAGAATAAGGATATCACAGGTGAGCAGTGTGTGAAGAATAATGAAGGAAAGGTAGTGGTGAGCAGTGGGGTTATTAAAGATGCCTGGAGAGCGCTACAACTGGTTGTTGAATGAGGAGTTTCACTGGGACAAGGAAGGTTTGGAGCCAGCATATCCAGTGTTTGGCCCTTGGCCTTTAATTGGTGAGGATACTGTGAGCAGGGCAATAGGTAGGATGCAGGTGGGGAAGACAGCAGGTGTGTCTGGGTTGACTGTGAAAGTGTTGAAAGCCTCAGGAGATATAGGAGTGAGGTTAACATATTTGTGATTTTATATGATCGGACGAGGACTGACCAAACGATGACGACCCAGGACTGGACGAAGGACTTGGTAATGGCTACGTGGAATGTAAGAGGAGTGAATGATGAGGTGAAAGAGAGAGAGAGATTGTCCAGGTGCTTGAGGGTGCAAAAGTGGATGTATGTGGAATGACTGAAACAAAATGAAGAGGAGAAAGTGTGAGAGAATGGGAGTATGGATGGGGTATATGTGCAGGAGTAGGTGAGAATGAGAGGGCAAAGGAAGGAGTATGTATAGGTGTGAGTAAAAGATGGAAGAAGAGCATAAGACAGTATGGATCAGTTGGGTCAAGGATTGTGTGGGTAAAGTTGAAAGTTGGAATACAAATGTGCGCGATTGTGTGTGTGTATGCGTCAACGCAAGATCGTGCTAGCAGAGTGAGACAAGAGTTCTGGACAAATGTGGAAGTGTGCATGGAAAAGTTTGGAAGGAATGAGAGAGTGTTTTTGATTGGTGATATGAATGGTAAAGTAGGGAATGTGAAGGTGGATGGAATAGTTGGTGAGTGGGGTGTGCCTGCTGCGATAGATGAGAATGGGAGTGCATTAGTGGACATTTGTGCTGGGAGGGGGTTGGTGATAGCCAATATCCTCTTCAAGCATAAAATGATCCACAGGTATACATGGCGAGTGATGAGAAGGGTGGGTGGTGAACTGAATGAAAGGAAGGCAATGATTGATTATGTGTGTGTGGATGAAAGGATGCGAAGATATGTAATGGATGCAAGAGCTTATAGAGGTTGGGGGAGTGGACTTTCTGACCACTACTTGGTGGTGGCCAGAATTAGGATACAAGTAAGATGGAGGAATAGAAGAAGGGAAAGACGAGAGGAAGGAGTAGTTGCAAGGAGAGTGGAAAGGTTACAAGAGGATGAGAAAAAGGCAGAGTATAAGAGAGAAGTGGAGGAACGATTGGGCAAATATGAATTGGAGCAGATGGGGGACGTGGAAGGTGTGTGCAGGATATTTACAGAAGAAATATGTGCAGTATGTGATGTGGTGTGTGGGAGGAAGAGAAGACGGAGGGGGGTGCAAGGAACAGCGTGGTGGACTGAAGAGGTGAGACAGGCTGTGGCATAAAAGAAGAAAGCATACAATGAATGGATGAGAAGTAGGGGCGTGGAAGAAGTTGAGAGGCGGAAGAGAGAGTTTTATGTAGAAAGAAAGAGAGAGGTGAAAAGATTAGTAAGAGAGAGTAAGAAGAGAGTGGATGAGGAATTTGGAAGGAATTTGAGTGTAAAGTGGAGGGACTGTAAGATGTTCTGGAAAGGTGAAGAGAGTAAGACAGGGTGGAAGTGAGGTTAGCAGGGGAGTGAAAGATAAAAATGGTAGATTAATAGTGGAGAGGCCCTTCCTAAAGCCTCCCTGTTCTTCTCCAGCTAATTCCTCTGTTCTTTCTCTAACTCTGTCAATAAGTATCCTACCATACACTTTTCCTATTATACTAAGAAGACAAATGCCCCTATGATTACCACACACTTCTTTTTCCCCTTTTCCTTTGTACAAGGGAATAATTATACCTGACTTCCAATCCTCTGGGACTCTACCTTCCTCCCAGGCCAGATGGAGAGAACACTTTAAGGAATTGTTGAACATACAGGATGGAAGTAATGTGAGTATAAGTGGCTGGGGAATGGCTTGGAGAAGGAGGGAGGTGAGAAGACAGGAAGAAATCAGCAGGATAGAAGTTGTGGAAGCAATGAAGAAAGTCAAAATGGGGAAAGCCCCAGGAATTGATGGAGTGTGTGGTGAAATGCTGAAGCATGGGGAAGAGATAGTAGTAGAATGGATGTGTAAGATATGCAGATTGGCCTGGGAGGAAGGTAGAGCCCCGGAAGATTGGAGGTCAGGTATAATTATTCCCTTGTACAAAGGAAAATGGGAAAAAGAAGTGTGTGGTAATCATAGGGGCATTTGTCTTCTTAGTATAATAGGAAAAGTGTATGGTAGGATACTTATTGACAGAGTTAGAGAAAGAACAGAGGAATTAGTTGGAGAAGAACAGGGAGGCTTTAGGAAGGGAAGAGGTTGTGTAGATCAGATATTCATTCTTAGATCTTTAGTGGAAAAGTTTCTAGAGAAGGGAAAGAAGTTGTATGCAGCTTTCTTGGATTTGGAGAAAGCATATGACATGGTGGATAGACTAGGATTGTGGAAAGTATTAAGAATATTTGGGGTAGATGGAAAGTTATTGAATGCTGTGAAGAGTATGTATGACAGTGCTAAGGCTGCAGTGCATGTGGATGGTGAACTAAGTGAATTTTTCTCTTTGGAGGTTGGGTTGAAACAGGGATGTGTCATGTCTCCATGGTTGTTCAATCTGTTCATGGATGGGGTAATAAAAGAGGTACAAGGTAGGGTAGTGGATGTTGGAGTGGCCCTGGTGAGAGAGGATAGTGTTTGGAAACTCCCTGTACTGTTGTTTGTAAGATGATACTGTGTTGTTGAGTGAAGACGAAGGGGTGCTGCAAGGCTTGTTGGATGAGTTTGGGAGAGTGTGCAAGAAACGAAATCTAAAGGTGAATGGAAGGAAGAGTAAAGTGATGGTCTTTGAGAGAGGTGAAGTCAGTGAATGTACAGCGAGGTTGGATGGTGAGGAATTGGAAAATGTGAGTACTTTTAAGTACTTGGGTAGTGTGAAGAGTAAGGATGGAGGTTTGGAGGGTGAAGTGCTTGAAAGGGTACAGCAGGGAAGAAAGGTTGCTGGTTTTTTGAAAGCAGTGATAAGAAACAGGGAAGTGAGCATGGAAATGAAAAAGTTACTACATGACAGTATTGTGATACCAACTCTAACGTATGGAAGTGAAGCTTGGACATTGTTGGAAGGACACAAGTCAAGAGTGAGAGCAGTGGAAATGAGTTATTTAAGAGGAGCCTGTGGAGTCACATGGAAAGACAGGCTGACGAATGAGGATATAAAGGAGTGTTGTGGTGTGGATGTGGATGTAATAGGAAGTGTAATGAGGAACACACTGTGGTGGTTTGGCCATGTGGAGAGGATGGAGGATGAAAGACTGATGAGGAGAGTGTATGTGAGTGAGGTGGAGGGGGGAAGAGGGAGGGGGAGGCCGAGGATGAGATGGAGGGATGGAGTGGAGGGGTATATGAGAGAGGGGTGTGTGAGTTGGGAGCAGGGCAGTGAAATTGCGGGGGAGAGGACGACTTGGAGGTGATTTGTTTGTGGCCACCCCAAACGGGATTGAGGCGTCTGGCAATAGATAGATAGATAGATAATGTTATTCTAGATGATTGACTGAAGAGTGTCATTGTAAATGTGTATATGGGGAAGGGTGATGCCCTGGAAAGAGGAAATTATAAATGCATAAGGCTTTTGGACCAGATAATTAAGGTAATGGAGAGAGTTCTGGAAGGTATGATTAGAGAATGAGTGAATATTAATGAGATGCAGTTAGAATTTATACCAGGCAAAGGGACCACTGATGCTATATTCATTGTTAGACACCTTCAGGATATATATAGGAAAGGAAAGGGAATTGTATTTTGTTATTGTTGATTTGGAGAATGCCTTGACAGAGTCACTAAAGAGGTGGTGAAGTGGGCAATGAGAAAACTTGGGATCGAGGAGTGGCCAGTTATGGTGGTCGTGGCCATGTATGTGAGTGCTTGCACCCAGGTATGGGTGACTGGAGATTTGAGTGATGAATTTTCCTTGAATGTTGGTGTGCATCATGGGTCAGTCTTGAGCCCCTTGTTGTTTATTATGGTACTTGAAGCCCTTCTCACGTGACTTCAGAAATGGACTCCCGTGGGAGATGTTGTATGCTGATGATTTGGTGTTAATTGCAGAGAATGAAAGGGAGATGGTGGGTAGATTTAGGAAATGGAGAGATGGTATGGGGCACAAGGGCTTGAGAGTAAGTGCAGATAAAACAAAGATGACAGTATCTAAGGATGGGGGCAGTAGTCAGAGAAATGGGGGAATGGCCATGTGTGATTTGCCACAAGGGCATGGGAAGTAATTCCATCTTGTGCAGTGTTTGTGATAAGTGGGTGCATAAAAGATGTAGCAGTATTAGAGGTAGACTGCTAGACAACATTGATTTCATGTATGCACTGCGTTGAGGAGAGCATGTGGAGATTGCCGGGCATGAAAGGATTGAACTTGCTGGTGAATCTCTTGAGTGTGTGAAAGAGTTTTGTTATTTGGAAGACATGTTACCTGCTGGAGGTGGGACTGGAGCAAGCTCTGTGGCTGGAGTGAGAAGTGGTTTCAAGAAGTTCAGGGAGCTGTTGCCTCTCCTGACATTGAGAGGACTCTCCCTCCTTGCTAAGGGATTTTTGTATGCAGCATGTGTTAGGAGTGTAATGCTGTATGGTAGTGAGACCTGGTCACTAAAGGAAGACGATATTCCCAGGCTCAAACATACAGAAATGGCATTGATCAGGTGGATGTGCAGTGCATCCATGAATGGAGGGAGCTAGGTTTACGATGGAAGAGTTGAGAGGGAGGATAGGATTGGCGTGTATTGGTATTGTGATGAGAAGGGGTATATTGAAATGGCTTGGGCATGTGGAGAGGATGGGGGATGATATTTGGGTGCAGAAAGTGACAAGTGTTAATGTTGGGGACAGGGTAGCAAGATGTAAATCGAAATTGACATGGGATGGGGTAACTGAGTGTGACCTCAGAGATAAGGGACTAAATAGGGACGCTGCCAGAGATCAGGCAGCATGGAGAGCCACCTTTAGGTGACCAAGGCCGGTGCATGGAAGCATGTTGGAGCTTTAAAAAACAAACCAAAAAATGAAACAAAATGACCCTAGTATAAAGCAGAGCATGTTTATACTGGTACTTTAGATGTGATTTTGGATTACGATACCCTGTTGGCTCTGAGGACAATTTTTGTTTAATCTTGCCTTTTTTTTTTTTTTAGGGTGTATTGTTTTTCTTAGTAAACCCCTTCAGTATAAAAGGCCTGCCCTAAGCTGAATAAAATTTCATGTTAGCAGCAAGATTAAACTAAAAGGATGTCACCCAGATACAAAGGGTTAAGCATAGCATACTTATCATTATGTTTTTGCTTAAAGCCATGTGTTGTCATTAACACAAAAGTTGATGTGTTCATCTGATAGATTTGGTCCACTCCCACAACTTGAATACTAAGTTGTGGTTGCATGAAATTCAGTGAGCCTTGGGTATTAGGTAGGAATGAATCTCCTTCATTCTTAGTCAAATTGACCTTCTGCTCATTCACCCTAAAAACATGTGTAATGTTTTTTTGTGTGAAAATCAGATCAGTTGGAGACATGAGTAAAAATGCCTGCTTAACTATTGGAGGTTTTAACATGGTTAGCCACATACGGATAGTCTTTTCTCTTAGACAGAAAACTTAGCCACAGGTTAATACAGGTTGTTTAAAAATCTAAGCTGATACTCTCGCATTGATACAGATTTTATTGCACATCTAAGATATCTTTCTTCCCAACAATTTCCAGCAACTGTTGGGAAGTAATTATCTGGTTTAGGCACTTGGTTTAGTGTTCATTCCATGCAAGACATTTGTTATACAATGACCAACCTCAGTAGTGTATGGTGATTTTATAAGAGGCATAGTGTCATATTTATATATACAGACTGTATGTATGTATGTTAGCTGATTGTTGCACTTGTTTAGCTTCCATTCCATAGAAAGCATCAGCTGTACCGTGGCCATCTTCAAGATGGAGATTCCTTAAGAGGAAGCATGACATCATTTGTTTTTATTTGTCTTCCTGGTTTTGACACTTGGTTTAGCTTCAGGTCTACAGAAAACATCAGCTGTACCATGACCAAACTCATTATGTGCCAAGGAAACATAGTGTTATTAACTGATGGATTAAGTAACTGTTCTTGTGTCTCACCCATCTCAGTAATTAAATCCTTCATGCTGATTGCATATTTTTCTTTTTATTCTCTATTTCCTTAAGTAACTTTGTTAATTTGATTGTATTCTTTTGTCAGGTCAGTTGTAAACCTGAGCAGTAAGATCCAGGCAGCCATCAGAGAGCCAAACATGACTGGCCACACAATAGTTTTTCTTTGACAGGAAATTCATATGTACAAGGAACATGGCATAATTTACTTATTTATTTATTTATTTGTATTAGGTCAATTGGAGACCTGAGCAGCAAGATCCAGGCAACTATTGGAGGTCTTAGTGTTACTGGTGTGTTGGAGGATTTTTCGCTGTTCGTATTTCACCCATACGGAGGGAAGCAGCGCAGTTCCTCCCTGGCTGCACTGACCGATGGCGAACGCAAGGACTCGCTCAGCGTCATTGTCGAGTTCGTCAAGTTCCACATCTCACGCTCCAGAAAGATCAACTTCAAGCCAGAGATCAGCACAAAGATGAAAGGCAGTGGCAGCAGTGGTGGTGGTAGCAGCAGTGTGGGCACAGGAGTAGATTCAGCTAAAGCTATTATCAGGTTCTCAAGTGAGTTCATTATTTTTACTGAAATTAACTTACCTGTAGCCACTTTTTGGCATTTAAATTATCCTCTCTGCAAAGTAAGAATTTCCAGGCTCAAAGGCTTACAAGAGGATGGATAAAAGGCAGAATATAAGAGGGAAGTGGAGGAACAGTTGGGTAAATATGGATTGGAGCAGATGGGGGATGTGGAAGGTGTGTGCAAGATATTTACCGAAGAAATCTGTGCAGCATGTGAGGTGGTGTGTTCAGTGAAGAGAATATGAAAGGGGATACAGGGAACAGCATGGTGGAGTGAAAAGATGTGAGAGGCTGTGACACAAGAGAAGAAAGCATATAGTGAGTCGATAAGAAACAAGGGCGTGGAAGAAGGTGAGAGATGGAAGAGAGAGTTACTGGTATGTGTAGAGAGGAGGAGGAGAGAGGTGAAAAGATTAGTAAGAGGGAGTAAGAAGAGAGTAGAGGAGGAATGTGGAAGGAATTTGAGCTTAAAATGGAGGGAATGAAAGAAAATGTTCTGGAAAGAGCTAAAGAGAGTTAGACAGGGTGCCAAAGAAGTTAGTTGGAGAGTGAAAGATAAAAATGGTAGAATACTAGTGGAGAAGAGAAAAAAAGTGAGCATATGGAGAGAACACTTTAATGAATTGTTGAACTTAGAGAATGGAAGTAATGCGAATGTACGTGGCTGGGGAATGGCTGGGAGAAGGAGAGATGTGAGAAGAGAGGAAGAAATCGGTAGGGTGGAAGTTGTGGAAACAATGAAGAAAGTTAAAATAGAGAAAGCCCCAGGAATTGATGGAGTGTGTGGTGAAATGCTGAAATATGGAGGATAGTAGTAGAATGGATGTGGAAGATGTGCAGATTGGCTTGGGAGGAAGTTAGAGTCCCAGAGGATTGGAAATCATGTATAATTATTCCCCTGTGCAAAGGAAAAGAGGAAAAAGAAGTATGTGATAACCATAGGGGCATTTGTCTTCTTAGTGTAGTAGGAAAAATATATGTTAGGATACTTATTGACAGAATTAAAAAAATAACAATGGAATTAGTTGGGCAAATATGAATTGGAGCAGATGGGGGACGTGGAAGGTGTGTGTAGAATATTTACAGAAGAAATATGTGCAGCATGTGATGTGGTGTGTGGAAGGAAGAGAAGACGGAGGGGGGTGCAAGGAACAGCGTGGTGGACTGAAGAGGTGAAACGGGCTGTGGCACAAAAGAAGAAAGCATACAATGAATGGATGAGAAATAGGGGCGTGGAAGAAGTTGAGAGGCGGAAGAGAGAGTTATATGTAGAAAGAAAGAGAGAGGTGAAAAGATTAGTAAGAGAGAGTAAGAAGAGAGTGGATGAGGAATTTGGAAGGAATTTGAGTGTAAAGTGGAGGGACTGTAAGAAAATGTTCTGGAAAGAGGTGAAAAGAGTATGACAGGGTGGAAGTGAAGTTAGCAGGGGAGTGAAAGATAAAAATGATAGATTACTAGTGGAGAAGGGAGAAAAAGTGAGCAGATGGAGAGAACACTTTAAGGAATTGTTGAACGTGGAGGATGGAAGTAATGCGAGTATAAGTGGCTGGGGAATGGCTGGGAGGAGGAGGGAGGTGAGAAGACAGGAAGAAATCAGTAGGATAGAAGTTGTGGAAGCAATGAAGAAAGTTAAATCAGGGAAAGCCCCAGGAATTGATGGAGTGTGTGGTGAAATGCTGAAGCATGGGGGAGAGATAGTAATAGAATGGATGTGGAAGATGTGCAGATTGGCTTGGGAGGAAGGTAGAGTCCCGGAGGATTGGAAGTCAGGTATAATTATTCCCTTGTACAAAGGAAAAGGAGAAAAAGAAGTGTGTGGTAATCATAGGGGCATTTGTCTTCTTAGTATAATAGGAAAAGTGTATGGTAGGATACTTATTGACAGAGTTAGAGAAAGAACAGAGAAATTAGTTGGAGAAGAACAGGGAGGCTTTAGGAAGGGAAGAGGTTGTGTAGATCAGATATTCATTCTCAGATCTTTAGTGGAAAAGTTTCTAGAGAAGGGAAAGAAGTTGTATGCGGCTTTCATGGATTTGGAGAAAGCATATGACAGGGTGGATAGACTAGGATTGTGGAAAGTGTTAAGAATATATGGAGTAGATGGGAAGTTGTTGAATGCTGTGAAGAGTATGTACGATGGTGCAAAGGCTGCAGTGCGTGTGGATGGTGAACTAAGTGAATTTTTCTCTTTGAAAGTTGGGTTGAAACAGGGATGTGTCATGTCTCCATGGTTGTTCAATCTGTACATGGATGGGGTAATAAAAGAGGTACAAGGTAGGGTAGTGGATGTTGGAGTGGCCCTGGTGAGAGAGGATAGTGTTTGGAAACTCCCTGTACTGTTGTTTGCAGATGATACTGTGTTGTTGAGTGAAGACGAAGGGGAGCTGCAAGGCTTGGTGGATGAGTTTGAGAGAGTGTGTAAGAAACGGAATCTAAAGGTGAATGTAGGGAAGAGTAAAGTGATGGTCTTTGAGAGAGGTGAAGTCAGTGAATGTACAGCGAGGTTGGATGGTGAGGAATTGGAAAATGTGAGTACGTTTAAGTACTTGGGTAGTGTGAAGAGTAAGGATGGAGGTTTGGAGGGTGAAGTGCTTGAAAGGGTACAGCAGGGAAGAAAGGTTGCTGGTTCTTTGAAAGCAGTGATAAGAAACAGGGAAGTGAGCATGGAAGTGAAAAAGTTACTACATGACAGTATTGTGATACCAACTCTAACGTACGGAAGTGAGGCTTGGACATTGTTGGAAGGACACAAGTCAAGAGTGAGAGCAGTGGAAATGAGTTATTTAAGAGGGGCCTGTGGAGTCACGTGGAGAGACAGGCTGACGAATGAGGATATAAAGGAGCGTTGTGGTGTTGATGTGGATGTGATAGGAAGTGTTATGAGGAACACACTGAGGTGGTTTGGCCATGTGGAGAGGATGGAGGGTGAAAGACCGACGAAGAGAGTGTATGTGAGTGAGGTGGAGGGGGAAAGAGGGAGGGGGAGGCCGAGGATGAGATGGAGAGATGGGGTGGAGAGGTATATGAGAGAGGGGGGTGTGAGTTGGGAGCAGGTGAGTGAAATGGTGGGGGACAGGGCGACTTGGAGGCGATTTGTTTGTGGCCACCCCAAACGGGATTGAGGCGTCTGGCAATAGATAGATAGATAGAATTAGTTGGAGAAGAACAGGAAAGTTTTAGGAAGGGACAGGTTGTGTAGATCAGATATTCATTCTTAGATCTTTATTGGAAAAGTTTCTTGAGAAAGGAAAGAAGTTGCATGAAGTCTTCATGGAGTTAGAGGAAGCATATGACAGGGTGGATAGACAAGGATTGTGGAAAGTATTAAGAATATATGGAGTAGATGGGAAGTTGTTGAATATCACGAAGAGTATGTATGAGGTTGCTTAGGCTGCAGTGCGTGTGGATAGTGAACTGAGTGAATTTTTCTGTTTGAAGGTTCGATTGAAACAGGGATGTGTCATGTCTCCATGGCTGTTCAGTCTGTATATGGATGGGTTATAAAAGAGATACAAGGCAGGACAGTGGAGCAGCCCTAATGAGAGGGCAGTGTTTGAAAACTCTCTGTACTTTTGTTTGCAGATGCTACTGTGTTGTTAAGTGAAGACGAAGAGGAGCTTCAAGGCTTGGTGGATGAGTTTGGGAGAGTGTGTAAGAAACAGAAGCTAAAGGTGAATGTAGGGAAGAGTAAAGTTATGGTTTTTGAGAGAAGTGCAGTCAGTCAATGTACAGTGAGGTTGGATGGTGAGGAAATGGAAAATGTGAGAGTGTTTAAGTACTTGGGTAATGTGATGAGTAAGGATGAAAGTTTAAAGGGCGATGTGCTTGAAAAGGTACAACAGGGAAGAAAGTTTGCTGGTTCCTTGAAAGCAGTGATAAGAAACAGGGAAGTGAGCATGGAAGTGAAAAAGTTACTTCATGACAGTATTGTGATACCATCTCTAATGTATGGAAATGAAGCTTGGACCTTGTTGGAGGGACAGAGAGAAGTCAAGAGTGAGAGCAGTGGAAAGAGTTCATTGAGAGGAGCATATGGAGTCACATGGAGAGGCAGACTGACAAATGAGGAAGTGAAGGAGCGTTGTGGTGTGGATGTGGATGTGATAGGAAGCATTAGGAGATACACATTGAGGTGGTTTGGCCATGTGGAGAGGATGGAGAGTGGGAGACTGATGAGGAGAGTGTATGAAAGTGAGGTGGAGGGGGGAAGAGGGAGGGGGAGGCCAAGGATGAGATGGAGGGATGGGGTGGAGAGGTAAATGAGAGAGGGGGGTGTGAGCTGGGAGCAGGGCAGTGAAATGGCGAGGGACAGGGTAACATCGAGACGATTTGTTTGTGGCCACCCCTTACAGGATTAAGGAGTCTGGCAATAGATAGATAGATAGATAGATAGAAAAAGGCTGTCTTGTGTTAAAGTCAGTTGTGTTTACCTGAAAGAAAGAAGGCACTGTCATAGCTTGAATACTAAGTTTTGGTTGCATGAAATTTAATTAGTCTTACATAGAAGTTAGGAGTGGGTCTCTATGGTTAATAGGATGGAGTAGACTCAGCCATAAGTATTACCAGGTTCTGAAGTTAGTTGATCTAGGGCTATAGTCAGTTTGTTTTATATATATATATATAATATATATATATATATATACGATATATATATATATATATATATATATATATATATATATATATAAGATATATATATATATATATATATATATAGGGGATATATATATATATATATATACGTATATATATATATATACGGTATGTATATATATATATATATATATATATATATATATACACATATGTAAACCCTCGATGTAACAAACTAACTAATTAGGGGGAGGGGTGGGTCGCTATATCTGAAAGTTTGGTATATGCAAGGGGTTCAGTATTTCTGAGTGATTACCAAACTCAGTTGGCTATATAAGGGAAGTCATTCAGTCCTGCGTGCTCAAACATAACCTAAATTAACTCTATGAAGTTTTACGTGGAGAATTCATTGGTTTATGAAGTTGTACATGTAAATATAGTACAGTAAAACCTCTACAACTCGGCATAATACATGTGCAAGCCTTGCCGAGTTAGCCTATTTGCCAAGTTGTAGGGATGAACTTTAAGGTCCCCCCCAGCACGCACATACAAAAAAGGAAACAATGGAAAAAAATGGAAAAAAATTAAAAGTTTTTACAGTAAACAGTAAAAGGTGCCTTACCATGATTCCATGCGGTTGTAGGGTGTATTCCAGTCATGGAGGAGGATTTTTGGTAGTTTTTGGAGGTGTTAGGGGGGCTCAAGATCACTTTTGGGCACACCTTTATTGTACTGTACTTGACACTGTACACTATGTAAAGCACAATTAACACTATAAAGGCCATTACTGTAATGTACTTATGACTTGTACTATACTGGGGAACTAAACACTTAAACATTACTGTACAACTTGGCATCTTACTGACATGGGAGGATTTATGCTGACTCTCTTCCTCTCACGTGTGCATTTTTGGGAATTTTTGAATTTTGATTTTTTAAATGAATATTTTGGAGCCTTCCCGAGTTGTAGAGGTTTCCAACTTGAAGGATGCCAAATTGTAGAGGTTTTACCGTACTTTATGAAGCTTGGACGTTGTTGGAGGGACACAAGTCGAGAATGAGAGCAGTGGAAATGAGTTATTTGAGAGGAGCCTGTGGAGTCACATGGAAAGACAGACTCACAAATGAGGATGTGAAGGAGCATTGTGGTGTGGATGTGGATGTGATACGAAGTGTTATGAGAAACACACTGAGGTGGTTTGGCCATATGGAGAGGATGGAGAGTGAGAGACTGACAAGGAGAGTGTATGTGAGTGAGATGGAGGGGGAGAGAGGGAGGGGAAGGCCATGGATGAGATGGAGGGATGGAGTGGAGAGGTATATGAGAGAGGGGTGTGTGAATTGGGAGCAGAGCAGTGAAATGGTGGGGGACAGAGTGACGTGGAGGTGATTTGTTTGTGGCCACCCCGTATAAGAGATTAAGGCGTCTGGCAATAGATAGATAGATCTACAGCTACCGCAAATTGACTTAGGACCTCCCCCCACAAGGTATTAAAAAACACAGAAATCATAGTACAGTCTTTCCTCATATTTCAATGAAGGTATGTTCTACCAAAACCGCGCAAAGTGTGATACGTCGAAGTATGAAGTTAATTGTTTATGTGAAAAATTAAAAGTGTTCTGGAGGGACACCTAGGTTACCTACCTACCTAACCTTAAGCTGATTTATTTCATTAGAGGCTGATTCATTGCTAATTCGGTAACTTCTTTTTCTTGTTCGTCACTGTGTGTACGAATTTTTTCCAATGTATTCCTTAAACTTTTGATCTCATTATCCTGCTCTGTGGTCTGTCCTGTAACTCTTTAATTACTGCCCATACCTTTTTTATCTCCTGGATATTCCTCTCTGCTGTTTTCTCCACACCTGTTGTTTGGTTCAACTTAATATTTCCATTTCTCACATCCTCTTCACAGAAGCCCTCGAATTCTCTCTCGCCACTTGTAAACATTGCACCGTCCGCCATGATTCAGCCATATGGAGACTTTCTATTTTCGCCATGTCTTGTTCTTTTTGTGAGCGAAACTGTGTTTTTTTTTACTACTGTCCAGCGGGACCACCACTCACGCAGTCATTAACATGATCACAAATAGGTTGGTCTTCTTTTTGTCGCCGATTTTGCGATTATTTCTCCACGATCCAGGAAGAGCTCCGTCTCTGTCGGTGACCTGTGTGTGTGTGTGTGTGTGTGTGTGTGTGTGTGTGTGTGTGTGTGTGTGTTTGTGTGTGTTTGTGTGAAGAGTATATAAATTTCTGCACAGGGTGGATGGGGCTAGTGACTATGGTCTGTCTATTTTATGAAGCACGTTTAAGCATTGTCCCTCTTGGGAATTTCCTCGGCCGCCTCTCTGCCAAACATTTACACCTCACTGTCTCATGTCAGCTATTTACTACTTCTAATTGAAGTTTATTTACAGTATATATATATTTAATTCTCTAATAGGGCTATATAGTGTTATAAATGTCTCCTTTTTTTCTAATAATAGCAATGACTTTTTATAAATAAAGTACCACAACACTTGGCAACGTTGCTTTCCTATGTTGCCACACTTGTAAGGGTAGAGTGACCCATGACCGTGTTAATCCAGGTCATTTCCACTCTGGCCGCCACCTGAGATGGATGCTCTTATTCTTGCTACTCACTCTCGTTTGCTCCACAGTAGAGAAAAAGAACTTATTTACAACGTAAATAAGTATTTTTTAGAAGAGAAGGCAAACAGAGGACCTATAATTGTTCCCTCAAAAGCTGTTGATTAGGCCTCCTGGGGAAAACCTCTATAAAAAACAAATGCGCCTTGACTTTTACCTCAAAGGTGGTGTGGAAAAAAAGTCAAAATTATAAAGATCAAATAAAACATCATACTTTATGGAAAGTATCACATTCATAAGAAAAACATAATGTTGACAGACAATAAGTAACAGAGAGAGAGAGAGAGAGAGAGAGAGAGAGAAGGGAGAGGGAATGGAGATAAGGGGGATAGGCAGACAGCGAGGGAGGGAGGTTGGAGAGGCCGGAGATAAGGGAGAAAAGGCAAGATGGAGGGAGGGAGGGAGGGAATGTGGTGGAAATGGAATATGAGTGCAACAAGACAGTCAGGAGGCTTTTCCTCAACCTCAGAAGTGGTGTGGAAAATAAATCGAAATTATAAATCACAAATAAAACATCATACTTTAAGGAGAAAATCACAGTCATAATAAAAAATAATGTTAGAGAGAGAGAGACAGTTAGTCAGGAGGCTTTTCCTCAAAATTTAATAATTTATAAAACCGTATAGACTTTTTATAGAAAGAAATTTACAAAAAATGCATTTTCTATATCCAGAGAGAGAGAGAGTGGTGTGCTGGGAGGGAGAGTTGTCATTTGCGCCTTTTCTCTAATCCGATTAAGTTGCCCAGTACAAAGTATGGCAGCACTGTGGGACGGGGACTCCCTAAGAGGGACAACGCCCAAATGCTCTTCATAAAATAGACGGACCATAGGTGACATGGGCCTTTCTGGGTAAGACCCATTACCATCACCTAGGCAGAATCCTTCGAAGCTGAACCCAGGTTCCAGTTCATCTGCCTCTTCTCTGTCCATTTCTCCATCCTCCTCATTCCCAGTACCAGGCACATCCAAGTCTCTAATAATATCTGCTTCATTTGGTCTTTCCTGGAAATATCTTGTTATTTTTGTTTGTTTCTGCTCCCTAATGCTGTTATTGTACACTTCCAACAGTTTAGACTTTGTAGCATTTAAGCTGGACAGGATTTCGGGTACCTCTGGCAGTCCTGGTATATGGCTCAGTGGTGGTTACCAGCTCTGTTACAGTGGACAGGCAGTGGGATAATTTCTGCATGCTCATCTTGACCTCCCTTGGCTGCTCTGGGCTTTCAGTCCCTTCCTCTGTCATTTCCATCGCAGCTGCATCCTCGTCATAATTTGCCAACAAGTGAGCATCGGTACACGTGGGTGGTGTTTTCTTGGCTGGTGAGTAACGTTGAAGTGTGAAATTTTCGTCCAACTTTTAGGAAAACTATAACTTTTCATCACGTCAAAGCAGGAATCGTCGAAGTGTGAAACATGGAAGTATGAGGAAAGACTGTATATCACAGTGTTTGTTCATGAAATGCCATTCATTAATAGGAAATCATGTTTCCCTTGTTTTGTTAGGACCTGTTGGATGCGTTTTGGCATGGAATCACTTAGATCTCTAAAGTAATCTAAGGACATTTCTTTGCACCAAACATTTGTCAATTCAGTCTTGAGGTTGTCCAGATTGGGTGTCTTCTTCTTTGCCTTGATTTTCCTCATCTTTGCCCAGTAGTTTTCTATTGGATTTAGATCTGGACTGTTGCCAGGCCAGTCGAGGACCTCAATCTGATTATCATGAAGCCATTTTGTCACCTTTCTTGACCCGTGACATGGAGCTGAATCGTGCATGAAAAAGTCACACCCATGAATGGCAAAAAAGTTTAACAAATGATCTTTCAGAACTTGACTGTACCGGCCACCATACATCATCAGGTTCTTAGGAAGAAAGTAGGGGCCTCCCCTTCCCATTTCACCTGAGAAACACCCCATACCATTCCTGATTGTGGGTGCTTAACAGTCGGCACTGTGTAAGCAGGGTCATATCAACTACAGGAGGCAGAGTGACGAACATTGGCAGAACGCACCTGGAACTCTTGAAATATGCTTTCATCGAAAAACATAACTTTTCTCCACTCATCCAATGTCCAGTGTGCATACTTCTTGGCAAACTGAATGCACTGCTTCTTCATGTGGTCAGTGAGAAGCAGTTTCTTGGCTGCGGTGCAACTTGGCAAACCCAGCTCCTTCTGCAAGCGGTGTTGGATAGTTCGAATTGAGACATCTTGTAACAGGTGGGGATGCATTCTTTTCAATTCTGCTGTCGTCAGTCGAGGATTCTTGATTACTTCCCTCTTCAAAAGCGTATCTGTACCTCTGGAAGTTATCCTCTTCTTTCCATCACCATGCTTGTGCTTTGGTACGCCATCAGGTGGCAGGCTGTGTGCTGCAGCAAGAATCTTCATGATGGTCGACTTTGCACGTCCAGTATGTTCACAAGTCATGTTGATAGGGACATTATCCTGCTTCCATGCAATGATATGGACCCTCTCATCCCTTGAGCAGTACTTTCCAGGCATGACAACTCGACTCTAGGAAAATAACCGGGCAAACAGTAATGCATACAAAAAAGGAGGGAGGTGCAAGCTCGGAGCGACAGGAACATATACTCAGACTCTCGCTTCTGGGCAAGCACTGATGTGCTGAGTGTTTCACCACCTCCCGCAACACCAGAGGAGTTGCCAGTTACTTCTTGCCCAAAAAATTCACTTGGTGAGGTGGAAACACAAAGCAAAGACAGACAACTCTCCCATAGCAATTCTGTGTGTACGTTCTAAGTCAGTTTGCCGTGGGTGTATAATAAGAATACAATATAATGTAGTATTGTTATAGTACGCTTACTATGCCAGGAAGGTATGTTGTTGAAGTACACTTGCTGTGGCAGGAAGGGATGGGCTGATTTGCGAACTTCCCCCGCATTTAGCGACCTTTTTTCACAAATTCTCTGGGGGAAGTTCAGTCACAATTCGGCCATTTGTTATATCCGAAATTGGCAATACCGGGGTTTGTTATATCGAGGGTTTACACTATACTGTATTTTTAAACCATCATATCTCAGTTAATACTTAACCAGAAATAGAAAGCAGAGTATCATAATACCAGTCCTTTGACTTCAAGCTGATTACATCAGATGATCCGTGAAGTGCGTGTGTGTAGGGAGAGTGAGTGAGTGGGGAAAGGAGGCAATTTTTTTTGTTTTTTGCCCCATGTCCGTATGTGTGGCAGAGGTTCAGTGACACAACTAAGGCTCAGACTAGCCCTCCACAAAAATATCACTTCGATGACACTTCCAGAAGACCAAAATCCACCACAAACACTATTTATGTGAAAAATTTTCCATATTTGTCTGTACTTGCTGCTGGAAGACCAGTAACCATGGCGACGACCTTGAGGCAGGCTGCCTGCTCACCTCACCACCACACCACCTTACAGACAGACAGAGACATTCTCTCTCTCTCTCTCTCTCTCACACACACACACACACACACACACACACACACACGGAGATGAATGTTTGGCTTGCATTGTTGCTCGATTCTGGCACTGCTGTGTGACTAAAAGTCTGGGTATTACAACTTCTACAAATAATACTACTATTACTACTACAACTACCATCACTACAACTACTACTAATACTATGACTACCACCACTACTACTACTACTTCTGCTATGACTACTACTAGCTGTACAAATACCACTACTACAACTACTACTATTACTACCATACCTGCTACACATACCACTATTACTACCACTACAACTACAACTACTACTAGAAAAAAATAAAAAAATAAACGTATATTGTGAACAAAGTAGTTATTCACGTGCTGTCCATAATCGGAAATACTTACCATTATGACTTTATTCTTTCCTGTGATTTGTACTTTTTCATCATAACAAATATGTATAAACACAAAAATTTTCAATATAAAATAAGGCAACGACTTTATCATGAAACAAATTTTCTGCTTCCATTATTCACATAAATATACACAGAGCAGTAAAATCATTTTTTCTAATTACATTAAAAACAACATACTTGTATATACTAAACTGACACTAACTTATGCCTTATACCCAGATTTCTACCACTCGGTCTTTGAGTAAAAATCGAAGAAACAATTAGTACACAGTGCCACCTCACATTCAGCACACTACCACCTTGTCATACGGCGTTGCTGTGGTCGGCGCGATGGATTGGCGCAGACAGTGCAACGCCAGAAGGCTTCTTTGCTTGCAGGTGTTGGAGGCAGTGCTTCCGTGTAATGCCTACTGAGGTAGTCCCTGCACTGCACCCAGTCAGGCAGTTGCTGCACACTGTGCCTTCATATCTCTCCAGAAGGCTGTAAATTACATCCATCTCAAACTGTCTGAGGGATGTGCTGGTGTGTGTAACATCCTTGTACAGAATGAAGGCATTCAGTACACAGATGTCAAGTACATGTAAGAATGCCTTCTTGTACCACTTACAGCATCACCTCAGACAGTCGATGGTGCCAATCTGTATATCAGATTTATTGATGAGTCGTATGTTGATGTAATAGTCGGTAACAGCATCAGGCTTGAAGACTGGCTGCCTCGTTCTCCTATCGACCTTGTCTGTGTCTACCAACTTACCTTCATGGACCGTGGGAGGACACATACCTTTCTCATATCGTGTCAGTGAATAGCAAGGAGTTTACCTGATTTCAAGGTCCTGCACTCCCCCTTCATGGTGCCCTTGGGAAAGGATTGCCAATGCTTCCTCTTTGCATGGACAATGCCACACAATCCAATTTTGCGTTCTTGCAGGTACTTTGCAAGACTTGGTGCCGCGTAGTAATTATCGATGAACAGGATATGGTTGCCACTGAAGTACCTGTCCATCATCTTCTTCACAACTGAGCCAGAGAAGCCATGGGGGTCTTCCTTCGATAACACCACATCACTCGCTGTATACACAGTAAAATCTAACACGTACCCAGTCTTGCAATCACACAAAACAAAAAGCTTAATTCTAAAATGATGTCTCTTTGAGGGAATGTACTGAATGAAGGCAAAATGTCCCCTGAACAGAACAAGTGACTCGTCGATAACAACCTCCTGGAATGACTGAAATACGATCAAAATTTCTCCTTCATCATTTCCAGAACCAAGCAAATTTTCCACAGCCTATTGTTTGGATGTGGACCCATATTCATGGAAAAATGCAGGTACCTCAGGATGTCAAGGTAGCGGTCCCTTGGCATATACTTACCAAACATGGGGTGGCTGCGATATCATCCACGAGCCAGTAATCATGAATATTGCGCTTTTTGACATGAGGCATCAACATAGTCAGTGCTAGCCAGACATACATCTCACTAACGTTCATCACAGTCCATTCTTTCATTTTCGCACTTAAGTGTGAGGTTTCACCCCAGTTGCGGCAGAATTCACTGAATGCATTTACTTCTTTCACTATGAAGTCCATCACTGCTGTTATGAAAAAGCAAGGAAGAATATTGCAGCAGAGGAAGATGGATCACAAGGAAATTATGGCTGCCCACCTGCGTTTTTGTCATCAAACACAGGTACCTCGGTCTGAAACCCCATCCCTTCCTCTTAGGCAAATGTTTCAAACTTACCCACTCTTGGTTCCTGCCTTGTTTGCCATGCGTGTGGCCTGCCCCATGCCCTGCCACAGCCCCTAGCATGGCGGCATAGTGGCGAGTGCGCCAACTTATCGCTAGCTGAGGCAAGTGATTGTGGTGGTGATGGTGACTATACTGGTGACAGTGATCATGGTGGTGATGGTGAGGATGCTGGTGACAGTGATCATGGTGGTGATGGTGAGGATGCTGGTGACGGTGACTGTGGTGGTGATGGTGAGGATGCTGGTGACAGTGATCATGGTGGTGATGGTGAGGATGCTGGTGATGGTGACTGTGGTGGTGATGGTGAGGATGCTGGTGACGGTGATCGTGGTGGTGATGGCAATGGTGATAGTCGTGGATGGGCATGTGCCTGCCAGTGTGCACCTACACCAACATAACCTGACGTACTTGGCTGTGGTGGTGAGGCATGTGGTGAGGTAGGCCGGTGAGCCGAGGCATGTGGTGAGGCAGGCCGGCATGGTGAGGCATGTGGTGAGGGAGGTTGGCATGGCGGGGCACATGGTGAGGCAGGATGGAGAGGCGAGGCACTTGATGAGGGAGGCTGGCAAGGCGAAGTATGTGATGAGGCAGGCCGGCGAGGTGAGGCATGTGATGAGGCAGGCCGGCATGGTGAGGCACGTGGTGCCGCAGGCCGGCATGGCGAGGCACATAGTGAGGCAGGCCAACATGGTGAGGCATGTGGCAAGGTAGGTACAGATGTAGGCAGTATGGGAGAGGCTAGTGTTGAAGGAGGATGGGTGGAAATTTCCATGGTAGGCCGTGACTCACGCTCCGTTGCATGGCTCAGCCTGCGGCATTTCCTCCTCTCGCCATCCTCCATCTCCTCCCTTTCTTCATTCCCTGCCTCCTCTTCCATCTTCTCTGTGCAAATATCCTCCTCTGCAGGATCATTGATATCATCTGATCCTTTTTCATCATCAGAAAAGGCTGATGATCGTGCAGAGGGAAGAGATCGCCGCACAGTGGAGAACTTATGGTCTTTCTCCTTATCTGTTGTGTACATTTCCACACTCATCATGGCAAGGTCACTTTCATCAGAGGAGGAGTCACTTTTCTCACTCACTATTGGCGATGATGGCAGGTCCAACTCCCTCCCTATCAGACTATCACTAAGGCCTATCCTTTTGAGGCTTTTAGACGTCATTGGTGTTGAAGTCGGCAGCCACGGGCGCTCACCTGAGAGTCCAGACACAGGAAAAACTTTTTGCGTAGGTCTATCCATGATGGAGCTATGCAGGCAACTGGAGCATGACTGGAATGCACACTGGAGGGTTGCCAGTGGCTGTGTGTGGTGGAAATAACCAACTGAATATTCAAACAGGGGTGCGTATTACTAGATTATGTATACATTTCACGTGGATGGCCCTGGGAGGACATTTATACATGACACCCAGACGGGATGGATTAATGCTTTCTAGGAGGTTAAAACTGGAGGGTATAAAAAAAATTTTGTGCCACAAGGGGGGGAAAAGTGGACTTTGGACAGGGGTGCAGAAGGAAATAGGGGGTTTCAAGGGTCCCTGTAACATGAAATTTCTCTAACATGGTAGGGGTGCAGAAGCATTTAGATTCCCCGCAAACTCCTGAAAGTTGCCAGTGTCCACCGGATCACTAAATAGTGTGGGATCAGTACCCGCTCTGAGTTGGTGTACCATCCTTTTAAAAAATTCCTATCGGGATTATTACTCATACATAAAGCATTATACCAGTATTATATTCATCATAGATATTTTACTGATGCTCTACTGTAAATGGGATCTATGCTGAAAAGTTCTCCATAGAGTTTACCAAAAGCCGTAAAAGCTTACTGTGTGTTTTTGCATTCGGCAAATTTTTAGCAAGTGTTATGAACCTCAGTTGTTGGAAAAATTTATCATACAGTTTCCAAAGATCATAATCTTTCATTTGGCTATTTCTGACATGATTCTATACACTTAATAATGGTAAGAATTGTGTTGTCAAAATCTTACGTGGCCGAATTCAGCAACCCGAATTGTTAAAGGCATGGTATTCCTCTTGCTTTGAGAAAACGTCTGAGTTCTGCAACAATATATTTTTCCACATATATTTTAGGTCCGCAGTGGACCATGGCACTATATTTTCCGGATTTATTGGCTGATTTCAAAAGGCGCGGGTGTCAGGTGCGGTGTATACACATCATCAGCGTTGCCCTGGGCCCCTAGTGGTGGGCGCACAAACTACACGATGCTACCCATGAGAAAGCTCCTCCTTATGAGCTCAGTGAGTTCATATGATCTTCGATTGTTTAAGTACTATATTTCCTTTATTTATTATGTAAGATACAATTTCGTTATACCCACTTACCATTTTTCCTTACAAATGTACATTCACCACCTAAAAACATGACAGTGATCAATACTAAGGAAACAGAATACTTGCATGTAGACTGTCCCTAAACTGAGATGGACGCAACCTTCCATTTCTATTATATTTTGATAAAGAAGCCATTTTTTCTCCAGTTTTATATGTAGATAAGTCAATAAATATCCTATTTTCAGTAAAGTAACACAAAAATTGTATAACAGAGGGTAATTCAAGCTGATCCCATTTTTACACTTTACATTAAGTTAGCTGGCAAGCGGTGGTATCTTTTTCTAGTTTGTGGGGGCTCCAATTAACTGTGTTAGATGAGGACAGACTGTAGAGTATTTTAAGCTGGCCTCAGTCTCTTACACCTGATTGATGTGGGATTGACTATTACTAAACAACCACTAAATTTTACTGAACAAATGGTACTTTAGCCTAAGGCTGCTACATGTTGAAAGGGATAATATGGGATTTGCTGTTACCAAATAGGTACTTACTTAGTTGCAGTATACAGGATTTGAGCCAATCTTGTGTTGTCCTGTCTCCATATCTTAAATTATCCAATCTACTTTTAAACACATGAATGTTCTTTACCTGTACCACCACCTCTTCCAAACTGTTCCAAGTGTCTATACAGTACTTGTATTTGGGAAACTTAATTTTTTCACCTGTAAACATTTACTCTTCTTCAATTTATCTTCATGTCCTCAAGTCCGTCCATAATGATCCAAAAGCAGAGCTTCTCTATCAACCTTTCCAGTTTTCTGACTCTTTAAACTAAATCAAATCTCCTCTGTCTCTTCTCTCACTGAGCAATGATAACTTAAGCTTCTTCAGTCTCTCTTCATAAGATTATTATCTGAAATTAGATAGCATCCTAGTTGCCATCTTTTGCATATTTTCTAATTTTCTGACGTGCTTCTTCAAATGCAGTGACCATATCACTGCCTGTATTCTAATTTCAGTCATATCATGGACACAGTACTCTCTCCCAGCTTTTCCTCATCCAGATGGCTAAAGCCATTCTCATACTGTCCATGTGTCTATATGTCCCCCAATGATCTTATTTGTATGCTTCTCTGGTGATAAATTATCCTTTACGGTCACTCCTAGATCTTTCTCTTCTCTTGTTTCACTCATCCTCTCTCTTCCCAGTTTATACTTATAACTACATCTTTTGTTAGTCACTCCTATTTCTAGGACATGGCATTTTATTTTGCATTAAACTCTTTTTTCCAAGTCTGGCTCCAACTGTACAATTTACCCAAATCATTTTCCAACTCCTCCCAGCTGTCATAATTCTGGATTTGCTTCATAATTTTTGCATCATCTGCAAACACATTAATGTAACTGCATAAGCCTTCTGACACATCATTTACATATATCAAAAAACATAATAGGAGCCAAAACTGAACCTTGTGGCACTTCTTCCATTGCGGATACTTGTCCCTTATAACATTTCTCATTCACCCCTCCAATAGTTTGTAGCATCCAGAGCAATCTTTTGTGTCGCACCTTATCAAACATCTTCTTCAAATCCAGGTAGACACAGTCTACCTAGCCTTCTCTTTCCTGTATGATATCCACCATTCTGCTGTAGAAACTCACAGGATGAGTCTTCCCTGAATCCAAACTGCTTTGTTGTTATTACCTCATTTTCTTCTAGGAACTTAATATTGTTTACCTTTTTTTGATAATGTTTTAACACAATTTGCAGACATTGTTGGTGAGGGATACCATTCTAAAATTAAGTGGGTCTTTTCTGTCACCTGTTTTATATGTTTCTGGTGTATTGACAACCCTCTTGTGGTCTTTGTACATTTAATAATATCATAAATTGGTTGCACCAGTTGATCTGTACATTCTTGTGATATCCATCCAGCAATGCCACCTAACCCCATGGCCTTTGTCACATCTAATTCCCTCATCATTTGTAACATATCATTTCTATCAACTACTTATCTCAGCTAACTGCTGAGCCCTTCCTTCTTTACCTGATCCCATATATTTGCCTTCTTTATAAATACTAAATGTAACCCTTTGTTCATTATCTCACTTATATCCTCATCCTTATCAGATATTACTTCCCCATCTCTCAGTCTCACACTGAATCCCGTACCTTCATTTTGCCATTTACAAATTTGAACAACAATTCCAGTTCGTTCTTAATTTTAGCCACTATATCCTTCTTATATTTCATTTCTTCTTCTCTTCATACCTTTAAATATTAATTTTTTGCCTCCTTGTATTCATTCTGTGCTCTCTCGCTATGTCTTCTTCATATTCTATTCCATTCTGTACAGTAGTTCTTTTTTCCTGTGCCTTCTTACATCTATAATTAAACCATTCCATTTTCTTTTCCATTTGGATAGCAAATTTTTGGACCTGTCTTCCGATACCCCCATCATATATGTGTATATTCATCATAATTCCATATTTTTCATGGATATTATTCATCATTACCATTTTGTTCCAATCTGCATTACCAAAATATTGTCTTGTTAGATCAAAGTCTGCATGTCCATAATTCAGTCTATCCTGTTTTTGTGTTTTTACTCTCATCTCAAATGTCAGGACCAAATTGCCTAGCCCTGGGCTTCTATGCTTCTCATGGGGTAATGTACCATGATGGATGGGTGGGTGGATTCTCTGACTCCCATATATCTCATCAACACTGCATTTCAGTGATCATATTGTCACTTTTCCCCAGGGAACAGTGGTATCTTAATTGAAACAAATCATTGGGATATTTTGTAAATATCAGGTCCAACTCGATGGTTCAAATCTTGTATTTCCCTTGACATATTAACATATATTCAACCATCAGGTCCATTACTTTGTATTCCCAAGGTTCTTTATTTGTCACTGCATCCAGTCCTTCTCAGTTCACCTCCTTGTAATTAAAATCTCCAGTCAACACAAATCTATTTTTTCATCTAATTAGTTTTGCTAACAAGTCAAGGGACTGTCTTATCAGATATTCATATTCTGCTCTTCTCCAGTCTTGTTTCAGGAGGCATATACATCGTGACTACTGTATATCCATTTTTTTACCCTGCTTTTCTTGTATTTCTGCGCCTATCACCTCTTATGTTATTTCCAAGATCTGTTCATCCATCCATCCATCATCCAATCTTATGTTGCCTCATGAGGAGTGGAGAAGCCCGGGGTTAGGCAAGTTGGTCCTGACATTTAAGATGAGAGTGACCAGCCTCACTCATCCCCAAATGGCATTATGTTAGCAATAAACCACAACCATCCCTTGGATATAAACTTACACAGGCTCAATCTGATTGGAGCACCTTAATTACCCACTAAACCACCAGGCGCCATAATTTGGTTATATGGTTACTACCCAGCGTAGTAAATGGTTTCCTGGTGTACTGGAAACCATTTGGTTTGCCACTCAGTGTAGACTGTAGAGTCACCCGTTGGCTAAAGGCAGGGGAAAGAATGAAGGAAAGAAATACAAAAGAGGGAGTATAAAGTCACCCATAGGCAGAAGGAAGTAGACAGAATGAAGGAAGGAAAGAAGAGGAAGGAAGGATGAGAGGAAATGACAGACACCCAAATCAGCACTACATCAAGTGAGTGGATGGTGAGCATCCCCACCTACCACCAAGATCTATTATTCTTGCTATTATTTTTTATGAGTCATTGTCAGCACACCTCCACTAAATTTTATTTCCTCGTCCTTCCTCCATACATTATAGCTATTCCATCCTAGCACATTCATATCTATGTCACTGTTCAGTTTGGTTTTGGTTAAGACATGTAATATCCAGTTTCTTCTCTTTTATGAATTCATCTCCATTTTCTTGGCTACCAACCTATCCACATTACTATACATAGTCTTGAAGTTGCATATGGCATCTACCTTCCCCACCTCCTCTGTTACTTTTCCTTTTCTGTTCACTTCTTTATCCCTCATATTTCATTGTTTTCATATACTCTACCACCTCCTATCGATCACTCTTCCAAAAACTTTTTTTTGTTCTTCCTCTGTTCTGTCATCATTCTTTTTTATTAGCTTCTTCCTGCAATGACCTTAACTTCTCCCAGTCATTCTCTTTTAAAACTCTCCTTAAATGTTTTTGCACTTTTCGGTATTACTAAGTCTCCATGAAACACCTAAAATTTCCATGGCAAAAATTTCCATTTTCAGTTTCACTCTTATTAGTCTGGTCTCCCCCATCTTGTACTGACCTAACCTTCTCATCCTTATTCTCATGTTCTCAATCTCTGCCCTCATTATTAATGCCACTCAACACTTGTCTAACTCTTTGCATTTCTTTTTTCCTAATCTGATTTATTTGCTATTCTTTCTCATGGTCATTAAATATAATCACACATCTACATACGTCTTTCCACTGTGTCTTGCACCACTTTTTCATTCTGTTCAATCTTAATTATTTCATATTCTAATCCACTCTTACTCATTTCAGCTCTTTTCCTGTTTTCCTGTTTCTGCTTTTTTATACTTTGTCAAAGGCTTATTAATTCTTTCTTCTCCTCATTCTGCCACTTCATTTGAATGTGTTTTGCCTCTTGTATTGGTTCCTCTTGTATTGCTGCAACCACAGTAATTGTGCGTTCTTCAGCATCCCTCAGTTTCTTCTTCAGCTCATCATTTTCTCTCTTCAGTTTTTCAATTCCTTCATTAGCAATGTTGATGTTTTGTTAGTTCCGTTAACAGACTGGTATCACCTTTTTCAACTTTTTTCCATTTCCCATTCAATCAACCATCCAGCAATTCAGTTTTTGTAAATAACATTTTAAATACATTTTTGATGTTCCTTTATCCTTCAAAACCCTCAGGTCCTGCAAAATTGTCTGAAAAACATATACTCACAATTTTTTTTTTCCTCAGGTTGTTTCCCACCACCTGGGATTGTTTACTTCTCTTAGAGTCCATATTGCTGTCTTGATATCACTTTAGCTTCTGCATCTGAACATCCATGTTTCTTTCTCTGGCCCTGGTTTTAAGGGCCAGACTACTCAACCAAAAGTCGTAAAACAGGACAACACTGAAATCCCCACACTATAAAACTAAACTAGAAAGCACTCAGAGAGCTCATACCTCCATCAATGCCATTGCTGGATCCGAATCCAGATCTGGATCCGCCCCCAAATTTAATCAGTTCTTTCATGGCCCATGGCCCACCTTTCCACAAAATTTTAGTGAAATTCTTTGAGAACTTCTGGAAATATCACGTGGACAAACATACAAAAAATTCCAGGATCCGGATGATGATCCGGTTCACCACCAAAATCTATTGGATTTTTCCTTGGGCCATACCCTACCCCTCCAAAGAATTTCATAACTTTTTGAGTAATCCTGCTAACAGACAAACAAGCCAGCTTCGGCAAAAACATAACCTCCTTGGTGGAATGAGGAATCTCGAGGAGCTGTCTCAGCAGATGTTTGCTCTGTATGTTCTCATCTTCATGTTTGTTACTATGTCACAGTTCCACTGGTAGCTGTGCAGGCAGTAGTTAGTTGGCTACTATTGACCCTAGAAAGTACTACACTGAAAGTGAAGTGTGACTATAAGCTTGGTAACTGGCCACATAATTATCAGCATAGGCAAGAAAATCAACCACAGGTTAATAGAGTCATGTCCAAGATGAGACTCACACATTGTTATAAATCTTATTGCACTGGTGCAGTATCCTTTTTTCCCCAAAGTTTCCAGCAACTTTGAAATAATTAACTGGTTTTGTTTGTATCATGACCAACCTCAGTATGGAGATTCCTTATGTGGAAGCATGCCATCATTGAATTTTATTTGCCTTAGAATTGTGATTTCACCTTACAGGTGTGTCTGGTCTTGGTCTTGAATGGTAAGTAAATGAGAGTGTTACCCATTTCACCGACCTTGTGGTTGATTAGTTTTTTATTTTTATTAAGTGTTTTCCCTCTTTTCTTGCATTCTAGACCATGCTACACCTCATCCTTGTCTGGGAATTAGAGGCTAGGATGATGATGATGATGATGATGATGATGATGATGATCTATTTATATATCTGTTGCCAGATGCCTTAATCCCATAAAGGGTGGTCACAAACAAATTGCCTCCTTGTCGCCTGGTCCCATACTGTCTCACTGGCCTGCTCCCAGCTCACACCCCCCTCCCTCATATGGCTCTCCACTCCATCAATCCAACTCATCCTGAGCCTCCCCCACACTCACATACACCCCTCATCAGTCTTTTGCTCTCCATCCTCTCCACATGGCCAAACCACCTCAGTGTATTTCTCCTAATGCATTCCATCACATCCACATCCACACCACAATGCTCCTTCACTTCCCTATTTGTTAGTCTGTCTCTCCATGTCACTCCACATGCTCCTCTCAAATAACTCATTTCCACTGCTCTCACTCTTGACTTGTGTCCTTCCAACAAGGTCCAAGCTTCACTTCCATATGTTAGAGTTGGTATCATAATACTGTCATGCAGCTACTTATTTATTTCCATGCTCACTTCCCTGTTTCTTATCACTGCTTTCAAAGAACCAGCAACCATTCTTCCTTGTTGTACCCTTTCAAGCACTTCACCCTCTAAACTTCCATCCTTACTCATCACACTACCCAAGTACTTAAATGCAGTCACGTTTTACATTTCCTCCTCATCCAGCCACACTGTACATCCAGTGACTTCATTTCTCTCAAAGCCCATAACTTTAATCTTCCCTACATTAACCTTTAGATTCCATTTCTTACACACTCTTCCAGACTTTTTCACCAAGCCTTGCAGTTCTCTTTCATCTTCATATAACAATACAGTATCATCTGCAAACAATAGTACAGGAAGTTTCCAAACGTTGCTCTCTCTTGTTAGGGCCACTTTAACATCCACTGCCCTACCTTGTATCTCTTTTATAACCCCATTCATTTACAGATTGAACAGCCATAGGGACATGACACATCGCTGTGTCAATCCAACATTCAAATAGAAAAATTCTCTCAATTAGCTATCCACACACACACTACAGCCTTAACCCCCCTCATACATACTCTTCACAGCATTCAACGGCTTCCCATTTACTCCATATATTCTTAACCCACCACGTCCCTTTGACATATATGTACGTCCAAACTTTTTGTCACTGTGAGTCCCGTTGATGTATATAAACGCGCTGCAATTGCAAGGTCTGTCATTTGCACATTTTTCAAATTTTGCGTGTGATTTTTTTACGTATACACGGGACACCTTCCTCTACAAGATGCCAGGCAGGGACAGTGCCTTACCCAGCATGACCTCCCCCCCTTCATCGCATGCCATTGTCTCGGCAATTCACCTGTTACCAGTGACCTGGCCAGTAAAGACATGTCATGCCACGGTACGAAATTCAAAGCCAGAGTGATTCCCCAATTGATGACAGTGTAGGGGACAAAGTTTACTTAGCATTAGGGGAAGAAACAGTCAGAAATGATGATCAGGTAATGTCGCCAAAAAAAGGTCAGGTATGTTGATGTGTTTGGTGAGTGAAACATTGCTTGTTTTGCCTATATTATTGTGTGAAAACCAATATACTCTCATAGTACATATAAATTCATACCAAATAAATAAATAAATACCGTTTATGAGTGGTGTGGAATAGTTACCCTCCCATAGAACTCGTTTTCTTTGGAGCCAGCCTGATAGAAAACCCAGTAAGGTAATGGGTTTTGCTACCTGTATTCAGTATTTTAAACCTCAGGTGAGCAATTTCTCTATGAATTTTTGATGTTTCTCACCAAAAGTGGAGGTTTGAGCCCAAAATTTTTTTTTCCAAAATTGGTCAGGATTGGGAGGAGTCAGTGGTAGAAAATCGGTCGGGACGGGGCGGGTTAATATTTTCCACGTTTATTGTTTATCCACTCTGTCATATGCTATCTCCAAATCCTTGAAGGCTATACACATCTTCTTTCCCATCTCTAGAAACTTTTCCACTAAAGACTTAAGAATGAATATCTGATCTATGCAACCTCTTCCCTTCCCAACCTGTTCATCCCCAACTAATTTCTCTGTTATTTCCCTAACTTTGTCAGTGAGTACCCTACCATATAACGGACAAGGATGAGGTGTAGCATGGTCTAGAGACCAAGAAAAAAGGAAAAACACAAGCAAAAATGCCTAATCAACAGCAAGCCTAGTGAAATGGGTAACACACTCATTTACTGTACTTACAGTTCAAGACTGGTCACATTTGTAAGGTGAAATCATGATTCTAAGGCAGATCAAAATCAAATCAGATCCAATGATGGCATGATGATGGGGATGATGATGATGAAGATGATGATGATGATGATGATAAAAATAATAATAATTATTCTTATGTACCTCAGCTCTGGTTGACATTGGTGCGGCACACTTCAAGTATGACATGCGGCGCCTGACAGAGATCCTGGCATTTCCACGTGCCTGGTATCGTCGCTCCATTGTGCGCCGCCTCTTTCTCGGGGACTTCACAGGTGGGGCTATGTCCAGTGAGTGGGACGAGGCCAGCCCTGCTCCACCATCGTCTTCAGAAATACCCCCATCTGCCCATTATCCCCCGCACGTGCCATCTAAGAGGCAGTCATCCAGGTAGGGTGCATGTTTGGTAATAATCCTCTATTGGTATTCTTACTAGCTTAGGAGGCTTTCTAACACCTCTCTTGCCAGCTTGTCTGTATGTGATTTGTTGATATATTTGTGTGTTATTGAAGTACTCTCGTCATTGTCGTTGACTTTTCATTTATAAAGGCTCCAACATGTGTGCATGCATCTGCCTTTGTCACATAATGGAGTAATGGCAGCTCTTGATGTTGCTTTACCTCTGGCAGCCTCCTTATTCAGTCATTTATCCATGAAGTCACTCTGTGACCTCATCCCAGGTCATTTGCAATCAGCCTCTTGTAACCCTACCATTGACATTCACATTTCTCACCTTCCGCACTTAGTTGTCATCCTCCATCCTTTCAACATGCCCAAACCAGCTCAATCTACCTTTCCTCATCACAACACCAATACGTTCCAATTCCATCCTTCTTTTCAATTCTTCAGTCATAATCCCTCCCGCCCCCAGGCATCGCATTCAAGGATGCACTGCACATCCATCTAATCATTTTCATTTCTGTACGTTTGAGCCCACGAATATCCTGGTCCATTACTGCCCAGGTCCCACTACCATACAGCATTACAGTCCTAACATTTGGACACAACAAAGATACCACCACCACATTATACAAACAATATATGAGGTGTTTAGTCAAATAACAACGAACGTACCAAATATCTAAAATTGAGAATTGGGAGATATAGTAGTAGAATGGATGTGGAAGATGTGCAGATTGGCCTGGGAGGAAGGTAGAGTCCCGGAGAATTGGAAGTCAGGTATAATTATTCCCTTGTACAAAGGAAAAGGGGAAAAAGAAGTGTGTGGTAATCATAGGAGCATTTGTCTTCTTAGTATAATAGGAAAAGTGTATGGTAGGATACTTATTGACAGAGTTAGAGAAAGAACAAAGGAATTAGTTGGAGAAGTACAGGGAGGCTTTAGGAAGGGAAGAGGTTGTGTAGATCAGATATTCATTCTTAGAGTTTTAGTGGAAAAGTTTCTAGAGAAGGGAAAGAAGTTGTATGTGGCTTTCATGGATTTGGAGAAAGCATATGACAGGGTGGATACACAAGGATTGTGGAAAGTATTAAGAATATATGGAGTAGATGGGAAGTTGTTGAATGCTGTGAAGAGTATGTATGATGGTGCTAAGGCTGCAGTGCGAGTTGATGGTGAACTAAGTGAATTTTTCTCTTTGAAGGTTGAGTTGAAACAGGGATGTGTTATATGTCCATGGCTGTTCAATCTGTACATGGATGGAGTAATAAAAGAGGTACAAGGTAGGGTAGTGGATGTTGGAGTGGCCCTGGTGAGAGAGGATAGTGCTTGGAAACTCCCTGTACTGTTGTTTGCAGATGATACTGTGTTGTTGTGTGAAGATGAAGGGGAGCTGCAAGGGTTGGTGGATGAGTTTGGGAGAGTGTGTAAGAAACAGAATCTAAAGGTGAATGTAGGGAAGAGTAAAGTGATGGTCTTTGAGAGAGGTGAAGTCAGTGAATGTACAGCGAGGTTGGATGGTGAGGAATTGGAAAATGTGAGTACGTTTAAGTACTTGGGTAGTGTGATGAGTAAGGATGGAGGTTTGGAGGGTGAAGTGCTTGAAAGGATACAGCAGGGAAGAAAGGTTGCTGGTTCTCAGAAAGCAGTGATAAGAAACAGGGAAGTGAGCATGGAAGTGAAAAAGTTACTACATGACAGTATTGTGATACCAACTCTAACGTATGGAAGTGAAGCTTGGACGTTGTTGGAAGGACACAAGTCGAGAGTGAGAGCAGTGGAAATGAGTTATTTAAGAGGAGCCTGTGGAGTCACATGGAGAGACAGGCTGACGAATGAGGATATAATGGAGCGTTGTGGTGTTGATGTGGATGTGATAGGAAGTGTTATGAGGAACACACTGAGGTGGTTTGGCCATGTGGAGAGGATGGAAGGTGAGAGACTGACGAAGAGAGTGTTTGTGAGTGAGGTGGAGGGGGGAAGAGGGAGGGGGAGGCTGAGGATGAGATGGAGGGATGGGGTGGAGAGGTATATGAGAGAGGGGGGTGTGAGTTGGGAGCGGGGCAGTGAAATGGCAGGGGACAGGACGACTTGGAGGTGATTTGTTTGTGGCCACCCCAGATGGGATTGAGGCGTCTGGCAATAGATAGATAGATAGAGAATTAGGTTGCAACACACTCGTTTGCTATTTTTGTATCCAGCGGAAACGCTTTCATGGCATGTTCATCTTGAGAACATGGTCAGAAGTTCTACACAACAAGGTAGATTCTTGTCCCAACAACCTGCAGGTTAGTACATGTGGCCTGTGTCTCCCGAGGAAAGTTGTAGTGGAAGAAACATGAACATGCCAGCAAGCACTCCTCTAGGGTGCCAATGAATGGTGGGTCTCATGATGATGTCACATTCACAGCCAATCAGCGGCTGTGTTTTGAGGGTGTGTCGGCTGGTGGGTGTGGCCAGATCCTGCCTTCTTTTTATATTGTAAGCCACACATGTGGTTTTGAATTATTATATTATTTTCACCTTAGATTTACAGTGATTTACATAGAATCATGAGTGACTTACATAGTGATGGGGAGCAGGAGGTCTCTGAGCATACAGGAAGTGAAAATGGGATCCATCTTCTTGGAAACATGCAGCTGCCCAGCAAAAATGAAATGCTGGGGAAGCATATGTGAGTTATAGCACAAAAAAGGAGGTACCAACTAGGAAAATCGGTCCTCCTGGTAAGTGTGGCTGCTTTATCAACTTAGGCAGTGATAGAGTGAGTGATCTGTTTACAGCTTTTTGGGTAATGAGTGATTGTAACAGAACAGTTACATTGTCTCTCATGTGAGGAGTGTTGCTGTGAAGTGGCTTCATGCCAAGGGCCATAAATCACGCATATCTCGTATGATTAGTTATTGTGTTGCGTATGCTAATGTGACTTATGATGTTTGTCAGTCATCATTCTTCAGCATTCATGGTTTAGATGAATGTAGAGTTCATTCTGCACTCAACAAAGTGACTGTAACTGGATCAGTGGAAACTGACAAATGAGGCACTGGTCCTAATCAGAAACAAGTTAGTGATGAACAGAAGGCACAAGACTGATGATATACTGGACTACTGTTCATCCTTACACTCCCCAAAACACTTAAATACATGCAGCACTACTGTACATGGGTTGGCAGTTGCCCTGCTTTTCATTTTTGTGGTTATTGTCATTTTTTTTTTTTTTTTTCATAGAGGTACTATGGGGTGGGATTAATAACTGAACAGTGTTATAACCTGATATATATATATCATATATTTTGAATTTTATTCTTATGTGTCTTAAAGTATTGTATCATCATCATCATCATCCAGACCTCCTTTCTCACCCTAAGGCAGGGTGAGGAGTAGCAATGTCCAGACAACCCAAATTTGCCCAGTCCAATGGGCCACACTTCCATTCACTTGTGATTCAAGCCCCCAGAATCCTGGCTCTATCAGATACTCCAAAAAACATTCACCACGTTCTGTAGCTTGACATGATCGTATCTGATAGAGTCAATCCAGACGCTGCCATGTTAAAAGAGGTGCCAAAATCCCTGATCATGCACTTCTCCTCACAACATTCATCCAGCCAACTCGATCTCCTGTCAGTTCCCTAGCCTCACCGACTTCCAAACCTCTCTTCCTCACACATTCATCCACCATATCTCTCCACCTTCTCATTGGCCTACCTCGCCTCCTTCCTCCTTCGAATTCGTTCAGATATACTGTACCTTTTTCACCACCCTATTGTTATCCATTCTCTCCACATGACCATACCATCTCAGTACACTCTCTTCGATTATGGTGTCCACCGACTTCCTCACTCCTCATCATTCACGAATCACATTATTTCGTATCCTATCCACCCTCTGTACTCCACCTACATTCTTCAGCAGTCCCATCTCCACTGCTCTTACTCTTGACTTTTCGTTTTCATGCCACACCATAGTCTCACATTCATATGATAAAGTTGGCACTAACACTCCTTCATGTAAGCCTCATGCAGCTGCAACACTCAAGCCTCTGTTTCTTATCAAGGCTTTCATTGCTCCAGCTACTTTTCTTTCTTGTGTCATTCTACTTTCAACTTCTTTTGCACATTTTCCTATCTTTTTTATCACTGTTGCCATGTATTTGAACTCTCTCACCAATTCCAGTCTCTCTCTGTTCACTGTTTCATCGCACTGGGAGTCACCTTCTCTCTCAATAACCATCATTTTACTCTTTTCTACATTTACCCTAAAGGCATGATGCTTACAGGCATCAGTAAAACTCTGCACTTGCCTACCAAGTTCTTGTCCAGTACTTGCAAGCAGTACTGCATCATCAGCATACAACAAATTTGAGATATTCCATCCATCACCATTGATTACCAGTGCCATCCCTCTTTCCATTACTCGTGTTTTTACTTCTTTCATCACCCCATCCATGTATATATTAAACAACCATGGGGACATCACACAACCTTGTCGCACGCCAACACCGATCGTGAACCTTTCACTTAGATGCCCCTTAACCCTTTAACCGCGGGTGTCATTCCAGAATGACATTGCAAAAACTGGACCAAACCACGGGTGTCATTCTCGAATGTTTGTGAATATTTTGAATACCCCGCGTTTTTTCCGTGCGCCAATTGTTTCAAGGGAGAGTAGCCATTAAGTTCTCTCACTCCAGCCAACCTCCACCTCCCTCCTCCCACCCCCTGGGCCCCCACCTCCCACCCCCAGGGCCCCCCACCCCACCCCTGACCAACACGCATCAGTATCTGTCCAGCCGTGTCAGTGACAACATCGCTGATGTGGTAGTGAAGTGAAGGCAATTACAGTGCCTTTTACCTGCCTCAGTGAACACAGAGTGGGTGTTTATCGTATGTGCAGAGTTCATATATGTTTATAGTATTATTATCAGAATGAGGTTGGCATTTGGTAATGGTGTGTGAGCGAAAAATAGTGATTACAACACCGCTGATGTGGCAGTGAAGTGCGGGCAATTACAGTGCCTTTTACCTGCCTCAGTGAACACAGAGTGGGTGTTTATCGTATGTGCAGTGTTCATATATGTTTATAGTATTGTTACAGAATGAGGTTGGCATTTGGTAATGGTGTGTGAGCAAAAAATAGTGATTACAACACCGCTGATGTGGCAGTGAAGTGCGGGCAATTACAGTGTCTTTTACCTGCCTCAGTGAACACAGAGTGGGTGTTTATCATATGTGTAGTGTTCATATATGTTTATAGTATTATTATCAGAATGAGGTTGGCATTTGGTAATAGTGTGTGAGCGAAGGTAATGGTGTGTGAGCGAAGGTAATGGTGTGTGAGTGAAAAATAGTGATTTTAGATCGCTCACTTCTAACGGCACTGCCCATCCAGTGATAGTCAACGAAATCAAGAAACCTACATCAATGCAAAGCCGAAGGTTAGTACTTTCTAATGGTACCTTATTTTTCGCTCTAGATTTATTCTGTGCAGAGTTATAAAGGTTTAAACTTTGTTTACATTTTGGCTGGAACCCCCGCGGGAGAGGCCAGTCGGGGCAAAACAATGCCCCCGGTTAAAGGGTTAACCCTCAGACATGCTTCACTACCATCATAAAAACTCATGACGGCACCTAGCAGCTTACCCTCTACACCGTACATGTGCAGAACTTTCCACAATCCTTCTCTGTCCACTTTGTCATATGCTTTTTCCAGATCCATGAATGCCATACTGTACACACCTTATGGTCCTTCTCACAAGCCTTCTCTATTATCTGTTTCACTGCAAATATTTGGTCCACACATCCACTGCCATGCCTAATGCCACCCTGGTCATCACTCACTAGGACTTTTGATATCTCTCTTACTTTCTTTATACTAATTCTTCCATATACCTTCGCTGCCACACTCAATAAACTTATGCCACGATAATTCTTGCACTACTTCGCCCACCTTTATTTTTGTACAGGGGTACAATCACAGCCCTCTTCCACTCTGCAGGTACAGTTTCACTCCTCCATGCCTTCTTACATATCTCAAACAAGCACTTCAATCCACTCTTTCCACTACACCTAATTATCTCTGCATACACCTCATCATCCCCAGCTGCTTTCCCATTTTTCAGCCCCTTCACAGCACTCTTAACCTGTGCGAGTGTCACATCTCCTAGTACTGCATTCCTTCTCTGCACACCCACAAAACCAATCATGTTTACAGCCACTGTGCTTTGTCTATTCCCATTCATCAGGCTTTCAAAATATTCTTTCCATCTGGTCCTTACTTCATCTCCATGGCTTAATAATCTACCACCTACATCCTTCACACCATGACATTTCTTTCCACTTTCACTTCTACATTTCTGCACCTCTTTCCAGGATAACTTTCTGTTTTCAGAGTACTGTAGTTTGCATTCATTTTTCTTCCTAGATCCTCATTTACCTTCTTCTTTTTCCTGTTCACTAGTCTCTTTACCAGCTCTATATTTTGAGACATTGTTTATTGAAATCAGGTTACTGGTTAATGAGTTAGCGAAACAAATGTTTTAACACTGTTTATCTCAAAACATCAATTTGGCACGTTAGTCATTAATTAACTGAATGCCTCATATACGTTCAGTGATGAATTATGCAAGCCCTGCATGGGCTTCTAACCTCACTGAAACACACTACAACACCCTACAGACCATACAGAACAAGGCCTCCCCAAATTATCACAGGCTGTACAGCTACTACACCTACAGACCACCTACACCAAGAAACCAAAGTCCTCAAAGTCGAGGATCATCTAGACATGAGAGGCACACAAATTCTTGCCACAGCCTCCACAAACCCACACCATACACTACACTACATGGCAGCACATCCACACACACCAAGGAACATCAGAACAACATCCAGCACAGGATATCACACACAAATACTGTCATCTCTTCCCCCTCACCCGTCTCAAACCAGCTTCAGGAGGCATGTCCATGCTCATATCACTTGCTGCTCCATTCAGTCACTCAAAGACAACACACAGCTGCATGCATGGCCTCCTGATATCCACCCTTCTGAATCCTACCTCCCTTGTGAGGACAGGGTCCACCTGGCCAGGCTGAGATATGAGCATCATTCAGCCCTCTTGAGTTATCAGAAGAGGCTGGATGACTCCATTGCTGATGCCTGTCCAGGATGCAACACAACACCCCATACTATTAAGCACATTACGAAAGATTGCATTGCACACAGTCGCCTATGCCAACAACACAACATACACTCCTTGAGAGCTCTGTGGGAGAGCCCAGTCTTGGCAGTGGCCTCCCTTAGTGACTCGGGGCTGTTCAGCCAGACTGCATAAGGAACAGTTACTACAACTACATTCCTAACATATGCCGCATATAAAGATCTCTTAGCATGAAGGGAGAGCCCTGTCAGTGTCATGAGAGGTAACAGCTCCCAGATCTTCCTGCAACCACTCTAGCATGACCTTCAGCACATAACGTGTCCCCCAAATAACAAAACGCTTCTGCACACTGGAGACTCACCAGCAAGATCAATCCTTTCATGCCTGACAGTCTCTACAAGCTCTCCCCGACACCACACACATGAGAGTGTGTGGATATATCTATCTATCTATCTATCTGTTGCCAGACACCTTAATCCCATAAGGGGTGGCCATAAACAAATCTCCTCCATGTTGTGCTGGCCCCCGCCATTTCACTGCCCTGCTCCCAGCACACACACCCCTCTCTCATATACCTCTCAACGCCATCCCTTCATCTCATCTTTGGCCTCCCCCTCCCTCTTCCCCCCTCCACCTTACTCACAAACACTCTCCTCATCAGTCTCCCACTCTCCATCCTCTCTACATGGGCAAACCACCTCAGTGTGTTTCTCCTAACACTTCCTATCACATCCACATCCACACCACAAGGCTCCTTCACATCCTCATTTGTCAGTCTGTCTCTCCGTGTGTCTCCACAGGCTCCTCTCAGTGAACTCATTTCCATTGCTTTCATTCTTGACTTCTGTCCCTTCAACAAGGTCCAAGCTTCAATTCCATATGTTAGAGTTGGTGTCACAATACTGTCATGTAGTAACTTTTTCACTTCCATGCTCACTTCCGTGTTTCTTATCACTGCCTTCAAGGAACCAGCAACCTTTCTTCCTTGTTGTACCCTTTGAAGCACTTCACCCTCCAAACTTCCATCCTTACTCATCACACTACCCAGGTACTTTACCCGCCCCATCCCGACGTTTTTGGACCTTTTTTTTTTTTTGGCCCAAACATCCGCTTTTGGTGAGAAACATCGAAAATTCATAGAGAAATCGCTCACCTGAGGTTTAAAATACCTGATTTAGGTACAAGTCCTTCCTTACCTGACTGGGTTTTCTAACAGGCTGGCACCAAAGAAAACGAGTTCTGTGGGAGGGTAACTATTTTATCCACTCTTAAACAGTATTTATTTATTTACTTGGTACGAATTTATATGTAGTACAGGAGTATATTGGTTTTCAAACAGTAATATAGGCATTATAAGCATTGTTTCACTCACTAACTCATCACCATTTATAACCTTTTTTTTCCCACATTACCTGATCATCATTTCTGACTATTTCTTCCTCTAATGCTATGTAAACATTGTCCTCCACATTGTCATCGATTGTGGAATCACTCTGGCCCTGAATGTCTTTATTGGCCAGGTCACTGGTAACAGGTGAATTGCCGAGGCAGTGGCGTGCAGGGGGGGGGGGAGAGGTTATGCGGTGTAAGGCATTGTTCTTGCTTGGCATCTTGTAGAGGAATAGAGGAAGGTGTCCCGTGTATACGTGCCAAAAATCACTCACAAAATCACTCGCGAAAATTGAAAATTGTGCAAATTAGGGACCTTGCAATGTTGCCGCGTTAATTCACGTCGCCGGGACGGCACGGGTTAAATGCACTCACATTTTCCATTTGCTCCTCATCTAACCTCACTGTACATTCACTGACTTCATTTCTCTTGAAGTCCATAACTTTACTCTTCCGTACAGTCTCCTTTAGATTCCATTTCATACACACTCTCCCAGACTCATCGACCAAGCTTTGCAGCTCCCCTTTGTCTCAACACAGTATCATTTACAAACAACAGTACAGGGAGTTTCCAAACACTGCCCTCTCTCATTAGGGTCACTCCAACATCCACTCCCCTACCTTGTATCACTTTTATAATCCCATCCATATAGAGATTGAACAACTATGGAGACATGACACATCCCTGTTTCAGTCCAACCTTCACGTAGGAAAATTCACTCACTTCACTATCCACACGCATTGCAGCCTTAGCATACTCATACATACTCTTCACAGCATTCAACAACTTCCCATCTACTCCATGTATTCTTAATACTTTCCACAGCCCTTGTCAATCCACCCTTTCATATGCTTTCTCCAAATCCGTGCAGGCTGCATACAACTTCATTCCCTTCTCTAGAAACTTTTCACCTAAAGATTTAAGAATGAATATCTGATCTACACAACTTCTTCCCTTCCTAAAACATACATGTTCTTTTCCAACTGTAGAATTCCTCTGTTATTTCCCTAGCTTTGTCAATAAGTATCCTATCATACACTTTTCCTGTTACACTAAGAAGACCAGTGCCCTTATGATTACTACACATGTGTGTATATAGATATATATATATATATATATATATAGATATATATATATATATATATCTATCTATCTATCTATATATATATATATATATATATATATATATATATATATATATATATATATATATATATATATATATATTTATATATATGTATATATATATATATATTATATATACATATATGTATATATATCGTCATCATCATCATCATCATCAGCCATTATAAGTCCACTGCTGAACAAAGGACTCCCCCGACCTTCTCCACGAATTCCTTGGCTGAGCCAATCTTTGCCACATTTTCCCTGCAAATTTCTCTATCTCATCTCTCCACCTCCTGTCTGGCCTTTTTCTGCCATGCTTACCATCTCTTGGTGTCCAGTCAGTCAACCTCTTGCTCCATCAATTATCCCTTGTTCTTGCTACATGGCCTGCCCACCTCCATGTCTGTTCTTTTATAACTTCTATAATATCTTTGACTTTAGTCTGCTCTCTCACCCAAGTTGATCTTTTCCTGTCTCAAAGATATTCCCAACATTGATCTTTCCATTGCTCTCTGAGAACTAATTAATTTATTTTCCATCGATTTTGTCAGTTTCCAAGTCTCACAACCATACGTCATAGCTGGAATTATACATTCGTTATATACTTTTCGTTTCATACAAACTGGCAAGCTACTTTTCATAATGTCTCTATGTTTACCGAAAGCTTTCCATCCAATTGTAATGCGTCTTTTTATTTCGCTATCATTAGCTTTCATTAATTTTAGTATTTGTCCCAGGTAATTGTACTCCTCAACTTCTTCAAGAATTTCTCCACTTATTCTTATGACGCTCTTTGGTGTTTGAGGATTAAACATTACTTTAGTGTTACTCCGGTTCATCTTTAGCCCTACTTTGAGACTTTCTCTATTCAGGTCATTTAACATTTCTTGCAACGTCTCTGCTTTTTCTGAGATCAGGACAATGTCATCTGCAAATCTTAAATGGTTTAGCTTTTCTCCATCTATGTTTACTCCTTTGTTTTTCCAGTCTAGCTTTCTGAAAATACTTTCTAGGCATGCTGTAAATAACTTTGGTGAAATTGTATCTCCTTGACGCACGCCCCTCTCAATCTTAATTTTCTCTGAGTCCTTATGTAATTTAATCGTAGCAGTTCCCTCTTTATATAAGTTTTCGAGTAGTTTTACAATGTTCTCATTCACTCCTTGTTCTCGCAATGAATTTATAATTGCTATGTGCTCCACTGAGTCGAAAGCCTTTTCGTAAACAACAAAACCTAAGCACAGTGGTTTATTATATTCTGTAGTTTTCTCAATTAGCTGATTCATTGTGTGCAGATGATCAGTGGTCAAATACCCGCATCGGAATCCTGCCTGTTCACAAGGTTGTTTTTCCTCTAAATTTGTATCTATTCTGTTTGTAAGGACTTTAGTGAAAAGTTTGTAAATGACTGATAGCAAGCTAATGGGTCGATAGTTACTAAGGTCTTTTGAGTCGCCTTTTTTATAGAAGTAGAATAACAGTTGCATTACACCATGTTTTGGGAATTTTCTTCTGTTTTATACATTGGGTAAATAAGTGAGCAAGCCTGTATTGTACTTCTGCTCCTGCATCCAACAGTAAATCTGCTACTATTCCATCTTCTCTCCCAGAGCCTTCTCTCTTTCATATTTTTAAGAGAAATATTTACTTCATCTGGTGTTATCTCAAGTATTTCACTTGTGTCAGCAGAAAAGTTAGCTATTGGTACTACTGTCTTTGATGCATACAGCTCTTTGTAAAATTCTTCAACTCGCTTCAGCATCATATCTCCGCATTTAATGGCTTCACCGTTTTTGTCTTTTAGTGATGTAATTTGTTGCTTTCCAAGTGCCATTTTATTTCGGACCTGTTTCAGACTTTTTCCTTTTTTGATGGTTTCTTTGATTTGATCCATGTTTCTCTTTCGTTTTTCTTCTCTTTGTCTTTTGTTGATAAGCTTATTCAATTCCGCTCGTTCTATTTCATCTTTCTTTGTTTTTACTTTCATTACCTTTCTATTTTTCATAGGCTCAAGTGTCTTCTCTGAATACTTCCCGGCTTTGGTTGTATTAGGTTTTCCAACTACCTTCGCTGATTCTTTTAGGACTTTTGTTAGTCTGTCATTCAACTCATCAGTGTCACATTCAGCATAACTGAGAGCCTGAAATTGTTCCTTATTTCCAACTGAAAAGCTACTTTGTTTTCACTGACTTTTATTGGGCATATCTTTTTGTCTTTAATCATCTTCTTTCTTTCACTTTTGAAATTGAATCTTGATGTGCAACCCACCATTCTATGGTTACTTCCAATATTTACTTTGTTGATAACTGTGACGTTTGTGATCGTGTTATTCTTATTTGCTATAATGAAGTCGATTTCATTCTTTGTTTCTCCATTTGGGCTTCTCCAGGTCCACTTTCTCCCTGTTCTTTTGTGAAAGAATGTGTTCATTATTCTCATGTTAAACATTTCTGCAAAGTTTACCAACATTTCTCCTCTTTCGTTCCTTTCTCCCACTCCAAATTTTCCCATACATGCTTCTCCATTTTTTGATTTTCCAACTTTTGCATTGAAGTCTCCCATGAGTATAGTATAGGTGGTCTTTTCTTCTTCCATAATCTGGGAGATGTCATCATAGAATGTTTCAATTTCTTCATCCGAGCTCTGAGAAGTTGGTGCATATACTTGTATCACTTTCAGGGTATATTTTTTGCACAGTCTAATTACAACCACTTCTGCTCTGTCAGATGCACTGCTGAATTTAACAATGTTGTCTGCAAGATTTCTGTTAATTAGAAATCCTACACCACTAACTCTTTCATTTTCCCTTCCTCTGTGGTAAAATAGGTGGCCACTGTCATTTAGCTGAATTACTTTTTCTTCTTTTCTGTGGGTCTCACTCAAACCTACAATATCCCAACTAATGTTTTCCAGTTCAGCCATTAAGTTATCAAGTTTGTAATCTTCAGCGAGGCTTCTTACATTGTATGCATAGATCTTCATTGATTTAAGAGTGTTTAATATCCCAGTCTCTATCTTGTCAACACAGTGCTTACTCACTTTCGGTGGCACACTGCCCATAAGCACAGGAGGCAGTGCAGTTGGACCTTTAATAGACGACGATCCAACAGGAACGCCTGTCAAATTCTTAGCAGTAGAACTCATGTTTGGTTGGGAGGATTGTGGCAAATAATCTCACCTCCCTGCCACATAGTTTCTGGTTAGATATAATTTTTTCTGCCACCTTATTCAATATATTTGATGGAGCCCTATATATCTATAGGGGGTCCCATAGTCCGCGCTGTCTAAGACGGTACCTTGTACAGTATATCTACAAGGCCTTCCCCTATCTGCCACCCAGGGACGCGCCAGGTATATATATATATATATATATATATATATATATATATATATATATATAGTGAAATTTCAGATTTCGAAGGACATTTGTACCTAAAAATCACCATGAAATTAAAATCATCGAAATTTAAACTGAACTTCTTATGGGAAAAATTAGTTTGGGTTCGGGGCCTCCGAACCTAACTAGCTAAAATCATGATTTTTTGCCCACACCCCTTGTAAACTTCATGAAGTATAATTGTGGTTAAATAACTGTAGTTCTTCATTGTATTGCCATACTGTCAGCAAGTGTATACTTGGTGTATTTCTGCCCTTTCCTGTATTGCCATTTCTCCTTTGGCTGCGAAGATTTAGAGGTGCCAAGCTGCTCTCATCCATTACCACTGCTACCCGAAGAACCACTCTTGCTTGCCATCTTGTAACAGGTAAGTTGCAATGAAAATACAAAGGAAATACATACAACTGAATTGCAGTGAAATGCATGTCCACATGTGGAAGGTACAGGCTGAAAGTGCAGCACTTGGCTGTAGAGGGCTAGCTGCTGGAAGGACAGTCGCAAGATGGTCGCTGACAACAGAGCATCGCCTTGCACATGGCTTGTTGTTGTTGGTGCCTACTCTCATCCGGGAGCTCTTGTCCTTAACCCCTGCACCGCGGGCATGTTTACCGATGTTTTGCGTGTCCAGCAGGGTTATTCGGGCTCCGACAGACTCTCAAAAAATATTTGCCAAAAATCAGTTATTAGTCCTAGAATATTAAAATTACATATGCTTATGGCACATACCTTCAGCTTTCTCCTGGAATGTTTGTTGAGCCTTCGTCGGTTACCGTAGGATTTGTGGAGACCTCTGAAGTTGGGTAACAAAGTCTCCACTTTACACTTCCCGACAACCCGTAATATGATTACCACAGCCAGATATTAACACTATAAACACTACTCTTATGATTTTCAAGTAGTTTGGGATCCGTACTCCAAAAAAAAACCCACCGTGAAAGCAATGAAAATTATGAGCGCGTCTGACCATCGCACTTGCGCTAGTTCGCTCTTGGTACTCTGTCATTTATTGTTCATAAAACCCCTTACACTTTATATTTCTATTACTATATAACACTTATATATATCTACAGTCTTTATCCATAAGTTTCCTTCAGTAGTATTAGTTTATTGTCACTGTAGGGATTCAATTTCTTTCAGTAAAATACGTAGCATTCACTTTCTCGTCCTGTATACTAGCATTGAGAGTGAGTCACTTTCACCTTCACTCTCATAACTCATAGTATTCAGACATGCTAGAGTGAAACTTTCACTTTCATTACTCCTAGGGTATATACTCATATTCTTATAATACTACTCATTTACATTTCTATTTACGGTCTCTATTTTATTTACGCTATTTACATTTCTATTTTATTTACACTGTGTTATGCACTGTCACTTGAAGTAACTTATAAAACTATTTTCCACGGTTCACATATATTTACATTCATTACTTTCACTTGCTGTTTACACATTATTTACAATTCCACTTGCACTGTTTTACTCAAAAGAAAGATCGTAGTCACTCTTTTATCAATTGTCAGCCCTTTACCTCTTTCCACACGAGGTTTAGTAGGGGGTAAAGGTCACAGGGCCCTTTGCATGGGGGTGAAAAGTCCCTGAAGCTAGCAAGAGCGAACTGACGTACCTCCACGTTAGAAGATGAGAGTGAACTGATAAGGGTGGGCCGGGGTGGTGGCCTACCTAGGGAAATTCATTACTACCAATGTTAGCCTCTTGAAACAGCTATATATAGCAGTGAAATGATTGGCAGGAAGTCTAGACAATACATTATAAATTAGGTAGTTCCAGGTGAATGTAAATATCACTTAGGCTTCTCCCTTCCCTCCTTATATGTATATTTATTACGAAAATAGATTATACGGCATATTTCAAGGGGAAATAAACAGCGAAAATTAGCGAACGAGTGCACGTGAGGTGTTGTCAGGTGATAATTAGCCAATTCCAGGTGTATGGCACTCTCACTTACCTTATTTCTTTTTTGTATATATTATTTGGTATAAGAATAGGGCATAGGGCTTACTTCAATGGATGAAATCAGTGAAAAATTCCAGGGAAGATTTACTTAGCGTAGCACGGCCGGGCAGGCGAGAGGATAGGGTAATGGAGGGGGGGTAGGGAGGGGAGTCAAGAACGGGGAGAAATGGCTAAATTGTCAACAATGGATGGGAGTACAGATGAGATTAGGAGTGCTGACTAGTGTTGGACATTGGCAGTACTGATAGATGATACAAGCCCCCACTTGGAAGCCCGGGTGAATTCAAAATAACACCTAATCACAAAAGCGATGCCTTGCGGTATGATCCCTTGCTCCCAAGCGTCATGAAAGTGACGCCCCGCGGTTAAGGGGTTAAACAACATGGCTATTTTTTTTCTCAGTCTCTATTGTTCATTTCTATATTGCTCCTTATATTCTTAGTTACCATACTCACTTCATTTCAGTGTTCTGCCTACTGTATTTGCTACCACTTGTAATTCATTTTGATTTAGTATTTCTACTATTGATTCTCTTCATTTAATTTCTCTTGTTATATCTTCGAGTTATTCAAGTATTGATTAGTTAATAATAAGTATATTTATAGAATGACAGGGAATCATCCAGGGTGTGAATTGTCCTGATGGGAAATCGTCCATGTTTTGACGGGGAATTATCTTGCGGGTGAATTGACTGGATGGTGAATTGTCTCGAAACCATATCATCGTATGCTTCATGTACTGTATGAATAAATGATGTTGATTTTCATTCTCTTCTTGACACGTCACATATGATATTAGGTTAACCTCATACTTCTTATAATTTTTCTTCACTTCTAGCATTTTGGTTTGCATCAAAAATCTTATCTTTGCTTGTTTTGGTTGGATTCTGGCCCTGAGAGCACATGTCACATACGATATTAGGTTAGGCTCATACTTTTTCTTATAATTTTCCTTCACTTCTGGCATTTTGGTTCGCATCAAAAATATTATCTTTGCTTGTTTTGGTTGGACTCACCCTGAGAGCACATGTCACATATGATATTAGATTAGGCTCATACTTTTTCTTATAATTTTCCTTCACTTCTGGCATTTTGGTTCGCATCAAAAATATTATCTTTGCTTGTTTTGGTTGGAGTCTGGCCCTGAGAGCACGCATCACATACAATATTAGAGCCATGATTTCGTGCGAAATAAGTCAGATATTCAGATTGACTGACCAACTCAGCTGGGTTGATCTTCGACGAGTGATCACCTATACAGCAAACTATCAGCTGATCACTCTCCCTCCTCCCGCTTGCTCACTGACAACAACAAATATGGTGTCATAAATAATTAATGAACAATGTCTACCTGTATATGGAAAGCATAGAAGCAACTGCATGACTCAGTATTTACTACTCAGTATATGTAATGACATTACAAACGTTTTTGTCGTCGTAACACCAGCCACACCACATTCACAAGCTGACACTATTATCAAAATGTTGAGCTTGTAAATCTTTGAACATGTCTGCCTTCATCACAAATATTTTGAGTACTTTAATTTTGTGAAGAAATTTGCACGTTTACCTATATAATAACCACCATATAATTCTTATTTACTTACCCATGGTTAAATATGAGGAAAAGTGGGAAGAATATGGAGAAGTACTGAGAATCAGCTGAGAGATGTTTACATTTGCGATCCAACTGTGGCAGGTTGGAAGGGGGCAACACTGCTCCCAACCATTGTTGAGGCGAAGTCAACCTGAAGAGTCCCGGTTGGAATTTGATGACGTCACAATGTCGGATTTTGTCCTTGCCTGGACAAGAAAATGGCGCCCAAGTCAACATTATGACATAACAAGTCAACAGAAGTAAACTTTGGTTGACTTTTAATTCTCGTGAAATCATGGCTTAGGTTAGGTTCATACTTTTTCTTATAATTTTCCTTCACTTCTATCATTTTGGTTTGCATAAAAAATATTATCTTTGCTTGTTTTGGTTTGAGTCTGGCCCTGAAAGCATCGAAATACGCGACTTTGCATCAATAAGTAAGGTAGGCAGACCACTCCAAAATGCATCGAAATTTGATTCATCGAATTCTAAACTGTCGAAATTTGAGATTTTACTGTATATATATATATATATATAAATATGTCAAACTTTGGGGACAAACTTAACAGGTCATTCCTGGATATCCAACTGTTGCCATTGTTATGCCTTTATTTGCTGTTATGTTCACAATACTGTAATTTCTGGAAAAATTGTCTGTTTAGTTCAGCTGTAATTTAATGTCAGATATTCCAACTTCCTTTGATTTACAGTTTCAGGTATACAAATAAGTTGTCAGTATTTTAGAACTCACCAAATAAAATCATATAATGCTTTGCCTCCTGTCAAAGAATCCCTATATTGAGGTTGGCAATGGTGTGGCTGACCTTTTCTATGGACTGGAAGCTGAACCAGGTACAAAAACTAGCAAGTTACTTCCCAGTTGTTGCTAAAAACTCTAGTATAAAATTGGAACTTAAGATGTGTAATGTGAGTTGTAACAAGAGGTTAAAGGTGGTTTGGCCATGTGGAGAGGATGAAGAGTGAGAGACTGACAAGGAGAGTGTATGTGAGTGAGGTGGAAGGGGGAGGGAGAGGGAGGGGGAGGGCAAGGATGAGATGGAGGGATGGAGAGGAGAGGTATATGAGAGAGGGGGATGTGAGGTGGGACGAGGACAGTGAAATGGCAGGGGACAGAGCGACATGGAGACAGTTTGTTTGTGGCCACCCCTTATGGGATTAGGGCGTCTGGCAATAGATTGATAGATAGAGACCCACACCTAGTGGTACCAGGCCAGCAGTTTGAGCCTCCAATAGGGTAACTAAGTTGAAACAGTATATTATGTCTTGTAAGTGAAGGATGGTTTTAAGCCAGTGGGTATGAGACACTTTATATCATTCCGTGCCCTTCCTTAGTGGTGTTGTACAGTCCTGTCATAGACAATTTGTGGATGAGTGGTTGTTGTTGTAGCCTCATGCTCATCAGAACATGAACCCAGTAGACTGCAGGCTCAAATTGCCCTTCTCTTGAAGTCCACCATCTTCCTTCCGGAGAATAGGATGGATTGAGGTAGAGTCTAAAAGCAAGAAAAGAGAAAACCTAATGGAGGGAGAATTAATCATTAGCATATCCAGTGAAATGGGCCAAGCATTCATTCACACACCTTTTAATCCCTGGGAATCCTGACTTGACCTCATAGACCTAACCATCCACACATTTTTTTCATCCATCCATCCATCATCCAATCCTACGTTGCTCCATGAGGAGCGTAGGAGCCCGGGGCTAGGCAGTTGGTCCTGACATTTAAGATGAGAGTGACTAACTTCACTCATCCCTGAGTGGCATTACGTGAGCAATAAACCCCAATCACCCCTTGGATATAAACCTTCACTGGCTCAATCCGATTGGAGCACAATAATTACCCACTAAACCACCAGGTGCCAAAATTTGGTTATATGGTTACCACCCAGCATAGTAAATGGTTTCCTGGTGTACAGGAAACCATTTGGCTTGTCACTCAGTGTAGAGTCACCCACAGGCAGAAGGAAGAGGAAAGAATGAAGGAATGAAAGACAGAAGAGGGAGTGTGAAGTCACCCGCAGGCAGAAAGACAAGGAAAGAATGAAGGAAAGAAAGACAGAAGAAGATGGAAGGAAAGAAGGATGGAGGAGAGGACAGGTCAGACACCCGAGAGCAGCACTACATTGAGTTTTTTTTTCCTTTTTAAATGCACTTCATATTACCTGCCAGACAGAGTCAGTCCAGAACTTGTCATGTGCTTGTCTGTATATAATTCATCTAGCCAGCATGATCCCCTGTCAGTTCCTTAGATTCATCAGCTTAGAAAAAAAAAAAAAAAAAGATGAAGCAAACCTGGTTCCCCATTACAGATAATAATATTCAAAGGCTTGAATGTAGAGAACATCATTGATAGCTTCTTGTAATTACATTACACGTTTTCCTATCCCTTCTGGATTTTAGTAGGTGAGGACACCCACCATCCACTCACTCAGTGTAGTGCTGCCTTCAGGTGACAACACTGAATGGCAAGTCAAATGGTTTCCTGTAAATAAGAAAATCATTTACTACATTGGACTGTTATCATATAACTAGGTGATGTCTTGTGGTTTAGTGGGTTTAGGCCTTTCATACATGTTGAGTCCATAAGTTTAAATCTTAGCAGTGGTCGGAGTTAGCTCACATAATATCACTTGAGAGTGTGAGGCTTGTCACACTTACCATAAATGACAGGACTGATGCCAGGCCCTGGGCTCCTATGTTCATGATGGTACCAAAAAGGGGTAGGGGGGGTTTTTCAAGAATACTCTCCCAGTATTCCTGCTTGTCGTAAAAGGCGACTAAAAGGGTTGGCAGTGGGTTAGTGCCCTTCCCTGGAAAACAACTAACTAAAAAAACAAACAATAAGCCTCGGACAAGGACTGACCAAACGATGACGACCAAGGACCGGACAAAGGACATGGCTATCGGAACGTGGAATGTAAGGGGAGCGAATGATGAGGTGAAAGAGAGAGAGATTGTCCAGGTGCTTGAGGGTGCGAAAGTGGATGTATTTGAAATACCTGACACAAAATGGAGAGGAGAAAGTGTGAGAGAATGGGAGTATGGATGGGGTATATGTGCAGGAGTAGGTGAGAATGAGAGGGCAAAGGAAGGAGACTAAAAGGGTTGGCAAAGGGTTAGTGCCCCTCCCCAGAAAACAACTAACTAAAAGAACAAACAATAAGCCTCGGACAAGGACTGACCAAACGATGATGACCAAGGACTGGACAAAGGACATGGCTATCGGAACGTGGAATGTAAGGGGAGCGAATGATGAGGTGAAAGAGAGAGAGATTGTCCAGGTGCTTGAGGGTGCGAAAGTGGATGTATGTGGAATTCCTGACACAAAATGGAGAGGAGAAAGTGTGAGAGAATGGGAGTATGGATGGGGAATATGTGCAGGAGTAGGTGAGAATGAGAGGGCAAGGGAAGGAGTATGTATAGTTGTGAGTAAAAGATGGAAGAGGAGCATAAGACAGTATGGATCAGTTGGGTCAAGGATTGTGTGGGTAAAGTTGAAAGTTGGAATACAAATGTGGGCGATTGTGTGTGTGTATGCGCCAATGCAAGATCGTGCTAGAAGAGTGAGAGAAGAGTTCTGGACAAATGTAGAAGTGTGCATGGAAAAGTTTGGAAGGATTGAGAGAGTGTTTTTGATTGGTGATATGAATGGTAAAGTTGGGAATGTGAAGGTGGATGGAATAGTTGGTGAGTGGGGTGTGCCTTCTGAGATAGATGAGAATGGGAGTGCGTTAGTGGACATTTGTGCTGGGAGGGGGTTGGTGATAGCCAATATCCTCTTCAGGCATAAAATGATCCACAGGTATACATATCGAGTGATGAGAAGGGTGGGTGGTGAACTAAATGAAAGGAGGGCAATGATTGATTATGTGCGTGTGGATGAAAGGATGCGAAGATGTGTAATGGATGCAAGAGTTTATAGAGGTTGGGGGAGTAGACTTTCTGACCACTACTTGGTGGTGGCCAGAATCAGAATTCAAGTAAGATGGAGGAATAGAAGAAGGGAAAGACGAGAGGAAGGAGTAGTTGCAAGGAGAGTGGAAAGGTTACAAGAGGATGAGAAAAAGGTAGAGTATAAGAGAGAAGTGGAGGAACGATTGGGAAAATATGAATAGGAGCAGATGGGAGACGTGGAAGGTGTGTGTAGGATATTTACAGAAGAAATATGTGCAGCATGTGATGTGGTGTGTGGAAGGAAGAGAAGACGGAGGGGGGGTGCAAGGAACAGTGTGGTGGACTGAAGAGGTGAAACAGGCAGTGGCACAAAAGAAGAAAGCATACAATGAATGGATGAGAAATAGGGGCGTGGAAGAAGTTGAGAGGCGGAAGAGAGAGTTATATGTAGAAAGAAAGAGAGAGGTGAAAAGATTAGTAAGAGAGAGTAAGAAGAGAGTGGATGAGGAATTTGGAAGGAATTTGAGTGTAAAGTGGAGGGACTGTAAGAAAATGTTCTGGAAAGACGTGAAAAGAGTAAGACAGGGTGGAAGTGAAGTTAGCAGGGGAGTGAAAGATAAAAATGGTAGATTACTAGTGGAGAAGGGAGAAAAAGTGAGCAGATGGAGAGAACACTTTAAGGAATTGTTGAACGTAGAGGATGGAAGTAATGCGAGTATAAGTGGCTGGGGAATGGCTGGGAGAATGAGGGAGGTGAGAAGACAGGAAGAAATCAGTAGGATAGAAGTTGTGGAAGCAATGAAGAAAGTTAAATCGGGGAAAGCCCCAGGAATTGATGGAGTGTGTGGTGAAATGCTGAAGCATGGATGTGGAAGATGTGCAGATTGGCCTGGGAGGAAGGTAGAGTCCCGGAGGATTGGAAGTCAGGTATAATTATTCCCTTGTAAAAAGGGGAAAAAGAAGTGTGTGGTAATCATAGGGGCATTTGTCTTCTTAGTACAGGTTATCCCTTAATTCATGTGAACTTTTTTCACGCGATTTCGGTTATCCACGAATTTTTCATACAATAATTAAAACAAAATTATAGTATTCAAATAAGTAATTTCAATATACAAGAGAAATAAATAAAATATAAAAAATGCCTACCTGCTGCCCGTGTGCACACATATATGTATGTGTGTGTGTGTGTATGTGGGAGCCTGGGAGATCGGTCTGCCACGCACCACACAGTCAGTTTGAATCCGACAGTCGAACCATGCATGACTTGCAAATCGTTATTTGTGGCTTATTTTTCTGCATTCCAGTAATTGCTTACCTTGTCTGTCAGCATGGGGCATAAGCATAGTGCTGGTGATGCATGTGGTAACACACCAAAACTGACTTGTAAAGTGATGTTGCTGACAGAGAAAGTTAAAGTGTTGGACAAACTTCAGCTGAGGAGGAATGTCGGCGACAGTTCTCCGTCAGGACGATTCCCCGTCATTTATTTACATACCAGTTTATTTAGCAAGTACAGTACACTAGTTTTTTACTCATATGGGTTATAAAATCCCCCTGAAAATTAGTTATAAAAGTATTAATTAATCAATAATAAGTATATTAATAGAATGACAGGGAATTGTCCATGTTTTAACGGTGAATTGACTTGATGGTGAATTGTCTCAGGACCGTATGTTTGGGGTGAGTCAACTGTTCATACAATAAAGAAGGAGAACGTAGCATACGGAAGACAGTGAGGGCTAGTGCACCAGACTGCTAAAGTGTCTCCACGTACGCCTGTGAATTGTCTTGTAACCACATGTTTGGGGTGAATGAGTCAACTGTTCATACAATAAAGAAGGCAGAATGTAGCATACGGGAGGCAGTGAGGGCTAGTGCACCAGACTGCTGAAGTGTCTCCACCTACGCCTGTGCTTGTCAGGTTTCAGTTTTAAATTTGTTACATTTTTGTTGTTTTTAATACTTAATGCTAGTTTATAAGGTGTATGTAGTGCATAAACAGTATTATTCAGATGTAATATATGTATAGACATGCGTGATTATGTGCACATGGGCAGAACATATACGCAAATTTACCACATACGCGAAGGGTCTGGGAACCTAACCCTCGCGTGAATTAAGGGCTTAATAGAAAAAGTGTATGGTAGGATACTTATTGACAGAATTAGAGAAGGAACAGAGAAATTAGTTGGAGAAGAACGGGGAGGCTTTAGGAAGGGAAGAGGTTGTGTAGATCAGATATTCATTCTTAGATCTCTTGTGGAAAAGTTTCTAGAGAAGGGAAAGAAGTTGTATGCGGCTTTCATGGATTTGGAGAAAGCATATGACAGGGTGGATAGACAAGGATTGTGGAAAGTGTTAAGAATATATGGAATAGATGGGAAGTTGTTGAATGCTGTGAAGAGTATGTACAATGGTGCGAAGGCTGCAGTGCGTGTGGATGGTGAACTAAGTGAATTTTTCTCTTTGAAAGTTGGGTTGAAACAGGGATGTGTCATGTCTTCATGGTTGTTCAATCTGTATATGGATGGGGTAATAAAAGAGGTACAAGGTAGGGTAGTGGATGTTGGAGTGGCCCTGGTGAGAGAGGATAGTGTTTGGAAACTTCCTGTACTATTGTTTGCAGATGATACTGTGTTGTTGAGTGAAGACGAAGGGGAGCTGCAAGGCTTGGTGGATGAGTTTGGGAGAGTGTGTAAGAAACAGAATCTAAAGGTGAATGTGGGGAAGAGTAAAGTGATGGTCTTTGAGAGAGGTGAAGTCAGTGAATGTACAGCAAAGTTGGATGGTGAGGAATTGGAAAATATGAGTACGTTCAAGTACTTGGGTAGTGTGATGAGTAAGGATGGAGGTTTGGAGGGTGAAGTGCTTGAAAGGATACAGCAGGGAAGAAAGGTTGCTGGTTCCTTGAAAGCAGTGATAAGAAACAGGGAAGTGAGCATGGAAGTGAAAAAGTTACTACATGACAGTATTGTGATACCAACTCTAACGTACGGAAGTGAAGCTTGGACGTTGTTGGAAGGACACAAGTCAAGAGTGAGAGCAGTGGAAATGAGTTATTTAAGAGGAGCCTGTGGAGTCACATGGAGAGACAGGCTGACGAATGAAGATATAAAGGAGCATTGTTGTGTTAATGTGGATGTGATAGGAAGTGTTATGAGGAACACACTGAGGTGGTTTGGCCATGTGGAGAGGATGGAGGGTGAAAGACTGACGAAGAGAGTGTATGTGAGTGAGGTGGAGTGGGGAAGAGGGAGGGGGAGGCCGAGGATGAGATGGAGGGATTGGGTGGAGAGGTATATGAGAGAGGGGGGTGTGAGTTGGGAGCAGGGCAGTGAAATGGCAGGGGACAGGGCGACTTGGAGGTGATTTGTTTGTGGCCACCCCAAACGGGATTGAGGCGTCTGGCAATAGATAGATAGATAGATAGATGTCCATAAAGGAAGAAGAAATAGGATGATATTGTGTTAGGTAGTAGATATTCTCTGGTTATTAATACAGTACTGAAGAGTGAAATGTGCTAACAGGCATAGTAATTAGCTGCACAGTCATCACCCTTAGGAAGGAAACTCCGCTACAAATAAATTGATGTAAAGTTCAGGCAGTTGAGGAGTAATTACTGTAACTGCTTTTGGCATTTGGGATAGATTCAAGGCCTTAGAAAACACCTGCTGTGTCATGACCAGCTTCAAAAGAAGCAACTTTTATTATTTTAATTTAGGAGAGGCATTTGTTTTTTATATGTATGGCTCAGGAGAGGCCTTTTTATATTTATGGTTCAGAGAGAGCTTTATTCCTTACAACTTATGAGGTGGCTTTATTATTTATAGCCCATGAGAGGGGTTTTTGTTTGTATTTACAGCTCATGAGAGGCTTTTAATATTTACAGATCATGAAAGTGATTTTTATTTATGTTTACAGCACAGGAGGACATCTTATATTTGCAGCTCATGAGAGAGCTTTATTGTTTACAGCTCATGAGAGGGATTTTTTTATTTATAGATATATGCGGTATTTACAGCTCAGGAGAGGGCTGTGAGAGTAGTCGATGGGAGAATAGCAGTGGTGGGGGCAGCCAGACAACACCTACTCTAGCACAACACCACCTGGGGGCTGCAGGAGCTGGGAGTCGAGCCAGGGACAAACTTAGGCTCGACTTTGACACAGATGTTAGCCATAAGAGAAGCCCTAAGTTGCCAGGTGTGTATGCATTTCCTATGTATCAATTATTAACCCATTCAGTCCAGCAATATATTTTTTATATGACCCATGTATTACTATTCTGTATTTGTATGTAGCTCATGACATACCTTTTTATTAACTTGAAACACTGACCCACGTGCTGCTTTACTGTGTGTCTGTATACAGTTCCTTGTGCTTTCAGCTTGAGGACATCATTACTATTTCATTCTTGCCATGACTACATAGTTTTATTCAGCTTAACTCCTTCAGTCCAGGTGATTTATTTTCACTATATTTTTGCAATCAACATGATTTTATTCAGCATAGGGGAGACTTTTCAAACTTGAAGGATTAGATACAGCCTTCATTAAATGTTTCATTGCTAGACTTCATTCCAGAGTTGAATAAAATTGTTTGAACATAACAAGAACAAAGTAAAAACCATGTCTGAGGATGAAAGGTATAAGGTCACATCTAGTCCATTTTGGTTGAATAGTCTCTCCAAAATTGAGTAAAATAAGTCTGGCAGTAACAAATCCATACATCAGCAGTGTAGTACCAAAAGATAATCTGGCAGGCAGGCGATTTGCGGTGCCTGTGTAAAAATGTGCCCCATACTAAAAATGTATGTGCAGATAGTTGGCCGGACCTGTAAGGTAGAACCAGGATTTTGGAAACTTGAATGGTGATTGATTGTCTGACCCACTTCACCAGGCATGGTGTTGATTGTTCTCCCTTGTTTATGCCTTTTTTTCTTTTTCTTTCTTCCTTCACCCCATCATTAAGTAGGAAAAAAAGATTAGGATGATGATTTTCATGATGATACTCATGATATTGATATGATGATGACAGTGATAGTGATGGTGATGATGTCAGGTTTCACTGCTAATCTATGTTTTTATGGTTAATTTTAAAAATACCATATAGAAATACGGTAGACTTCTTTAAGTGGAACTAGCTTAGCATAACTTTGCAGCCTCACTCTACAGTAGGAGACTAACAACATTGACAAATAAAACTGTTTTTAGCCATAAAATTAGTTTTGTACTTTACTGTATATGCGTTTTGTTTACCATACAACGTACCCCACTACGTCACAGGGGTTGTCTCCAGCAAGGGCATGCAGCTTGAAAACTATACCCCTACTTTCTAGTGGCAGATGTGAGGGGAGTTGGGGCCCAGGGTCTGCCAGTGTAGTTTTGGGAACTGGGATGGGATGTGGTTGGGATCTGTGCCAGAGGGTACAGGGCATTGCAGTTCCCAGGCTGCTGCCTCCGTCCAATAGAGAGGAGACTGAACCTGGGAGTTGCACCCCAGAAGGCAGCCCTGTCAGTGGGTGAATAATGGCAGGGAAGTTACAGTGCCAAGGTGTGCATGGAGGGTGTCCCTGTAGCTGTCCTGGTGGAGTGCCCCAAGGCCACTGTCACAGCCACTGGTCTCAGGTCCTATGCCAGGACTTTGGACTGTGCAGGTGGGCGGAGCCTGTGGTCTGTCTCCTTTATTTTACTTGATTAAGACAAAAATGAGAGATAGAAAATGCAGCAAGCCTGTGGAAATCAACTCACCCAATGGGTTCAGTGTTGCAATGTGGAATGTGGGTAGTTTGAAGGGTAGAATGGGGGAAGTAATGGAGTAATGAGTAGTAGGCAGGTGGATGTTGGATACTTACAGGAAGTCGGGTATAGGGCAGGATCAGCTAGAATGATTCCTGGGTGAGACTGTAGGTGTATGCTATTTTTGCAATGAAGTGTAGATGGGTGTGGTGGTGTGGTGTTCAGGTTGAGAAGTGGATGAGTGTGTCATGAATGTATTGAGAGTAAATGAAAAGATAACAGCTGTGAAAATATTGTTTGGCAAGCTCATGACTTTAGTTACTGTATAGCAGCGTATGTTGCACAGGCTGGTTTGGATGATGAAGAAAAAGATAGATTCTGGGATGATTGATATGTGTGGCAAACAGTATGGGGAATGATGAGATTGTAGGTTTGGGAGGGGACTTAAATGGTCATGTGGGTGAAGCAGCTCAAGGATATGAAGGGGTACATGGGAGATGCTCATATGATGTGAGGAGTGTGGAAGGGGAAAGGATACTCGAATTTGGGGAGACAATGGACACGATTGTGTGCAACACTCATTTTAGGAAACTAGAGTAGATTGATTACATATGAGTCTGGGGGAGATAGTAGCCAGCTTGACTGTCTCCTGGTCAGGAGGACTGATAGGAGGTTGGTGAGGGATGTTAAAGTTACAGGGAGCAAAAAATGTGTGCAGCAAAACAAATTTCTGATATGTGACATGGTGCTTAAGGAGTAGGTGGTGAAGAAGAGGACCTATGCACCCAGGAGGTGAATATGGAAGTTGAAGGAGCAAGCAGTAAGAGATGCCTTATATAAGAAGATGAATAGAGTGGTGGCCAGACAGGGAGTTGTTGACAGAAGCGTTATGGAACAGTACGGAGCCCTCAAGAACAATCTCTTGAAAGTTACTGATTTAGTATGTGGGTGGACAAGAGTCCCCCTCCCCAAGACATTAGGTAACATGGTGGTAGGATGAGGGTGTAGAAGCTGCAGTTAAGGAGGAAAGATGACTTTTCCTGGAATGGAAGAAAGGTGATAACATAGAGGAATACTTGGCCGCCAAGCACTGGGCTAGAAAGGAGGTATACAAAGCAAGGTCAGAGTCTCAGAGACTTTTACTGGATAACCTAAATAGTGCTTAAGGGATGAGTATGGTGCTTAAGGTGGCAAATTAGATGAGGAGGGAAAACATGGATGTCATAGGTGAGCAATGTTCGAAGAATGATGAAGGAAAGGTAGTGGTGAACAGTGAGGATATTAAAGCTGCCTGAAGAGAGCAATATAACCATTTGCTGAATGAGGAGTGTGACTGGGACAGGGAAGGTTTGGAGTCAGCGTATCCAGTGTTTAGCACTTGGCCTTTGATTGATACTGCTACTGTGAGCAGAGCAGTAGGCAGGATGCAGTTGGGAAAAGCAATAGGTGTGTCTGAGTTAACTGCTGAATGCTGTGGACCTCAGGAGATACAGGAGCGAGGATTGTTACTGATGTGATAAATTTGATGATGTATAAGTGTGTTGGCCTAGATGATTGGATGAAGAGTGCAATTGTAAATGTGTACAGTGGGAAGGGTGATGCCCTGGAAAAGAGAAAATGTAGAGGTATAAAACTTTTGGACAAGTTAATGAAGGTAATGGAAAGTGTAATGGACGATATGATTAGGGAAAGAGTGAATTTTGATGAGATGCAGTTTGGGTTAATGCCAGGCAAAAGGACCACTGATGCCATATTCATTGTTCAACAGTTCCAGGAAAAAATGTATAAGGAACTGTAGTTTGTTTTTGTTGATTTGGAGAAGGCCTTTGACAAAGTCCGCAGGGAGGTGGTGAAGTGGGCAATGAGAAAGCTTGGGATCGAGGAGTGGCTGGATCGAGTGGTTATGGCTCTGTTCGGTAAACTTTAAATTATCTGGTGAAATTCAGCCAACCCCCACACCAGATACTGCAGAACGCCAGATACTGTGTAGGTATCCCCAATCAGCTGTCCATTTGGCATCATGCCAGATAATGTTTCAGTATCCGACTCAACCCACTATCCCAGAAATTTTCCTACAATATTACCCATGAATAAAAAGAATAAAAGCAAGCATAAAATACAATTTTGATACAGTACATATAGCACAGTAATACAGTACATAATATAATCATAATCATACTGTACTCAACTAGTGCTGGCATTGATGGAGGTTGGATTCACAGATATGTCCATACTGTACAGTTGTCAAAATACTAGAGCACAGAGCACTGAGAGGCCACAATGTTAGTCACAGCACTACAGCAACATGCGAGGCATAGGAGGTCACCAACTAAGTCACAGCACTAGGGTTTAGCCATGCTGTGAGTCACAAGAGCAGAGCGCACAGATACATCTCCATTGTATGGTGTTCATGGGAGAGACTTAGAGAGCGATGGCAGGCTCTGCGTGCGAAGTGGGTCACCTCGGAAACACATTGGCTGGCACGTTGCGTGATCTGCCCACACGTCGATTAGGTCTTGAGTCTGAGCTGGATGATACACCTCACCGCCAGAAAGTGTATAGTACCGCTGATTGCTTCTCGTTTCTGAGCCAAATATTGCATAATTTTGTCAGATATTGTTTTAGTACAACCGAGCAAAAAACGCCAAATATTATGTTGGGCTGGATTTTGTGACGATGGATAATTGAGAGTTTACTGTATGTGGATGCTTGCATCCAGGTGAGAGTGAATGGAAATTCACCATGAATATTGGTGTGCATCAGGGGTCAGTCTTGAACCCTTTTTTGTTTATCATGGTGCTTGAAGCCCTCTCACATGACTTCAGAAATGGACTCCCTTGGGAGATGTTGTGTGCTGCTGACCTGGTGTTGCTTGCTGAGAATGAAAGAACGGGAAATTGTGAGAGAATGAGGTGCAAAGACTTGAGAGTAATTACAGGTAAAGCAAAAGTGATGATATCTAGGGCTGGTGGTAGTGCTGCCAATGCAGAGGGAGTGTGGCCATGTGCAGTTTGCCAAGGGGTTTGGGAGTAACTCCATCTTGTTCATTATTGGTGGTGAGATATAGTGGTATTAGAGGTAGACTGAAAGGTGATGCTGTTTTTGTGTTTGTGGTGTGTCGGGAAGAATGTGTAGATGATCAGGTGTGAAAGGATTGGTTTTGCTGATGGGTCTCTTGAGTGTGTGTGTGTGTGTGTGTGTGTGTGTGTGTGTGTGTTTTTTATGTGTCCAACTCTGGGCATAGGCTTCACAGCCTGCTATCAAGGCCCAGCAGTCCTACATACAATACACCTCTACATGTCACCACATCGGCACTAAGACCCACCATCCATATTGAATACATGCTAGGGCTGTCTCATACAGGACTGGTGTATTGGTATTAGTGGGGGTATTTTTACGACATGTCGGCGGGTCTTCTGGTAGATCAGTAAAGCCTGATTTAATGAAATTCAAATCCTTAAACTGTTCCCTGCCCCAGCCAGGATTTGAACCTGGGTCCGTAAGGAATGCACGCCACCTCTCTACCGATTGAGGTTTGTTTTTTGGGGGACATGTTATGTACTGGAGGTGGGGTTGGAGCTACATCTATAACTAGGGCAAGGAGTGGTTGGTGGAAGTTCAGGGAGCTGTTGCACCTCCTGACACTGAGATGGCTCTCCCTTCATGCTAAGGGATCTTTGTATACGGCATATGTTAGGAGTGTAATTCTGTATGGTAGTGACACGTGGGCAGTAAAGGAATAGGATATTCATTGGCTCAAACAAGCAGAAATGACAGTGATTAGATGATGTGTAGTGCATCCTTGAATGCAAGGCCTGTGGGGGCTAGGTTTATAAATGAAGAGTTGAGAGGAAGGATGGAATTGGAATGTATTGGTGCTGTGATGAAGAATGTTAGGTTGAGGTGATTTGAGTGTTTTGAGAGGATGGAGGCTGGCATTTGGGTGCAGAAGGTGAGAAATGTGACTGTTGAGGGTAAGGCTGCAAGAAGCAGACCAAAAATGACCTGGGATGAGGTCATAGAGTGGACATGGAGAAAGAAATGAATAGAGAGGCTGCTGAGATAAGTAGCATGGAGAGCTGCCATATGTGACCAAGACCAATGCATGCAAGCATGTTGGAGCCTTTATAACCAGTATGAATGAAACTAGCACTAAGCCATTTTCTGTAAGGCTTTTAATTAATCTCTTCTGTCTCCTCCACCTCCCTGGAGAAAAAACATGCCTTTCCCACTCCCAGCTAGCTGTGAAGTGGGAAAAAGAGATCAGGATGAAGCTGCTGATGATGATGATGATGGGATAAGATTGTGATATTATTCTGTTAGGATGGGAAAAAAGGGTCAGAATGATGATGATGATGATTATCATGTGTGCTTATGTTGGAGTGTGTTGTAGTCCATGGTGAACTTGGGGGGAGGGACTGAGTGCTGGGCACAAGCCTCCCAACACAACAGTAATAATTAACATATCAGCCTGTCTCCAGCTATGCCCCAGGGGTTATCTTCCCACCTACCCATTTTCCCCCATGGACCAACTTTCATCCCATTGATCCATTTTCCTCCATGGATGTGTTTTCCTCTATAGACCCATTTTCCATAACAGACTCATTTCCCTCATGAGCCCATTTTTCACCCAAGGACCTGTTTTTCTTGCATGGATGTATTTTTTCCCTATAGAGTGTAATGATGTATGATAGTGAGGCCTGGGCAGTAAAGGAAGAGGATATTCCCAGGTTCAGACTTACAGAAATGACAGTGATTAGTTGGATGTACAGTGTGTCTTTGAATACAAGGCCTGGGGGGGGCTAGGTTTGCAGTGTAATAGTTAAGAGGTAGGATGGGACTGGAGTGTATTGATGCTGTGATGAGGAGAGGAAGATTGAGGTGGTTTGGGCATGCAGAGAGGATGGGGAATGACAGTTGGTTGCAGAAAGTGAGAAGTGTTAACGTTAGACGGTTAGGGGTAGGGTTGCGAGAGGTGGACCAAAAAAGACCTGGGATGAGGTCATTGAGTGTGACCTTGGGGTTAAGGGACTAAATAGGGAAGCTGCCAGAGATCAAGCAGCATGGAGAGTTGCCATTTGGTGACCCTGACCGACACATGCAAGCATGTTGGAGCCTTCAAAAACGAAAAAGACCTATACTGTCATTTTCATTTTCGTTTTTGAAGGCTCCAATATGCATGCATGCATTGGCAACTCTCTGTGCTTCTCAGTCCATGGCAGCCTCCCTATTCAGTCCCTTAACCCGGAGGTCACACTTAATGACCTCGTCCCACATCTTTTTCAGTCTACCCCTTGCAACCCCACCCAATATTAGTGCTTCTCACTTTCTGCACCCAATTATCATCCCCCATCCTCTCCACATGCCCAAACCACCTCAGTCTACCTCTCCCCATCACAACACCAATACACTCTAGTCCCATCCTACCTCCCAACTCTTCCATTGTAAACCCAATACCCCCAGGCCTTGCACACAGGGATGCACTGCACATCCACCTAATCATTGTCCTTTCTGTACATTTGAGCCTGCGAATATCCTCTTCCTTTATTGCCCAAGTCTCACTACCATACTGTATTACACTCCTAACACATGCTGCATACAAAGATCCCTTAGCACGTAGGGAGAACCCTCTCGATACCAGGAGAGGCAGCAGGTCCCTGAACTTCTTCCAACCACTTCTCACCCTAGCCACACCTCCAGCACATGTCTCCCAAATAACAAAACTTTTCCTCACACTCAAGAGACTCACTAACAAGTTCAGTCTTTTCACACCTGACAATCTCCACCTGCGCTCCCCAACACGCCGCACGCATAAAATCAGCATTATCTTGCAGTCTACCTCTAATACCACTACATCTCTTATGTACCCACTTATCACAAACACTGTACAAGATGGAATTACTTCCTATGCCTTTGTGGCAAATTGCACATGGCCACTCTCCCTCTTCTTTGACAGTACTGCCACCAACCCTAGATATCACTACTTTTGTATTATCAGCATTTACCCTTAAGCCCTTGTGCCCCGTACCATCTCTCCACGTCCTAAATCTTTCCTCCTCCTCCCTTTCATTCTCTGAAGTCAACACCAAATCATCAGCATACAAGATCTCCCATGGGAGTCCATTTCTGAAGTCATGTGAAAGGGCTTCAAGTACCATGATAAACAACAAGGGACTCAAAACTGATCCCTGATGCACTCCAACTTTCACAGAAAACTCATCACTCAAATCTTCATTCACTCTTACCTGGGTGCGAGCACCCACTTACATGGTCATAACCACCCTAACCAGCCACTCCTTTATCGCAAGCTTTCTCATTATCCACCTCACCACCTCTCTAGTCCTAGACAGGTAAAGTGGGGTATCAGAAACCCCAGTCCCCGAAATTTGATTTTTAAAAAATATGAGCATAAGGTCTACAGATCTGTCTGTCTCTTTTCCTACCTGCCTAGTGAAGCTCTTCATGGGGATGATGGGGTCATAGCTGTACCTGGCTCTGATTTTGCTCTATAGAGCCATTGGGGTATGTCATACCCCAGTTTTACCTATAATGTTACCTCAATTTAGCTCTCTTGTAATGTTTTATTTTAATTTGGTGTCTTTCTTCTTTTGTATACAAAAGGTCCCAACATTGGTCTACTGCAGGCCACCCAAGGAATCACGATATTACTTTTCAGTTTTACAAGATTTAATTATAAAATTAGTATACCTAAAATTTAATAATTTTTCTGAAAGCTTTAACCCCTAAAACGCGGCTGTGTACGGCCGATCCCCCCGCTGTGGCGGGGTTGTAGCGGGGTCTGAGTACCTGTGGGAAAATATTTGCCAAAAATCAGAGATTAACCCTAGAGCATTAAAATTTTTATGGCATATAGTACTTACATTCAGCTTTCTCCTGAGACACATGTTGAGCCTTCGTGGACTACCAAAGGACTTGTGAAGACTTGCAAAGTTGGGTAACAAAGTCTTCACTTTCACACCTCCAGAAACCCGGTTTTCTTTCTACCACAGCCTCAATCTGTCACAGTACACTTTATACAACAATGTACAGGTTGTTTGGAATCCGTATTTGTACAATAAGCACTGAAAATAAGGCTAAAATGAGCGGAGCACACGGCCGACATGCAGCGCGGCGGCGATCTTCCCGTCACTATTGTCACATTTGCCTTTTCATGGCTAAAAACACGTATACTACATTATTTTCCATCATAGTACTTCGCAAACATTCGCTTGTCACTATTACGGCCATAAAAATCACTGTCACTGCCAGTATTGTGGATCGGGACTGAGGAAGACCACCGCGGCGCGAGTTTATTCAGCCTTATGGCAGGCACTTTATTCTCGCTCCGGTCGGACACCAGATGCTGTTGGCATCCCTACGTGTCAAGTGGGGTTGGTGGAGGATTAGTGCCCCTCCCCGTAAAACAATTAACTCTAAGCCCTTGACCACCCCGTTTGGGATACATGGCGTCTGGCAATGGATGGATGGATGGACTTTCACTGTAGCTGTCCGTTTTTTGTCTTATTCATCAGTGTCACTGTCCATTGTTATAAAAATAATCTTTTCTACACAACAAACTGTCACTGTCAGAACATAGAATAGGAACATATGCTTTCATCTTCTTACACTGGAGTGACTGTCACTCGCAATACTTATATTATTACTATGTACAATTATTTACACCAAAAAACACTGTCACTGTCAGTGCTTTTACAAGTACATACACTAATTTACACTCATCAGGCTGTCACTGTCAGTACGTAAAAGAAAACTAAACACTAGTATCACTGTCACTCTCAGTATTATTTCAAAGAATCTTACCCTTATTTTCAAAATCTAGTCAGGCTGTGGTAGTCAAAGAAACATGGGTAAGCACAGAGGGGAACTTTGCACTCTTTGCACTGCAAGGAGGTGCGCCTAAAGGTTCTGTCCTGCCTGGTAGTGTGGCTGCACACATGACACCTCCTCAGTGCTTTTCCCCTCTTGGCAGTGGCAGGCAGTGGCTCCAGGTGGTGTCGCTGAAGGTAGGCCCGACACTATAGGCGGTCTGGAGGTGTCTGAGGGTGGCGTTTAGGACCTGTTGAAAGTACCTGGCCATAACGCTGAAGCAGCTGGTAGACACAAGTCTTAGAAAATCTTCGGAGAGAGTAGTTTGCTGGCTTCCTGTTCTTGATTTTATACAGGATGAAGGCGTTCAGCATGCACATATCAATCAAGTGCAAGAACACCTTCTTGTACCAACGACGATTTTTCCTCAGGCAGTCTATCTCTCCGATCATCATGTCAGACTTGTCCACCAGCCGCATATTGACGTTGTAGTCAATGACAGCATCAGGCTTCATCACAGGCTCGCCAGTCCTTCTGTCGACCTTCCCTGTTGCCAGCATTTCCTCCTTGTGTACTGTGGTGAGCACATTCACGACTCTCTTATCATGCCACCTGATTGCAAGCATCTTGTCAGATTTCTTCAGGTGCACGTCTCCCCGCTTTGACTTTTCAGCCTCGGGGAAGGCAGGGTAGTGTGCCCTATTGCTCCTGACAGTGCCACAGGATCCGACGCCGTGTTCAGAAAGGTACTTGGCGAGTTTAGGAGCTGTATAGTAATTGTCCGTATACAGGACATGATTCTCGCCAAAGTACTTTCCAAAAGCACTTTCACCACAGAACCAGAGAATCCAAGGGGGTCAGTCTTGTCCAAATCGACATTGCTGGCGGTGTAAATGACGAAGTCTAAGATGAACCCCGTCTTGCAGTCGCACAGCACGAAAAACTTTATTCCAAAGTGGTGCCGTTTGCTTGGAATGTACTGCACAAACCGAAGACGGCCCCTGAACAAAACCAAGGACTCGTCAATCACCACTTTCTTGAAAGGGCGCAGGAACCTCGTAAACTTATCCTTGATCAAGTTCAGGATTCCCCTCACTTTCCATAATGGGTCAGTTTGGGAAGGCTCATCATTGTTCGTGAAGTGAAGGTAAGTCATGAGCTGCCTAAAACGATCGCGGCTCATGTATTTATTGAAAATTGGTGTTGGGCAAAGATCGTCTGAACTCCAGTATTCCTCCAGCTTATGTTTCCAGTTGTGGGGCATCAGTAACATCAACCCAATAAATACAAAAAGTTCCCTGATCGTTAGAGGCACCCATGCTGCCATCCGCGACGTGGATGGCGTGGCCGCCTCACCTTCTCCTTCGCGAACTGCAGCAGATTGCCCCTCGTACCTGTTTGTCTCGGTACAAATCTGCTCCATTACCTCTTTGTCAAGGAAGGCCAACAGGTAGTCCAAGCATTCACCATCCTCGTCAACAGGGAAGTCAGCCTGAACTCCACACCCACTGTCATCAAAGGGCAGATCCTCCGGCACAAAATCTGAGCCCTCTGACCATACGAAGGCATCAAGAGTGCCCTGCCTAGGCTGGGAGGTGCTGGGGGCGGCGGGGGGTGAGGCAGGTCGTGTGGGAGTGGGTGAGACAGTGCGTGAGGCAGAGGCTGTCCTAGGTCGTGTTGGTGTAGTGGTGGTGGTGGTGGGGACATTATCAGCGGGTTCAAGGTCACTCGCGGTGGCGTGACTGCCGAGTTGCCTAGTGCGAGTTTCCTTACGAGCTAGCCTTACACTAGGGGACAAAGTTCTAGCTCTACCAACACGAACACTGGGCCTACGAAAACCTCTACTACGTAAAGTAGAACGTCTACTTCCCTTTCGAGGTGGTGAAGGCGACTCAGATGACTCAGGAGACAGGGCAGCAGAAGAGGAGGACGAGAGAATGGGGCTGGGAGTGCGTGGCAGGCTGGCGGTGGCGTGACGTGGCGTAGGGGACAATGGCAGTGAGCTTGGGTCACCATTCCTTTTTCTCTTTGCCCCCTTCCCATATTCAAGGCCCCTTTTCACAGGAGCCTTCCCTGTTGAGGTGGTTGGCACTGACACACTCACTTCTGGCACGGAAACAGTCACTTCTGGCCCAGACTCCGCACTTGATTGCATGTCAGACTCTGCCAGGCTTGATCACACACCGACGTCACTCCCATAATCCATCGAGGCTTTCAATAGTTCACTGGCTATTGCAGAGTCACTTAGTCCCTTAGTAGTTCCTGGTAAGGTTTTGAAGGGGGTTGAAGTCACAAAACCCTTTTTCGGAGGGCTGGAAGGCACAGACTCGGAAGAGCTTGAATTTGACATGGTGTCACCGTGGAAGATTCGCGTGGACTGACGCTAATCAGGGGCAAACCGCGCGAAAAAATCACAGTGTGACAACTGGGGAAACAAGCGTTTCCCAATAGCAGAAAGTGCTTGCGAGATGACGGCGCAGATTGACACGTATGAGCCGTCCGCGCGTTGCCATATCGCACGACGAGGGAGGGCCGCGCATCGGTGCGTGGGTGGGTAAAAAAAATGATACTTGGCAACAACCGAGGTCAGTAGTACAAAGGTCAAGTGTGCTAAACGTAGCTCATGGGTGGCGGTACTGATAGACAATACCAGCTGGAGCCTGCTTGCCCGCGGTTATTCAAAATTAACTCAAATCGCAAACGCGACGATCCGTCGTTCTGTCCTTTGGGCCGACCGTCGCAAATGCGACAATCCGTGTTTTAGGGGTTAAAAAAATGTTTTTTTTATTTAAACTTTATTTTTTCTGGCCCAGTTCAAAGATAATGGGTTGAATTATTTGTGTATTGAAGCATTTTGAAATATCTCAAACGGAAGTATTTTTGTTTTATTTTTTTTCCTTGAGGTATGTCAGACCCCACCATACTTAATATAGTAACAAACAAACCTTTACCTATCCAGGGCTAGGGACTCTGTCAAAGGCATTCTCCAGATCAGCAAAAACAAAGTACAGTTCCCTTTTCTTTCCTATGTGTTTTTCCTGAAGCTGTTGAACAACGAATATGGCATCAGTGGTCCCCCTGCCTGGCATAAACCCAAACTGCATGTCATCAGTATTCACTTTTTCTCTAATCATACCTTCTAGAACTCTCTCCATTACCTTCATTATCTGATCTAAAAGCTTTATACCTATATAAATTCCACTTTCCAAGGCATCACCCATCCCCTTGTACACATTTACAATTACACTCTTCAGCCAGTCATCTGGAACAGCACACTCAAACATAATCTTATTTATCAGGTCAGTGACTAACCTCACTCCTATATATCCTGAAGCCAGTGGCATACCTGAGGGGGGGGCAGGGGGGGGCTGTTTGGAACTGCCCCCCGGGCCCCCAATTGAGGGGGGCCCCAAAAAGCCTTAAAAATTTATAAGCTTTTTTATTATATTTAAAAATATATATATTTGTCATCCCGACAATCCTGGCTGAGATATTAGATAAGTTTTGAGAATTAGGCAGGCTAGGTTCTTTGTGGGGCTCCCCTCCAGGAGGGGGGCCCCGCAAAGAACCTAGCCCCCCGGGCCCCCAAATCTCTAGGTACGCCCCTGCCTGAAGCCTTCATCATTTCAGCAGTCAACCCAGACACCTGCTGCCCTCTCCACCTGCATCCTGCCTATTGCTTCACTCACAGTAGCAGCATCAATCAAAAGCCATGGGCATATTTTTCTTCCAAGGTCCAATTTTTCCTCCATGGACTAAATTTTCCTCCGTGGACCTATTTTTTCCTCCATGGATCTAATTTTTTTCTCCATGGACCTATTTTCTCCTCCGTGGACCAATTTTTCATCCATGGAACCTATTATTTCCTCCATGGACCCATTTTTTCCTCCATGGACACCACAGACTTTTTCCACAGATCTGTATTCCCCATCCACCCACCTGTCTCCTGGCATGTCCTCCAGGAAGCCACACATCCACCCACTTACCGAGAAAGCCTGCTCACCTCAGCCATATGCCCAACCCACTTGACTACCCACCACACTCACTCAACCTTCTCCATCCCACTCACACACCCTGTGACCCACATACCAACCTACCCTCCTGGCCACCAAGCTTGAACCACCAATAATCTTCTTCATTGCTTCAACTACTTGGAGAGAGAGAGAGAGAGAGAGAGAGAGGGAGGGAGGGAGGGAATGTCCAGTGTCTTAAAGATTTTAGATAATAAATAATAACAGAGGCACAACTACTTTAGTAGTATAGATAATAATAATAATGATAATAATAATCAATCTATCTATAGCCTGATGCCCTAATCCCACAAAGGGTGGCCACAGAGAAAACGCCTCCAAGTTGCTCTGTCACCCACTATTTGGCTGCCGTCCTCCCAACTTGCTCCCCCCTCCCTCATATACCTCTCAAATCCATCCTTTCACCTCATCCTCGGTCTCCCCCTCCCTCTCCCCTCCTCCACTTCACCTACATACACCCGCTTAGTCAGTCTTTCATCCTCCATTCTCTCCACATGTCCAAACCACCTCAGTTTATTCCACACCACAACGCTCTTTCACTTCTTCATTTGTCAACCTGTCCCTCCATGTCACTCCACATGCTCCTCTCAGGTAACTCATTTCCATTGCTCTCACTCTTGGCTTGTTCACCTTTAGCAAGGTCCATGCCTCGCTTCCATACATCAGGTTAGGGATCACAGTACTGTACTATTGTGCAGTGACTTCTTAACTTTCATGCTCACCTCCCGATTTCTCATCTCCGCTTCCAGTGAACCAACAACCTTCCTTCCTTGTTGTACTCTTTTGAGTACTTCATCCCCAAAACTTCCATCCTTACTCATCACACTACCCAAGTACTTTAATGCACTCACATTCTCCATATCCTCACCATCCAACCTCACTGTGCATTCTGTGACTTCATTCCTCTCAAACACCATAACTTTACTCTTGTTTACATGAACTTTCAGATTCCTCTTCTTACACACTGTCCTAAATTCATTCACCAAACCTTTGCAACCCCCATTCATCTTCACCCAACAATACTGTATCTTCAGCAAACAGCAACACCTGAATCATCCAAACCTCACCTTCATTCATTAGAGCCACCCCCACATCCACTGCCCTACCTTGTACCTCCTTTACACCCCTATCCATGAATATATTAAACAGCCATGGAGACATCACACATCCCTGTTTCAGTCCCACATTTGGATCAAAGAACTCACCCAGCTCACCATCCACTCACACCATAGCCCTAGCTCCCTCATACATACTCTTCACACACTCAGCAATTTCCCATCCACTCCATATAATCTTAATACCTTCCACATACTTTGCTTATCTACTCTGTCATGTGCTTTCTCCAAGTCCATGAAGGCAGCATACACTTTCTTTCCCTTCTCTAGATACTTCTCCACTAAACATCTTAGAACAAATATCTGATCTACACACCCTTTTCCCTCCCTAAATCCCCCTTGTTCTTCTCCAAATAGCCTCTCTGTTATATGCCTAACCGTGTCAATAAGTACTCTACCATATATTTTTCCAATCACACTAAGAAGGCAAATAACCCTATGGTTACCACATACTTCTCTCTCCCCTTTTCCTTTATATAAAGGAACAATTATACCTGATTTCCAATTCTCTGGAACCCTTCCCTCTTCCCAAGCCAGTCTACACAACTTCCATAGCTACTCCACAATAATCTCACCCCCATATGTCAGCATGTCACCATACACTCCATCAATTCCTGAGGCCTTTCCCATCTTGATCTTCTTCATTGCTTCAACTACTTCTGCTCTACTGATCTCTTCCTCCCTCCTCTCATCTCTTCTTCCCCAGCCATTCCCCAACCACTTGTACTTGCACTGCTCTCACTCTGTACATTCAACAAATTGTCAAAGTGCTCTTTCCAGCTCCTCATTTTCTATCTCTTCTCCACCAACAATCTATTATTGCCATCTTTCACTCCCCTGCTATTTCCTCTTTCGCACCCACCTTTCTTTACCTCCTTCCAAAACAATTTCTTACTCTCCCTCCATTTCACACTCAGATTCCTCCCAAACTCTTCATCCACTTTCTTCTTACTCTCCTTCACCAGTCTCTTAACCTCCGTTCTCCTGCTCACATATACCTCTCTCTTCTCTCTCATCTTCACCCCTACCTATACTTGCTAACAAGTCACTATACGCCTTCTTCTTTTGTTCCATATTAATACTGTATAAGTAATGGTAATAATAATAGAAATAATAATGATTATAACTATTTAACTAGAAGCTGTAGTTGTTTTCTTCATCTTTTGTGGAATACAAATTAGTATGGTATATAATTAAACACAGGTAAATATCTGCTTTCTGTTCTTCAGAATTTTTCCTGGATCCAGCATTTGCATTGGTGTGATAATACTCTAGATCTGCCACTGGTTGTAGTGTACTGGTGTTACAGTGATGATGACTGTGTGTATTGTATTCCAGTGATAGGCAAGAGTGAGGGCCTGAGGGAGGATGACAGTGAAGAGTCCGGTGGAGGGAATGGCTGTGGGGGTCGCAGCGAGAGCGGTGGCGGGGCCGAGGCAGCATCAGGGGTCGGGCCAGGCCAGGCCAATAAGACCATGGGATCGTGGGAGACGCTGGTTCTCTTTGCTGTCAACTTCACTCGCCTCAGCGTTCAGATGAATATGGGAAACGTCATGGGCAATGTTGTGTATGTACTAAGATTATACCTTTTGTATATACAGACAATCCCCGACTTATGATGGGGTTACATTCCAAGAAACCCAATGTAAGTGGAATTTATCGTAAGTAAAAGATGCCTAAAAAGTAAAAAATGCCTTACCAACTGATTGTAGCCTAGCCAGGCCGACCATAAATGTGATTAGAAAACTTACATTAGCTCACAATTTGGCAAAATCATGAATACAAAGCCTATTTTATAATAAATTGTTTAACATCTCATGTAATTTATTGAATACAGTACTGTGCTGAATGTGTATCGCTGTCTCACCATCAAAAAGTCGATAAATCATAACTCTGGGAATGTCTCATTTTCATTTTCGTTTTTGTTTCTTTTAGGCTCGAGTATTCTTGCATGCGTCGGCCTTGATCACCTAATGCAGCTTTCCATGCTGCTCGATCTTTGGCAGCCACCCTTTTCAGTTCCTTAACCCTGAGGTCACACTTAATGCCCTCATCCCACATCTTTCTCGGTCTACCCCTCGCAACCCTACCCCAATATTAACACTTCTCACCTTCTGCACCCAATTATCATTCCCCATCCTCTTCACATGCCCAAACCATCTCAATCAACCTCTCCTCACCACAATACCAACACACTCCAGTCCCATCCTACCTCTCAACTCTTCCATCGTAAACCCAACCCCCCCAGGCTTTGCACGCAGGGACGCTCTGCACATCCACCTAATCATTGTCATTTCTGTACTTTTGAGCATGTGAATATCCACTTCCCTTACTGCCCAGGTCTCACTACCATACAGCATCACACTCCTAACACATGCTGCATACAAAGACCCCTTAGCACGTAGGGAGAGTCCTCTCAATGTCAGGAGAGGCAACAGCTCCCTGAACTTCTTCCAGCCGCTTCTTACCCTAGCCACAGAGCTAGCTCCAGCCCACTTCCAGCACATAATAAGTCTCCCAGATAAAAAAAACTCATCCACACACTCAAGAGACTCACCAGCAAGTTCAGTCCTTTCACATCTGACAATCTCCACTTGCTCTCCCCAACACGCCGCACACATAAAATCAGCATTATCTCACATTCTGCCTCTAATACCACTACATATCTTGTGCACCTACTTATCACAAACACTGCACAAGATGGAATTACTTCCCATGCCCTTGTGGCAAATTGCACATGGTCACTCTCCCTCTTCTTTGATAATACTGCCACTAAACCTAGATACCATCAGTTTTGTTTTATCTGCATTTACCCTTAAGCCCTTGCACCCCATACCATCCCTCCACTTCCTAAATCTTTCCTCTGCCTCCCTTTCATTCTCTGCAATCAACACCAAATCATCAGCATACATCTCCCATTGGAGTCCATTTCTGAAGACACGTGACAGGGCTTCATGTACCATGATAAACATGGGACTCAAAACTGACCCCTGATGCACACCAACATTCACAGAAAACTCATCACCCAAATCTCTCTTCACTCATACTTGGGTGCAAGCACCCTCATACATGGCCATAACCACCCTAACCAGCCACTCCTCCATCTCAAGCTTTCTCATTGCCCACTTCACCACCTCTCTAGGGACTCTGTCAAAGGCCTTTTCCAAATCAACAAAAAATACAGATCCCTTTTCTTACCAATATATTTTTCCTGAAGCTGTCGAACAATGAGTATGACATCAGTGGTCCCTCTGCCTGGCATAAACCCAAACTGCATCTCATCATTATGCACTCTTTGTCTAATCATGCCTTCTAGAACTCTCTCCATTACCTCCATTATCTGATCTAATAGCTTTATACTTATATAATTTCCTCTTTCCAAGGCATCACCCTTCCCTTTGTACACATTTACAGTTACACTCTTCAGCCAATCTGGGACAACACACTCATATATAATCCTGTTTACCAGGTCAGTGACTAACCTCACCCCTATATCCCCTGAGGCCTTCAACATTTCTGCAGTTAACCCAGACGCGCTTGCTGCCTTTCCCACCTGCATCCTGCCTATTGTCTCACTCACAGTAGCAGCGTCAATCAAAGGCCAAGGGCCAAACACTGGATCTGTTGGCTCCAAACCTTCCCTGTCCCAGTCAAACTCCTCATTCAACAACCAACTTTAATGCTCTCCCCATGCATCCTCACTGTTCACCACTACCCTTCCTTCATCATTCTTGACACATTGCTCACCTATAATGTCTCGATAATCCCTCTTCATCTGATTTGCCACCTTAAATATCATATTTTTTCCTTCCCAATGATTTAGGTTATCAAGTAAAAGTCTCTGTGACACAGACTTCGCCCTGTATACCTTTCTTCTAGCCCTATGCTTGGCAGCCAAGTATTCCTCCTTGCTACCACCCTTCTTCCATTCCTGGAAAAGCCTTCTTTTCTCCTTAACTGCAGCTTCTACACCCTCATCCCACCACCAAGTTACTTTATGTCTTGGTGGGCCTCTTGTCCAACTGCATATTGCATCAGTAACTCTCAAGAGGTTGTTCTTGAGGGCTCTGTATTGTTCATTAATGCCTCTCCCTATGGCTCCCTGTTCAGCCACCACTCTCCTCATCTCGCTATAGAAGGCATCCCTTACTGCTTGGTTTTCCAGCTTCCATATTTTCCTCCTAGGTACATAAGTCCTCTTTTTCGTCACTCGTTCTTTAAGCACCATTTCACAACTCAATAGTTTGTGCTGCTGCCCACACTTCTCGCTTCCCATAACTTTAACATCCCTCACTAACCTCCTATCAGCCCTTCCGACCAAAAAATAATCTATCTGACTGCTATTTCCCCCAGACTTGTATGTACTCAATCTACTCTCTCTTTTCCTAAAATGTGTGTTGCAGACAATCATGTTCATTGCCTCTCCAATGGTGTGTGTGTGTATTTACCTATTTGTATTTACCTGTTTGTAGTATACAGGAATTGAGCAAAGCTCATGTTGTCCTATCTCCATATCTACATTTATCTAGTGTGTGTGTGTGTGTGTGTGTGTGTGTGTGTGTGTGTGTGTGTGTGTGTGTGTGTGTGTGTGTATTTGTATGTGTGTGTGTGTATTTACCTAATTGTATTTACCTGATTGTGATATACAGGAAATGAGCTACGCTCGTGGGGTCCCGTCTCTGTTTCTCAGTAAGTCAAATTTACCTTTAAACTCATTTAAGTTTTTAGACTGGACGTTCTCTTTGTCCAGACTATAACACAGGTCTATACATCTATAAGGAAAACTATATTTCTTGATATCCTTCAAGCAGCTTGGTTTCTTGAGTTTCATTCTGCATCCTCTTGTTACTCTCTTATCCCAGACAAACAGGTCTTCTTTGTCAATTTTATCTACTCCCACCATGGTCCTGAACACTGCAGTCATGTCTCCTCTCTTTCTCCTTTCTTCTAAGGAAGGCAAATCCAGCTTTTCCAACCTCTCTCTATACGACAGATCTGCCAGACTGGGGACCATTTTGGTTGCTGTTCTTTGTATTCTCTCAATCTTGTTTATATCTTTCTTTTTGTGTGGGGACCACACTACTGCTGCATTTTCTAACTGTATGTGTATGTTTTTGTATGAACTACTTCCTCATGTCCATCTTTCCTATTCATCCATTGCATTTGTTCCTTAACTTTCACCACGACCAAGTGGCTGTCCGAAAGTCCGCTCCCCAAACCTCTGTATGCTCTTGCATCCATTACATATATTCTCATATTCTCTTTCACACACACACACACACACACACACACACACACACACACACACACACACACACACACACACTGAGAGAGCGGACGTCCCAGGCATCACTCCTAACCTTGAGTAGTTTCAGGAATTTTGTCTGTCCTGTCTCCTAGGGTCTTTCTTTAAATTTAAAACAATGAAAGTTAGTACACTACCAAAAATGTAAAGATTTGTTGGCAATAGTATACATGAATGTTTGTGGCTTATTCGGTAACAGCTGTTTAGGTACTTTACATTAAACATGGCCAAAAATGTAAACAATGAGGGAATGGAATTTCAAGGATTTGATGCTAATACTAATGTCATGGACCTGGTGAAAACATTAATTATGAGGATTAGTGAACTCGAAAAAAAAGTAGAGAATCTAGTGATAAAGGAGGTGTCAGGAAATACGGAAACCACCATACAGAGTCTAATCCAGTCCAACGAAACAGCCAATGAAGAGATTAGGAATTTGAAGAGGGAAAATGTTGAACTGAGGAGGAAACTTGAAGAGAGTACTAATAAAACGGAGAAGGTGAGTAATGTATTAGAAGAACATAAGGCAGAGTGGGCACACATAGAAGAAGAACAGAAAGAAGTGGTCAGCTTAAGAGAGATCATCCAGGAAGAAAGGGAAATGAACAAGAAAGAAATGGAAGAAAATGTAGTGAAAATACTGAAGAAAAAAGAGAAAATAGTGAGAGAAACTGTAGAAAGGAACAGATGTGTGGTAGTATTTGGAAACAGGGAAGAGGAAGAAAAGGTTAGGTTCGCAAGACTCGAGAGAGACACGAACATGGTGAGAGGAATATTAGGCAAGATTGACCCCGAAGGAGACAAGTGGGTAAAAGAAATTGAGGAAGTAAGGAGGATAGGGCCTTATAAGAAAGGGGAAACAAGACCAATGAGAGTCAAGTTTACATCAGAAAGTGTAATAAATGAGATACTTAAAGTGACCTGGAAATTAAGCAAAGAGGTGGGGATGGAAAATATCATAATATGAAAAGATCTGAATGAAGAAGAAAGAGAAGTTTTAAAATCATTAAAGGAAGAAGTAAAGGAAAAAAATGATAAGAGGACAGAGGAAGAACGTAATACTTTTTTTTGGAGAGTATTGGATATGAAAGTAAGGAAATGGTATTTAAGGAAATAGAAGTGAAGGAAACTAGGGGGGATGGTTGTGAAAGATCAGAAGTTGAGGAAGTGGTACGGACAGAGAGTAGGAGAGAAGAGGGTATTAATAATGTCAAAAATAATTTGAAGGTGATATATACTAATGTTGATGGTTTCATATCGACAAGGATCGAAATTAATGATTTCTTGAGAGAACATGAACCTGAAGTCATGTGCTTTGTAGAGACCAAATTAAGAGAAGATATTGATGTTCATTTGGGAGATGGTAAATACAAACTGTGGAGAAAAGACAGAAAAGAAAAAAAGGGAGGAGGAATGATGATAGTAGTGAAAAACAACATAAATGTAGATACTGTGGAAATGGGAGAAGGCAGGGCTGAAGTGATATATATGAAATTAGAAACTTGAGAGAATGTTAAGAGAGATATGGCGGTAGCGTATGTTCCCCCAAAGACGAGAGCATGGAAGGATGACGAATACCATGAGATGTTGTCAGATATGGCTAGCTACTTGCAAAAAATAATTGAGAAAAGCAATAATATAATTTTGGTGGGTGACTTTAATTGTAAAGAGGTGAACTGGGAGGAATGGTACTCGGGAGGCGGCGAGGATTCGTGGGGCACTATGTTATTAAATATAATAATGAATAATGTGATGACGCAATGGGTCAAAGAAGAGACACGGTTTCGACGTGAGGACACACCAACAAGGTTAGATTTACTGTTCACCAAAGAACCCGATGTAATAGAATCATTGGAATATCTCTGTCCTTTGGGAAAAAGTGATCACGTGGTCATTGAGTTCCAGATGTTAATAGGAAACGTCGAGCCAAGAGACGAGCTTCATAGACAGGGAAGATACAACTTTGCCAAAGCAAATTTTACAGGATTGAGAAACTTTTTTGAAAATGCAGATTGGAGAAAATTCAGAGAAACAAGAGAGATACAAAGGAAGTTGGATATCTTTCTAGACCTCTATAATTTGGGAGTGGAAAAATTTGTACCAAGAGTAAGAGGGAAGGAAAACAGGAAAAAGGAGTGGTTTAATAGAAGGTGTATGATAGCCAAAAAAGAGAGAGATAAGGCGTGGAACAATTGGAGAAAGAGAGGTAACGACAGAACAAAGGAAGAATATAAAAGAACTAGAAAGGAATACACAAGAATACGTAGGGAAGAAGAAAGGAATTTTGAAAAAGGTATAATTGACAAATGCAAGGATGAACCCAAACTGTTTTATAGATTTGTTAATGGCAAACTGAAACAAAAGGAAGGAATCAGCAAATTGAAAGTAGAAGGAGAGGTCTTTAAGGATGCGGCAATGCAAGCAGAAATAATGAACAAACGTTTCCAGTCAGTTTTCACTAAAGAAAAGGAGCTTGTGGAAAGGGAGGGAGTGATTAGAAATGTTCCGGTGATGAAAGATATAAAAGTGGAGGTGCTGGAAGTGTATAAATTACTGGAAACTCAAGATGTAAGGAAAGCCCCAGGACCTGATGGAATTTCTAATTGGGTACTGAAGGAATGCAGAGAACAACTGGCGGATAAAATTCACAGCTTAATTGTATGCTGACTGGAAGAGAGGAAAGTGCCAAAAGAATGGAAGAGGGCAAATGTGGTACCAATTTACAAGGGAGGAAACAGGGAAGAACCCTGAATTATAGACCAGTGTCTCTAACCAGCATGGTCGCAAAATTGTGTGAGAGAATCCTGAAAGACAGATGGATAAAATATCTGGAAGAGATGAATATTTTGGCTGAATGTCAGTTTGGATTCAGAAGTGGAAGGTCATGTGTTTCAAACTTGTTGAGCTTTTACTCAAGAGCGATTGATGTGGTACAGGAGAGAGATGGTTGGGTGGATTGTGTTTACTTAGACTTAGAGAAGGCATTTGACAAGGTACCTCATAAGAGACTAATGTGGAAACTAGAGCATATAAGAGGACTGAAGGGGAAACTTCTGGAATGGATGAGAGACTTTTTGAGAGACAGACAAATGAGGACAGTAATAAAGGAAAAGATGTCTGGATGGAGGGAAGTAACAAGTGGAGTCCCTCAAGGCTCAGTGTTGGCGCCAGTAATGTTCCTGATTTACGTAAATGATATGGTAGATGGAGTGAACAGTTATGCGAGTCTGTTTGCTGATGATGTAAAGATCTTGAGGAAGATAGACGTTGAGGAGGATTGTAAAATACTGCAGGAGGATTTGGATAGGATACACAATTGGAGCCGGACGTGGGAAATGAAATTTAATGTAAAGAAATGTAAAATATTGGAAATGGGTAAAAGTACCAGGAGACCATCACTGAAATATTTTTTGGGTAATGAATTAATCACAAAAAGGAGAGAAGAGAAAGATTTGGGAGTGCTGGTCCAAGATAGTTTGTCACCAGAAAAGCACATTACAGTAACAAGATAGTTGGAGAGACTTATAAGCTCTTGACTGACATAAGAGTAGCTTTTCATTATATGCATGAGGAAATGATGAAAAAATTGATAGTGGGCATGATCCGCCCCAGGTTAGAATATGCAGCGGTAGTGTGGTGCCCACACAAAAAGAAAGATATAAACAAGATTGAGAGAATACAAAGAACAGCAATCAAGATGGTCCCCAGTCTGACAGACCTGTCATACAGACAGAGGCTGGAAAAACTGGATTTGCCTTCGTTAGAGGAAAGGAGAAAGAGGGGAGACATGATCGCGGTGTTCAGGACCATGGTGGGAGTAGATAAAATTGACAAAGAAGATCTGTTTGTATGGGATAAGAGAGCAACAAGAGGACATGGAATGAAATTGAAAAAGTCAAGCTGCTTGAAGGATATCAAGAAATATAGCTTTCCTTACAGAAGTATAGACTTATGGAATAGCCTGGACAAAGAGATCGTCCAGTCTAAAAACTTAAACGAGTTTAAAGTTAAATTCGACTTATTGAGAAACAGCGACGGAAACCCACGAGCATAGTACATTCCGTGTATATCACAATTAGGTATATTCTTAAATATTTGGAACGACTTAGACAAAGAGGTGGTGCATGAGAAAAACATTCATGTGTGTAAAGGTAGACTTGATAAATGTGGATATGGAGACAGGACAACACGATCATTGCTCAATTCCTGTATACTACAAATAGGTAAATACAAATAGGTAAATACACACACACACACACACACACACACACACACACACACACACACACACACAGGAGAGAAGAGGGTATTAATAATGTCAAAAATAATTTGAAGGTGATATATACTAATGTTGACGGTTTCATATCGACAAGGATCGAAATTAACGATTTCTTGAGAGAACATGAACCTGATGTCATGTGCTTTGTAGAGACCAAATTAAGAGAAGATATTGATGTTCATTTGGGAGATGGTAAATACAAACTGTGGAGAAAAGACAGAAAAGGAAAAAAGGAAGGAGGAGTGATGATTGCAGTGAAGAGCAACATAAATGTAGATACAGGTACAGTGGAAATGGGAGAAGGCAGGGCTGAAGTGATATATATGAAATTAGAAACTGGAGAGAATGTTAAGAAAGATATGGCGGTAGTGTATGTTCCCCCAAAGACGAGAGCTTGGAAGGATGACGAATACCATGAGATGTTGTCAGATATTTGCAAAAAATAATTGAGAAAAGCAATAATATAATTTTGGTGAGTGACTTTAACTGTAAAGAGGTGAACTGGGAGGAATGGTACTCGGGAGGCGGCGAGGATTCGTGGGGCACTATGTTATTAAATATAATAATGAATAATGTGATGACGCAATGGGTCAAAGAAGAGACACGGTTTCGAGGTGAGGACACACCATTAAGGTTAGATTTACTGTTCACCAAAGAACCCGATGTAATAGAGTCAATGAAATATCTCTGTCCTTTAGGAAAAAGTGATCATGTGGTCATTGAGTTCCAGATGTTAATAGGGAACGTCGAGCCAAGAGACGAGCTTCATAGACAGGGAAGATACAACTTTGGCAAAGCAAATTTTACAGGATTGAGAAACTTTTTTGAAAATGCGGATTGGAGAAAATTCAGAGAAACAAGAGAGATACAGAGGAAGTGGGATATCTTTCTAGACCTCTATAATTTGGGAGTGGAAAAATTTGTACCAAGAGTAAAAGGGAAAGAAAACAGCAAAAAGGAGTGGTTTAATAGAAGGTGTATGATAGCAAAAAAAGAGAGAGATATGGCATAGAACACGTGGAGAAAGAGAGGTAACAACAGAACAAAGGAAGAATATAAAAGAACAAGAAATGAATACACAAGAATACGTAGAGAAGAAGAAAAGAATTTTGAAAAAGGTATAATAGACAAATGCAAGGATGAACCCAAACTGTTTTATAGATTTGTTAATGGCAAACTGAAACAAAAGGAAGGAATCAGCAAATTGAAAGTAGAAGGAGAGGTCTTTAAGGATGCGGCAATACAAGCAGAAATAATGAACAAATGTTTCCAGTCAGTTTTCACTAAAGAAAAGGAGCTTGTGGAAAAGGAGGGAGTGATTAGAAATGTTCCAGTGATAAAAGATATAAAAGTGGAGGTACAGGAAGTGTATAAATTACTGGAAACTCAAGATGTAAGGAAAGCCCCAGGACCTGATGGAATTTCTAATTGGGTACTGAAGGAATGCAGAGAACAACTGACAGATAAAATTCACAGTTTAATTGTATGCTCACTGGAAGAGGGGAAAGTGCCACAAGAATGGAAGAGGGCAAATGTGGTACCAATTTACAAGGGAAGAAACAGGGAAGAACCCATGAATTATAGACCAGTGTCTCTAACCAGCATGGTCGCAAAATTGTGTGAGAGAATCCTGAAAGACAGATGGATGAAATATCTGGAAGAGATGAATATTTTGGATGATTGTCAGTTTGGATTCAGAAGTGGAAGGTCATGTGTTTCTAACTTGTTGAGCTTTTACTCAAGAGTGATTGACGTGGTACAGGAGAGAGATGGTTGGGTGGATTGTGTGTACTTAGACTTAGAGAAGGCCTTTGACAAGGTACCTCATAAGAGACTAATGTGGAAACTAGAGCATATAAGAGGACTGAAGGGGAAACTTCTGGAATGGATGAGAGACTTTTTGAGAGACAGACAAATGAGGACAGTAATAAAGGATAGGATGTCTGGATGGAGGGAAGTAACAAGTGGAGTCTCTCAAGGCTCGGTGTTGGTGCCAGTAATGTTCCTGATTTAGGTAAATGATATGGTAGATGGAGTGAACAGTTATGCAAGTCTGTTTGCTGATGATGTAAAGATCTTGAGGAAGGTAGAGGTCGAGGAGGATTGTAAAATACTGCAGGAGGATTTGGATAGGATACACAATTGGAGCCGGACGTGGGAAATGAAATTTAATGTAAAGAAATGCAAAATACTGGAAATTGGTAAAAGTACCAGGAGGCCATCACTGAATTATTTGTTGGGTAATGAATTAATCACAAAAAGGAGAGAACAGAGAGATTTGGGAGTGGTGGTCCAAGATAGTTTGTCACCAGAAAAGCACATTAACAAGATAGTTGGAGAGACTTATAAACTCTTGACTAACATAAGAGTAGCATTTCATTATATGGATGAGGAGATGATGAAAAAATTGATAGTGGCCATGATCCGCCCCAGGTTAGAATATGCAGCGGTAGTGTGGTCCCCACACAAAAAGAAAGATATAAACAAGATTGAGAGAATACAAAGAACAGCAACCAAGATAGTCCCCAGTCTGACAGACCTGTCATACAGAGAGAGGCTGGAAAAACTGGATTTGCCTTCCTTAGAGGAAAGGAGACAAAGGGGAGACATGATTGCAGTGTTCAGGACCATGGTGGGAGTAGATAAAATTGACAAAGAAGATCTGTTTGTATGGGATAAGAGAGCAACAAGAGGACATGGAATGAAATTGAAAAAGTCAAGCTGCTTGAAGGATATCAAGAAATATAGCTTTCCTTACAGAAGTATAGACTTATGGAATAGCCTGGACAAAGAAGATCGTCCAGTCTAAAAACTTAAACGAGTTTAAAGCTAAATTTGACTTATTGAGAAACAGCGACAGAAACCCACGAGCATAGTACATTCCGTGTATATCACAATTATGTATATTAGGTAAATACTTAAATATTTGGAATGACTTACACAAAGAGGTGGTGCATGAGAAAAACATTCATGTGTGTAAAGGTAGACTTGATAAATGTGGATATGGAGACAGGACAACACGAGCATTGCTCAATTCCTGTATACTACAAATAGGTAAATACAAATAGGTAAATACACACACACACTCACACACACACACACACACACACACACACACACACACACACACACACACACACACACACAGAGGGAGTCATCGGAGGTAGACGTCCGTCATCGGCGCTCCTTACCAGACGAACACGGCCAGTGGCATTACCTAAATTAGTATATTTGAATGAGTCAAGCTCTGTACCAGGTTAGACTAAATGATTTTTCATTATTTAAAGGAAAAGAAATAATAAGTTTAAATAAGACTGGTTCAAACAGAACAAAGAACCACGATGCGCTGAGTCAGCTGGGTTTGTTTAGACTACAGCAACACGGGGAAAGTGTACATACTCTGTAAGTACATACTCTGTTCATTTAGTATTACAAAATGGATACATACTTCAGTAAAACAAATTTGGAAAAGAAAAGGGATAAAAGTAAAAAGCAAAATGATGATTTCTACCAAGAACTGGTTGAAGTGGAGATTCACAATAGACTGGTTGAACTTGTACACAAACTAGAAATGGCTTTCAAAAATGAAATTGATGAAATAAAGAAGCAAATGCACTTGCAAAAGGAAGAAATAGAAAAACTAGGAAGGGAGGCCAATAAGAAAGACACAACCATCAGTGAACTAACAGTGGAATTGAGTACGCTTAGGAAGAAAGTGAGTGAAATGGCAAGTACAGTAGTCAATCACGATAGTGTTATGGAAGAGTTCAAAAATAACACAGAGACAATTAGGCAAGCAAACAGTCTTCTGGACCAGAGCAGTGATATTGAGGAGACGATAACACAGGTGAATGAAGCTGTGCAAAGCTACAAAAATGATGTACAAACCACGTATGCTGAAATGGTGAAAGTAAAGAAAGACTTAGAAACAAGGGTGGAGGAAGAAAGCATTAAAAAGGAAGTGAAAAGAATAATCCAAAACAATCCAAAGTTAGTCAGAGATTCAGTAGAGATAAATAAATCAATAGTAATCACTGGTATAGAAGAGGAAGAAGTTAAAAACAAGATCACTAGAGACAAAAAGGAGATGGCAAATGTAATGAGCTTACTGAAAGAAGTATCAGAGGAAATCTGTAGTAAAGACATAGAGGAACACAAAAGGTTAGGGAAATACGAGAAAAGCAAGACAAGACCTCTAAGGTGACTTTCCAGAGTGTAAACACTGTGGAAGAGATACTAAAAAATGCAAAGAATCTTATGGAAAAAGAGGAGTTCAAAAATGTATGGATAAAAAGATGCCTAACACAAGAAGAACTGGAATTACTGAAAGAGAAAAGGGAGGAAGCAAAAACAAAAAATGAGGGAAGATCAGAAGAGGAGAAGAAGAAATTTTTTTTACAAAGTAATAGGATTGCGGGTACGAAAGTGGTACACAAACAGGATAGAAGAAAAAGGAGGAAGGTAGTAGAACCATGTCATGACAAGTATATAAACAAGATGATAAAGTTGATGTACTCAAATGTGGATGGAATGGTATCTAAATTACTAGAGATGAATGATTATGTCAGAGAAAATGAACCACAAATAATATTCCTAACTGAGACAAAATTAACGCCAAGGATATCCAATGACATACTAAACTTAGAGGAATACAATATATGGAGAAGAGACAGAAATTTTAAAAAAGGAAGAGGAATTATAATATTAACTAAGAAAAATCTAAAAGTCATGGAAATAAACCTAGATATACCATCACAAGTAGAACTGATTGCAGTAGAGATCGACACATCTGAAGGTAAAGTAATAGTAGCCAATTTGTACATGCCACCCAGAACAAACACATGGGAAAGAGACGAATATGAGGACCTGGCAGAGAGTACAATTCAGAGTATAAGATCATTACTACATAAAATGGAAGAGAAATCGGAAAGAATTATACTAACTGGGGACTTCAATACAAATATAAATTGGAATACTCTAGCTATAAATAGCCAAGAAAGCTGTTGGGACCAAAAGCTCCTGGATCTCATACAAGAGTTTTTCTTAACGCAACATGTGAGGGAAACCACCAGAAAAAGAGGACTTGATGTACCTTCAGTGCTAGATCTAATATTTACTAGGCAAGAAATGACATTGATAGTTTAATATATCACCCTCTACTCGGGAAAAGCAATCATGCAGTACTAAATTATAACTTCAGGATAGCATATGACATAGTAAACAGCAATGACAGTTACAAAAAGAGCCGAAACTATTAAAAGGGAAATTATCAATACCTAAAGAAGTACTTCTTAGAAGTTGATTGGGAAAATGAGCTTAGAGGACAAGATTTAAATGCTGTATATAAAAAATTTTGTGAATTTTATGAAATAGGAGTCCAGAAGTACATCCCACGGCACATAGAAGCAGATAAGAAAGTACAGAAATGGTTCAATACAGAATGTAAAAAATCAAAAGAAAGAATAGATTTGTTGTGGAATAGATACAGAAGACACAATAGTGAAAGGGCGTATAATAATTACAAACAGGCAAGAAACGACTATACAAGAATAAGGAGGGAAGTCCAAAAACAGTTTGAGGAGGATATAATAAATAAAAGTAGTGATCAACCAAAGCTGTTTTACAGCTATATCAGAAGCAAAACCAAAGTAAAATATATAATACAATCCATTACGGATGATGGAATCACTTATACACAAGAGAAAGATGTTTGTGAAGCACTAAATAAGAATTTCCAATTAGTTTTTACAGAAGAATAAAATTTTGAGAGGGACTATGTGGAGCACGCATGTCCACACATACTGCCAGATATACAAATTGCAGAAAAAGTAATACAGGAGGAGTTAAGTAGATTAGACAGAGGAAAAGCAAGTGGTCCTGATGAAATTTCATGTTGGGTATTACAAGAATGTGCAAAGGAGTAAAGTAAACCATTATTTTTAATTTTCAAGAAATCCTTGAGTCAAGGGAAACTACCTGATATTTGGAAAAAAGCAAATATAGTCCCCTTATTCAAGAAAGGAAATAGACAAAATCCTCTCAACTACCAACCAGTATCACTGACCAGTGTTATAAGCAAGGTATTAGAAAAACTTATAAGAAAAGCTTGGGTAAATCATCTAGAAGAACACAGTATGATAATAGAAAGACAGTTTGGTTTCAGAAAAGGAAAATCATGTGTTACTAATATGTTGAGCTACTATGATAGAGTAACAAACACAATACAGGAAAGGGAACGATGGGTGGACAGTATCTATTTAGATTTCAAGAAAGCTTTTGACACAGTACCACACCAAAGACTTTTATGGAAACTGTACCATCAAGGAGGAATTTGAGGCAAACTGTTTTGTTGGATGCAAGACTTTCTCATAAAAAGAGAAATGAGGACAGTACTAAGAGGAAACTACTCATCATTTAAAGAAGTGACTTGTGGAGTTCCACAGGGTTTGGTGCTGGCACCAATCATGTTTTTAGTGTATATAAATGATATAAACAGTAACACTGGAAATGAGAGCTATCTGAATATGTTTGCAGATGATGCAAAAAGACAAAGGAGAATTACTAACACAGACTCTTGTAAAGAGCTACAAGAAGAATTAAATAAACTTCATGAATGGAGTAGTACATGGCAAATGGAATTCAATGTGGACAAGTGTCAAGTAATCAAGTTTGGTAAAAGTGGAAAAAGACCTGATTGGGATTATAGGTTAGGAAATAAAACCCTATACACATCAGAAAGAGAGAAAGACCTAGGTGTGATTATCAATAACAGACTATCTCCGGCTGACCACATCAGCGAGAAGGTACGGAACATGTATACACTGCTTGCAAATATGAGAATAGCATTCACATACATAAATGAAGACATGCTAAGAAGGATAATAACATCATTCATTAGACCAACCCTGGAATATGCATCAGTAGTCTGGAGTTCTCATCTCAAAAAGGATGTAGACAAGATTGAAAAAGTTCAAAGGGCTGCTACAAGATGGATACCAAGCTTAAGGGACCTAAGCTATGAAGAAAGACTAAATAAACTGAATCTACCAACACTACAGGAGAGAAGGAAACGAGGTGACATGATAATGCTATATAAGTGCATGTCAGGGAAGGAGAAAATAGACATAAATGATTACTTAACATATGGAGAAGCATCAGCAAGAGTACACTGCAAAAAACTGCATAAGAAGAGAGGTGATAAAGACGTAAGGAAATTCAGTTTCCCAAACAGAGCAGTTGATCAATGGAATTCACTACCGAATGAAATAGTGTGTCCCAAAACAATTCACAAATTTAAGGATATGTACGATAAATATGGTTTAAGACACGGGACAGTACGAGCTTGACTTATTCCTGTAAAGATACAATTAGGTAAGAACAATTAGGTAAGGTAAGAACACACACACACACACACACACACACACACACACACACACAGACACACACAGTGTCATGTGTTTCCAACTTGTTGAGCTTTTACTCAAGAGTGATTGACGTGTTACAGGAGAGAGAGAGCTGGGCGGATTGTGTGTATCTAGATCTGGAGAATGCCTTTGACAAGGTACCCCACAAGTGACTAATTTGGAAATTGGAACACATAGGAGGACTGAAGGGAAACGTCCTGGAGTGGATGTGTAACTTCTTGAGAGACAGACAAATGAGGACAGTACTAAAGGACAAGATGTCCGGATGGAGAGATGTAACAAGTGGAGTCCCACAGGGCTCGATGTTAGCACCAGTAATGTTCCTGAATTATGTAAATGATATGGTAGATGGAGTGAACAGTTATGCAAGTCTTTTTGCTGATGATGCAAAGATCTTGAGGAGAGTAGCAGTCGAGAAAGACCGGAAAATGCTGCAGGAACACCTCAATAGGATCCAAGATTAGAGCCAGATGTGGGAAATGAACTTTAATGCCAAAAAATGTAAGATATTGGAAATGGGTAAGAGTATCAAGAGGCCATCACTGAATTATTTGATGGGTAATGAACCAATAAAAAAAGTGAGAGAAGAGAAAGATTTGGGAGTGCTGGTCCAGGATAGTTTGTCACCTGAAAAACACATTAACAAGATAGTTAGAGAGACGTACAATCTCTTGACTAACATACGAGTGGCATTCCGTTACATGGATGAGGAAATGATGAAAAAATTTATAGTGGCCATGATCCGCCCCTGGTTGGAATATGCGGCAGTAGTGTGGTCCGCACACAAGAAGAAAGACGTAAATAAGATCGAGAGAATACAAAGAACAGCAACCAAGATGGGTCCCAGCCTGGCAGATGTGTCTTACGTAGAGAAGCTGGAAAGCTGGACCTGCCTACGCTAAAAGGAAGGAGAGAAAGGGACGACATGATTGCAGTGTTCAGGGCCATGATGGGAATAGATAGAATTGATAAAAATGATCTGTTTGTATCGGAGAGAGTTACAAGAGGACATGGAATGAAACTGAGAAAGCCAAGTTGTTTTGCAGGTGAACTGGGAGGAATGGGACTCAGGAGGCAGCGAAGATTCATGGGGCACTATATTATTAAATATAACAATGAACAATGTGATGTCGCAATGGGTCAAAGAAGAGACACGGTTCTGATGTGAGGACACACCAGCAAGACTAGACTTACTGTTTACCAAAGAACCCGATGTAATGGAATCATTGGAATATCTGTGTCCTGTTGGAAAAAGTGATCATGTGGTCATTGGTTTCCAGATGATAACAGGGAACGTGGAGCCCAGAGACGAGCTTTATAGGCAAGGAAGATACAACTTGGGGAAAGCAGACTTTACAGGTTTGAGAAAATTTTTTGAAAATCCAGATTGGAGAAAATTCAGAGAATCAAGAGAGATACAGAAGAAGTGGGATATTTTTCTGGGCTTCTATAATTCAGGAGTGGAAAAATTTGTGCCAAGAGTAAGGGGGAAAGAAAGCAGGAAAAGGAGTGGTTTAATAGAAGGTGTATGACAGCAAAAAAAAGAGAGAGACACGGCATGGAACAATTGGAGAAAGAGAGGTAACAACAGAACAAAGGAAGAATATAAATGAACTAGAAATGAATACACAAAAATATGTAGAGAGGAAGAAAGGAATTTTGAAAAAGGTATAATGGACAAATGTAAGGATGAACCCAAACTGTTTTATAGATTTGTCAATGGCAAACTGAAACAAAAGGAAGGAATCACCAAACTGAAAGTAGAAGGAGAGGTCTATAAAGATGCAGCAATGCAAGCAGAAATAATGAACAAATATTTCCAATCAGTTTTCACAAATGAAAAGAAGTTTGTGGAAGGGATGGGAGTGACGAGAAATGTAGTGATAAAAGATATAAAAGTGGAAGTACAGGAAGTGTATAAATTACTGGAAACTCAAGATGTAAGGAAGGCCCCAGGACCAAATGGAATCTCTAATTGGGTACTGAAGGAATGCAGAAAACAACTGTCATATAAGATTCACAGTTTACTTACGTGTTCTCTGGAAGAGGGGAAAGTGCCTTGGGAATGGAAGAGGGCATATGTGGTACCAATTTACAAGGGAGGAAACAGGGAATTACCCCAGAATTATAGATCAGTGTCCCTAACCAGCATGGTCGCACGATTGTGCGAAAGAATTCTGAGAGATAGATGGATAAAATATCCTGGAAGAGATGAATATTTTGGCTGATAGTCAGTTTGAATTTAGAAATGAAAGGTCATGTGTTTCCAACTTGTTGAGTTTTTACTCAAGAGCGATTGACGTGCTACTGGAGAGAGATGGTTGGGTGGATTGTGTGTATTTAGATTTGGAGAAGGCCATCGACAAGGTACCTCATAAGAGACTAATGTGGAAACTAGAGCATATAGGAGGACTGAAGGGGAACCTCCTGGAATGGATGAGAGACTTTTTGAGAGACAGACAAATGAGGACTGTAATAAAGGATAGGATGTCTGGATGGAGGGAAGTAACAAGTGGAGTCCCACAGGACTTGATGTTGGCACTAGTAATGTTCCTGATTTATGTAAATGATATGGTAGATGGAGTGAACAGTTATGCAAGTCTGTTTGCTGATGATGCAAAGATCTTGAGGAAGGTAGAGGTTGAGGAGGATTGTAAAATCCTGCAGGAGGATCTGGATAGGATACACGATTGGAGCCGGATGTGGGAAATGAAATTTAATGCAAAGAAATGTAAAATATTGGAAATGGGTAAAAGTATCAAGAGGCCATCATTGAATTTTTTGATGGGTAATGAAGCAATCACAAATGCGAGAGAAGAGAAAGATTTGGGAGTGCTGGTCCAGGATAGTTTGTCACCTGAAAAACACATTAACAAGGCTGTTAGAGAGACGTATAAACTCTTGACTAACATAAGAGCAGCCTTTCATCATATGGATGAGGAGATGATGAAAAAATTGATATTGGCCATGATTCGCCCCAGGTTAGAGTATGGAAAAAATATGTGGTGAACAGCCCACAGGGCCTGGTCTTCTGGTCCTCTTCCAGCCTACACTACCATGCTAATACTTTGTCTGATGTGCTTCTAGTTGGACCACAGGATGCAAGGTACAACACGTGTTCTCACGGCAATATGGAGGTGAAATTATTGTCTGTTTACCCAGGAAAGTTGGTAGATGGCATGCAGATAGCTGGCCAGCTGCTCGCCATTTTGAATCTGGTTCGTTGCCGGTCACCTGCCTTCTTGTGGCTGACTCACGTTGTCCAGCCTGACACTCGTAGTAATGGCTGGAAGTCCATTTTTGCCTTGAAATCATATAGCCGATTCGCATATTGGGAAGTTCGATTCGCAGATTTCGCATTCAATAAAAATAAGCATTTTCTGTGTTGACCTCGCATTGTAGGTGATTATCACCATTTGTGCTCGCATTGTGTGGGGGTGCACTGTACAAGTACTGTAAATGTTAAGTTGTATTGTGCAAAATATACTGCTAAAGAGAGGTTTTGCAAAGGCATATGAAGCCTCAAAAGCCACCTTTTTTTTTTTTTTTTTTTCCGACTCTGGGCAAAGGCTTCAGGGCCTATTTCCTGGGGGCAGTGACCTATCCCAATTCCCAGTAGTCCTCCTACACCTCCACATGTCACCACTTCGGTGCTAACACCCACCATCCATATTGAATACATGCTAGGGCTGTCTCATACAGGACTGGTGTACTGGTATTAGCGGGGGTATTTTTACGACATGTCGGCGGGTCATCTGGTAGATCAGGAAAGTCTGCTTTTTAGGAAATTCAAATCCTTAAACTGTTCCCTGCCCCAGCCGGGATTCGAACCTGGGTCCATTAGGACCGCAGGCCGCCTCTCTACCGATTCACCCACCGCCTCCCCCAGAGTACAGTACTCCCTTGTGTCCTGAGCCCAGCAGTGTTTATTATGATGTTGTTCAAAGCTTCATCACTTGATTTCTGAACTGGAATATGCTACAGTACATTAGGCTGAGTTTTTGCACATTTTAAACTGTATGACGATTTCGCCCTTTTCATTGCAGCATTTGAAACAATGGTTGTTAATATTGTCTTGAAAGAAGTGCTATAAGGTACAGTATAAGATATATTTTTCTGTCTTCTGGAAAGTTCTGATTTTCATATAAGTACAGGCAGTCTTGTACTTAAGTGAAGGTTAGGTTTGTCAGGACATTTTTATTTAAACTATAAATAAGCAAAAAGTATAAGAAATTAATTTCAGTACATCTTAGGTACTCCAACATGCATTCCCTGTTTGTAGGCTTAAAAAAAAGAAAAACTACGTAAAATAGAGTCTAAGGAAGCAATATATAATAAAATGTCCAGAGAAATTGAAAGGTATTTTTATGTGCAATTTTTTGAGATTCTATACAGTTTGTTGTTCTGTAAAATGAACTACTATACTTAAGAAAGGAAATTGCTGTAGTGTTTTTCTTTTTGATCTATTGGTGTACAGGTGGACGACAAAAGACTTCAAGGCCAATGGCCGCCTGTCCATTGGGAGCAGTGGCCACAAGAACATGTACATTGGCCTGGGTCTTGGAGGGTCAGGATTGGAGGCCAAGGGAGGCATCGTTGGTGGCACCATCGAGCTCTCAGAGATCAACATGTACTGTAAGTTACTTTATTAATCAGCCAGTCTGTCTATCAATCTATCTATCCACAGTTTGTCATCTGTCTACTGCCAGACACCTCAATCCCGTAAGGGGTGGCTACAAACTAATCGCCTCCATGTCGCCCTTTCCAATGCCATTTCATTGCCTCGCTTCCAGCTTGTATACCCCTCTTTCATATACATCTCCACTCCATCCCTTCATCTCATCCTTACCCTCCCCTCCATCTCATCCTTACCCTCCCCTCCATCTCATCCTTACCCTCCCCCTCCCTCTCCTCCCCTCCAGCTCACTCGATTACACTCTCCTCATTAGTCTCTTGCTCTCCGTTTACTCCACATGCCAAACCACCTCAATGTATTTCTCTTGTCACTTTCTATCATATCCACATCCACACCACAGCACTCCTTCACTTCCTCATTTGTCAGTCTGTCACTCCATGTACTGTAACTCCACATGCTCCTCTCAGGTAACTCATTTCCACTGCTCTCACTCTTGACTTGTTTCCTTCCAACAGGGTCCAAGCTTCATTTCCATACGTTAGCATTGGTATCACAATACTGTATTGTACTGTCATGCAATGACTTCTTTACTTCCATGCTCTCTTCCCTCTTCCTTATCATTGCTTTCAAAGAACCAACAACCTTTCCTCCCTGTTGTAAGCTTTCAAACACTTTACCCTCTAAACTTCCATCCATACTCATCACACTGCCTAAGTACTTAAACACCATCACATTTTCCATTTCCTCCTCATCCAGCCCCACTGTACGTTCGTTGACCACTTCACTCAAAGACCATATCTTTACTCTTCCCTACATTCACCTTTAGATTCCATTTCTTACACACACTCCCAGACTCATTCACCAAGTCTTGCAGCTTCTCTTCATCTTCAGTTAACAACATAGTATCATCTGCAGACATTACAGGTAGTTTCCAAACTCTGTCCTCTCGTATTAGGGTCGCTCCAACATCCACTGCCCTACCTTGCATCCCTTTTATAACCCCATCCATAAACAGATTGAACAACCATAGGGACATGACACATCTCTGTTTCAGTCCAGCATTCAGATAGAAAAATTCACTCAGTTTACTATCCACATGCACTGCAGCCCTTATAAATTCACGCAATTTACTATCCACATGCACTGCACACCTCATACATACTCTTCACGGCATTCATTAACTTCACGTTTATTCCATATATTCTTAATACTTGACACATTCCTTCACCATCCATGCTGTCATATGCTTTCTTCAAATCCATGAAGGCTACACATAACTTCTTTCCCTTCTCTAGCAACTTTTCCACTAAAGACCTAGGAATGAATATTTAATCTACACAACCACTTCCCGTCCTAAAACAACCCATTTCTTCTCCAATTATTTCCTCTGTTATTTCCCTAACTTGGTCAGTAAGTATCCTACCATATACTTTTCCCGTTACACTAAGAAGACAGATACCCCTATGATTACGACACTTCTTTTTCCCCTTTTCCTTTACACAGGAGAATAATTATACCTGACTTCCAATTCTCCGGGATTCTACCTTCCTCCCTGGCGAATCTTCACATCTTCCATATCCATTCTGCTACTATCTCTTCCCAATGGTTCAGCATTTCACCACACACTTCATCAGTTCCTGGGACTTTCCCCATTTTGACTTTCCTCATTGCATCCACAGTCAACTTGCATACATTGTGGGTTTGTTGGTCATGGTTTTCTAATTTGCAGTACTTTTCCAGCCAAACTGCGATCACTTCCTATGTCGCAGTAGCCAGTTTGATGGCCACAGTCACTGTCCCAAGTGATTCATTTCCGAGTAGTTCAGGTCGCTGTGTTGTTTACGCTAGTCATGGGCGGAAGCCATTCATATTCAGGAATGACAAGCCAAGTAGAGCCCTTCCCTCCCATGCCTAGCGACAAACAGGCACACTAGTTCACCCTGTTATCCCTGCCTGGCCTTTTGCACGCAGCAGGTTCAGACAACGACATGAAGGCAGTTGAGGGCGACGACATTGCTTCAATTGTCTCCGCATTGAACTTTGAAGGGCAACTGATGGAGGTTGAGGAGGAGGAAGTGGGGCAGAGGCAGCAGCAGCGCAAGGCACCACCACACACCTCATGCTGAGTGGCCGAAGTGTGCCTCAAGCTTCGGAACCCCTCCCCCTCCCCTATCCACTTAAGCATTGTTGTCAGTTGGAGTCAGGTAGGAACCATACAGTATTGTTCATTCCCATTAAATACATGCATTATATACTTTTTATTTTAAGAAGCTAGTCAGAAATGCAAATTTGTAAGAAAAACATTAGTATATCCCACATTTAACTATGTCAGGATAACCAGATACTGACTAAGGATGAGGTCATAGAGTGTGACCTCAGGGATAAGGGACTAAATGAAGCAGATGCTAAAATTGAGTAGTGTGGAGGGCTAACGCTGGGTGATCAGGACCGACATGTGCCAGCATGTTTAGCCTTTATAAGTGAGCAAACAAAGCAACCAGTCAACCAGTGTGTGTGTATTTGTTTCAGTCCTCCCGAGTTGTACATCCCATATTCAGAGTACGCACTAACTAGTACAGATTGTTGTCTTGTTTGGTGTGTGTGTGTGTGTGTGTGTGTGTGTGTGTGTGTGTGTGTGTATTTACCTATTTGTATTTACTTATTTGTAGTATACAGGAATTGAGCAATGCTTGTGTTGTCCTGTTTCCATATCCACATTTATCTAGTCTATCTTTACGCACATGAATGTTTTTCTCCTGCACCACCTTTTCGTCTAAGTCGTTCCAAATACTTGAGTATTTACCTAATATACCTAATTGTGATGTACATGAAATGTGCTATGCTCGTGGGTTCCCGTCGCTGTTTCTCAGTAAGTCAAATTTAGCTTTAAACTCTTTTAAGTTTTTAGACTGGACGATCTTCTTTGTCCAGGCTATTCCATAAGTATATACTTCTGTAAGGAAAGCTGTATTTTTTGATATCCTTCAAGCAGCTTGACTTTTTCAATTTCATTCCATGTCCTCTTGTTGCTCTCGTATCCCATAAAAAAGATCTTCTCGGTCAATTTTATCTACCCCCACCATGGTCCTGAACACTGCAATCACATGTGTGTGTGTGTGTATTACCTATTTGTATTTACCTATTTGTAGTATACAGGAATTGACCAATGCTCGTGTTGTCCTGTCTCCATATCCACATTTATCAAGTCTACATTTATACACATGAATGTTTTTCTCATGTACCACCTCTTTGTCTAAGTCGTTCCAAATATTTAAGTATTTACCTAATATACCTAATTGTGATATACATGGAATGTACTATGCTCGTGGGTTTCCATCGCTGTTTCTCAATAAGTCAAATTTGGCTTTAAACTCGTTTAAGTTTTTAGACTGGACAGTCTCTTTGTCCAGGCTATTCCATAAGTCTATATTTCTGTAAGGAAAGCTATATTTCTTGATATCCTTCAAGCAGCTTGACTTTTTCAATTTCATTCCGTGTCCTCTTGTTGCTCTCTTATCCCATACAAACAGATCTTCTTTGTCAGTTTTATCTACTCCCACCATGGTCCTGAACACTGCAATCATGTCTCTCCTCTTTCTCCTTCCTCTAAGGAAGGCAAATCCAGTTTTTCCAGCCTCTCTCTGTATGACAGGTCTGTCAGACTGGGGACCATCTTGGTTGCTGTTCTTTGTATTCTTTCAATCTTGTTTATATCTTTCTTTTTGTGTGGGGACCACACTACCGCTGCATATTCTAACCTGGGGCGGATCATTGCCACTATCAATTTTTTCACCATCTCCTCATCCATATAATGAAATGCTACTCTCATGTTAGTCAAGAGTTTATAAGTCTCTCCAACTATCTTGTTAATGTGCTTTTCTGGTGACAAACTATCTTGAACCAGCACTCCCAAATCTTTCTCTTCTCTCCTTTTTGTGATTAATTCATTACCCAATAAATAATTCAGTGATGGCCTCCTGGTACTTTTACCCATTTCCAATATTTTACATTTCTTTACATTAAATTTCATTTCCCACGTCCGGCTCCAATTTTGTATCCTATCCAAATCCTCCTGCAGTATTTTACAATCCTCCTCAACCTCTACCTTCCTCAAGATCTTTACATCATCAGCAAACAGACTTGCATAACTGTTCACTCCATCTACCATATCATTTACATAAATCAGGAACATTACTGACGCCAACACCGAGCCTTGAGGGACTCCACTTGTTACTTCCCTCCATCCAGACATCCTATCCTTTATTACTGTCCTCATTTGTCTGTCTCTCAAAAAGTCTCTCATCCATTCCAGAAGTTTCCCCTTCAGTCCTCCTATATATTCTAGTTTCCACATTAGTCTTTTATGAGGTACCTTGTCAAAGGCCTTCTCTAAGTCTAAGTACACAATCCACTTAACCATCCTCTCCTGTACCACGTCAATCACTCTTGAGTAAAAGCTCAACAAGTTAGAAACACATGACCTTCCACTTCTGAATCCAAACTGACATTCAGCCAAAATATTCATCTCTTCCAGATATTTTATCCATCTGTCTTTCAGGATTCTCTCACACAATTTTGCGACCATGCTGGTTAGAGACACTGGTCTATAATTAATGGGTTCTTCCCTGTTTCCTCCCTTGTAAATTGGTACCACATTTGCCGTCTTCCATTCTTGTGGCACTTTCTCCTCTTCCAGTGAGCATATGATTAAACTGTGAATTTTGTCCGCCAGTTGTTCTCTGCATTCCTTCAGTACCCAATTAGAAATTCCATCAAGTCCTGGGGCTTTCCTTACATCTTGAGTTTCCAGTAATTTATACACTTCCTGCACCTCCACTTTTATATCTTTCATCACCGGAACATTTCTAATCACTCCCTCCCCTTCCACAAGCTCCTTTTCTTTAGTGAAAACTGACTGGAAACGTTTGTTCATTATTTCTGCTTGCATTGCCGCATCCTTAAAGACATCTTCTACTTTTAGTTTGGTGATTCCTTCCTTTTGTTTCAGTTTGCCATTAACAAATCTATAAAACAGTTTGGGTTCATCCTTGCATTTGTCAATTATACCTTTTTCAAAATTCCTTTCTTCTTCCCTACGTATTCTTGTGTATTCATTTCTCGTTCTTTTATATTCTTCCTTTGTTCTGTTGTTACCTCTCTTTCTCCAATTGTTCCACACCTTATCTCTCTCTTTTTTGCTATCATATACCTTCTATTAAACCACTCCTTTTTCCTGTTTTCTTTCCTTCTTACTCTTGGTACAAATTTTTCCACTCCCAAATTATAGAGGTCTAGAAAGATATCCCACTTCTTCTGTATCTCACTTGTTTCTCTGAATTTTCTCCAGTCCGCATTTTCAAAAAATTTTCTCAATCCTGTAAAATTTGCTTTGCCAAAGTTGTATCTTCCCTGTCTATGAAGCTCATCTCTTGGCTCGACATTCCCTATTAACATCTGGAACTCAATGACCACACGATCACTTTTTCCTAAAAGACAGAGATATTTCAATGATTCTATTACCCCCTGGGGGTAGGGGGGTTCTTCAAGAATACTCCCCAAGTATCCCTGCTTGTCGTAAAAGGCGACTAAAAGGGTTGGCGGAGGGTTAGTGCCCCTCCCCGGAAAACAACTAAGTAAAAAAACAAACAATAAGCCTCGGACAAGGACTGACCAAACGTTGACGACCAAGGACCGGACAAAGGACATTGCAATTGGAACGTGGAATGTAAGGGGAGCGAATGATGAGGTGAAAGAGAGAGAGATTGTCCAGGTGCTTGAGGATGCGAAAGTGGATGTATGTGGAATAACTGAAACAAAATGGAGAGGAGAAAGTGTGAGAGAATGGGAATATGGATGGGGTATATGTGCAGGAGTAGGTGAGAATGAGAGAGCAAAGGAAGGAGTTTGTATAGTTGTGAGTAAAAGATGGAAGAGGAGCATAAGACAGTATGGATCAGTTGGATCAAGGATTGTGTGGGTAAAGTTGAAAGTTGGAATACAAATGTGGGCGATTGTGTGTGTGTATGCACCAACGCAAGATTGTGCTAGAAGAGTGAGAGAAGAGTTCTGGACAAATGTAGAAGTGTGCATGGAAAAGTTTGGAAGGAATGAGAGAGTGTTTTTGATTGGTGATATGAATGGTAAAGTTGGGAATGTGAAGGTGGATGGAATAGTTGGTGAGTGGGGTGTGCCTGCTGAGATAGATGAGAATGGGAGTGCGTTAGTGGACATTTGTGCTGGGAGATGGTTGGTGATAGCCAATACCCTCTTCAGGCATAAAATGATCCACAGGTATACATGGCGAGTGATGAGAAGGGTGGGTGGTGAACTGAATGAAAGGAAGGCAATGATTGATTATGTGTGTGTGGATGAAAGGATGCGAAGATGTATATTGGATGCAAGAGTTTATAGAGGTTGGGGGAGTGGACTTTCTGACCACTACTTGGTGGTGGCCAGAATTAAAGTCCAAGTAAGATGGAGGAACAGAAGAAGGGAAAGACGAGAGGAAGGAGTAGTTGCAAGGAGAGTGGAAAGGTTACAAGAGGATGAGAAAAAGGCAGAGTATAAGAGAGAAGTGGAGGAACGATTGGGCAAATATGAATTGGAGCAGATGGGGGACGTGGAAGGTGTGTGTGGAATATTTACAGAAGAAATATGTGCAGCATGTGATGTGGTGTGTGGAAGGAAGAGAAGACGGAGGGGGGTGCAAGGAACAGCGTGGTGGACTGAAGAGGTGAAACAGGTTGTGGCACAAAAGAAGAAAGCATACAATGAATGGATGAGGAATAGGGGCGTGGAAGAGGTTGAGAGGCGGAAGAGAGAGTTATATGTAGAAAGAAAGAGAGAGGTGAAAAGATTAGTAAGAGAGAGTAAGAAGAGAGTGGATGAGGAATTTGGAAGGAATTTGAGTGTAAAGTGGAGGGACTGTAAGAAAATGTTCTGGAGAGAGGTGAAAAGAGTAAGACAGGGTGGAAGTGAAGTTAGCAGGGGAGTGAAAGATAAAAATGGTAGATTACTAGTGGAGAAGGGAGAAAAAGTGAGCAGATGGAGAGAACACTTTAAGGAATTGTTGAACGTGGAGGATGGAAGTAATGCGAGTATAAGTGGCTGGGGAATGGCTGGGAGAAGGAGGGAGGTGAGAAGACAGGAAGAAATCAGTAGGATAGAAGTTTTGGAAGCAATGAAGAAAGTTAAATCAGGGAAAGCCCTAGGAATTGATGGAGTGTGTGGTGAAATGCTGAAGCATGGGGGAGAGATAGTAGTAGAATGGATGTGGAAGATGTGCAGATTGGCCTGGGAGGAAGGTAGAGTCCCAGAGGATTGGAAGTCAGGTATAATTATTCCCTTGTACAAAGGAAAAGGGGAAAAAGAAGTGTGTGGTAATCATAGGGGCATTTGTCTTCTTAGTATAATAGGAAAAGTGTATGGTAGGATACTTATTGACAGAGTTAGAGAAAGAACAGAGGAATTAGTTGGAGAAGAACAGGGAGGCTTTAGGAAGGGAAAAGGTTGTGTAGATCAGATATTCATTCTCAGATCTTTAGTGGAAAAGTTTCTAGAGAAGGGAAAGAAGTTGTATGCGGCTTTCATGGATTTGGAGAAAGCATATGACAGGGTGGATAGACAAGGATTGTGGAAAGTGTTAAGAATATATGGAGTAGATGGGAAGTTGTTGAATGCTGTGAAGAGTATGTACGATGGTGCAAAGGCTGCAGTGCATGTGGATGGTGAACTAAGTGAATTTTTCTCTTTGAAAGTTGGGTTGAAACAGGGATGTGTCATGTCTCCAGGGTTGTTCAATCTGTACATGGATGGGGTAATAAAAGAGGTACAAGGTAGGGTAGTGGATGTTGGAGTGGCCCTGGTGAGAGAGGATAGTGTTTGGAAACTCCCTGTGCTGTTGTTTGCAGATGATACTGTGTTGTTGAGTGAAGACGAAGGGGAGCTGCAAGGCTTGGTGGATGAGTTTGGGAGAGTGTGTAAGAAACGGAATCTAAAGGTGAATGTAGGGAAGAGTAAAGTGATGGTCTTTGAGAGAGGTGAAGTCAGTGAATGTACAGCGAGGTTGGATGGTGAGGAATTGGAAAATGTGAGTACGTTTAAGTACTTGGGTAGTGTGATGAGTAAGGATGGAGGTTTGGAGGGTGAAGTGCTTGAAAGGGTACAGCAGGGAAGAAAGGTTGCTGGTTCTTTGAAAGCAGTGATAAGAAACAGGGAAGTGAGCATGGAAGTGAAAAAGTTACTACATGACAGTATTGTGATACCAACTCTAACGTACGGAAGTGAAGCTTGGACGTTGTTGGAAGGACACAAGTCAAGAGTGAGAGCAGTGGAAATTAGTTATTTAAGAGGAGCCTGTGGAGTCACATGGAGAGACAGGCTGACGAATGAGGATATAAAGGAGCGTTGTGGTGTTGATGTGGATGTGATAGGAAACGTTATGAGGAACATACTGAGGTGGTTTGGCCATGTGGAGAGGATGGAGGGTGAAAGACTGACGAAGAGAGTGTATGTGAGTGAGGTAAAGGGGGAAAGAGGGAGGGGGAGGCCGAGGATGAGATGGAGGGATGGGGTGGAGAGGTATATGAGATAGGGGGGTGTGAGTTGGGAGCAGGGGAGTGAAATGGCGGGGCACAGGGCGACTTGGAGGCGATTTGTTTGTGGCCACCCCAAACGGGACTGAGGCGTCTGGCAATAGATATATAGATAGATATACTATTACATCGGGTTCTTTGGTGAACAGTAAATCTAACCTTGCTGGTGTGTCCTCACCTTGAAACCGTGTCTCTTCTTTGACCCATTGCGTCATCACATTATTCATTATTATATTTAATAACGTAGTGCCCCATGAATCCTCGCCACCTTCTGAGTACCATTCCTCCCAGGTCACCTCTTTACAGTTAAAGTCATCCACTAAAATTACATTATTGCTTTTCTCAATTATTTTTTGCAAATAGGTAGCCATATCTGACAACATCTCATGGTATTCGTCATCCTTCCATGCTCTCATCTTTGGGGGAACATACACTACCGCCATATCTTTCTTAACATTCTCTCCAGTTTCTAATTTCATATATATCACTTCAGCCCTGCCTTCTCCCATTTCCACAGTATCTACATTTATGTTGTTCTTCACTGCTATCATCACTCCTCCTCCCTCTTTTTCTTTCCTGTCTTTTCTCCACAGTTTGTAATTACCATCTCCCAAATGAACATCAATATCTTCTCTTAATTTGGTCTCTACAAAGCACATGACATCAGGTTCATGTTCTCTCAAGAAATCATTAATTTCGATCCTTGTCGATATGAAACCATCAGCATTAGTATATATCACCTTCAAATTATTTTTGACGTTTTTTATACCCTCTTCTCTCCTACTCTCTGTCCGTACCACTTCCTCAACTTCTGATCTTTCACAGCCATCCCCTTTAGTTTCCTTCACTTCTATTTCCTTAAATACCACTTCCTTACTTTCATATCCAATACTCTCCCAAAAAAAGTATTACATTCTTCCTCTGTCCTCTCATCATTTTTTCCTTTTACTTCTTCCTTTAATGATTTTAAAACTTCTCTTTCTTCTTCATTCAGATCTTTTCTTATTATAATATTTTCCATCACTGCCTCTTTGCTTAATTTCCAAGTCACTTTAAGTATCTCATTTATTACACTTTCTGATGTAAACTTGACTCTCACTGGTCTTGTTTCCCCTTTCTTATAAGGCCCTATCCTCCTTACTTCCTCAATTTCTTTTACCCACTTGTCTCCTTCGGGGTCAATATTGCCTAATATTCCTCTCACCAGGTTCATGTCTCTCTCGAGTCTTACGAACCTAACCTTTTCTTCCTCTTCTCTGTTTCCAAATATTACTACACATCTGTTCCTTTCTACAGTTTCTCTCACTATTTTCTCTTTTTTCTTCAGTATTTTCACTACATTTTCTTCCATTTTTTCTTGTTCATTTCTCTTTCTTCTTGGATGATCTCTCTTAACCCCTTAACTGCGGGGCGTCACTTTCGTGACACTTGGGAGCAAGGGATCATACCGCGGGGCGTCGCTTTTGTGATTCTGTGTTATTTTGAATTCACCCTGGCTTCCAAGTGGGGGCTTATATCATCTATCAGTACTGCCAATGTCCAACAGTAGTCAGCACTCCTAATCTCATCTGTACTCCCATCCATTGTTGACAATTTAGCCATTTCTCCCCGTTCTTGACCCCCCTCCCTACCCCCCCTCCATTACCCTATCCTCTCGCCTGCCCGGCCGTGCTACGCTAAGTAAATCTTCCCTGGAATTTTTCACTGATTTCATCCATTGAAATAAGCCCTATGTCCTATTCTTATACCAAATAGTATATACAAGAAAGAAATAAGGTATGTGAGAGTGCCATACACCTGGAATTGGCTAATTATCACCTGACAACACCTCACGTGCACTCGTTCGCTAATTTTCGCTGGTTTTCCCCTTGAAATATGCCGTATAATCTATTTTCGTAATAAATATACATGTAAGGAGGGAAGGGAGAAGCCTAAGTGATATTTACATTCACCTGGAACTACCTAATTTATAATGTATTGTCTAGATTTCCTGCCAATCATTTCAGTGCTATACATAGCTGTTTGAAGAGCTAACATTGGTAGCACTGAATATCCCCTAAGTAGGCCTTTACCCCGGCCCTCCCTTATCAGTTCACTCTCATCTTCCAAAGTGGACGTACGTCTGTTCTTCTTTCTGACTTCAGGGACTTTTTCACCCCCATGCAAAGGGCCCTGTGACCTTTACCCCCTACTAAACCTCATGTGGAAAGAGGTAAAGGGCTGACAATTGATAAAAGAGTGACTACGATCTTTCTGTTGAGTAAAACAGTGCAAGTGGAATTGTAAATAATATGTAAATAATGTGTAAACAGCAAGTGAAAGTAATGAATGTAAATATACGTGAACAATGGAAAGTAGTTTTATAAGTTACTTCAAGTGACAGTGCATAACACAGTGTAAATAAAATAGAAATGTAAATAACGTAAATAAAATAGAGAACGTAAATAGAAATGTAAATGAGTAGTATTATAAGAATACGAGTATATACCCTAGGAGTAATGAAAGTGAAAGTTTCACTCTAGCATGTCTGAATACTATGAGTTATGAGAGTGAAGATGAAAGTGACATTCACTCTCAATGCTAGTATACAGGACGAGAAAGTGAATGCTACGTATTTTACTGAGAGAAATTGAATCCCTACAGTGACAATAAACTAATACTACTGAAGAAAACTTATTGATAAAGACTGTAGATATATATAAGTGTTATATAGTAATAGAAATATAAAGTGTGAGGGGTTTTATGAATAATAAATGACAGAGTACCAAGAGCGAACTAGTGCCAATGCGACGGTCAGATGCGCTCGTAATTTTCATTGCTTTCACAGTGGGTTTTTTTTTGGAGTATGGATCCCAAACTACTTGAAAATCATATAGTAGTGTTTATAGTGTTAATATCTGGCTGTGGTAATCATATTACGGGTTGTCGGGAAGTGTAAAGTGGAGACTTCGTTACCCAACTTCAGAGGTCTCCACAAGTCCCACGGTAACTGACGAAGGCTCAACAAACATTCCAGGAGAAAGCTGAAGGTATGTGCCATAAGTATATTTAATTTTAATATTCTAGGACTAATAACTGATTTTTGACAAATATTTTTTGAGAGTCTGTCGGAGCCCGAATAACCCCGCGGCACACGCAAAACATCGGTAAACATGCCCGCGGTGTAGGGGTTAAGCTGACCACTTCTTTCTGTTCTTCTTCTACATGTGCCCACTTTGCCTTATGCCCTTCTAATACATTACTCATCTTCTCCGTTTTATTAATACTCTTCTCTAGTTTCCTCCTCAATTCAACATTTTCACGCTTCAAATTTCTAATCTCTTCATTCACTATTTCATTGGAGTGGATCAGACTCTGTATGGTTGTATCCGTATTTTCAGACACATCCTTTATCACTAGATTCTCTACTTTCTTTTCAAGTTCACTAATCCTCATAATTAATGTTTTAACCAGGTCCATGACATTGGTATTTGTATCAAATCCTTCAAATTCGAGTCTCTCATTGTTTACATTTTCGGCCATGTTTAATGTTGGTTAAGTACCAAAACAGCTGTTACCTAAAAAAAACTACAAACATTCATGTATATTCTAGCCAATAAATCTTTACATTTTTGATAGTCTGTTAACTTTCATTATTTTAAATTTAAGACAAGACCTTAGGAGACAGGACAGACAAAATTCCTGAAACTACTTAAGGTTAGCAGCGATGGCTGGGACGTCTGCTCTCTCCGACTGTTCGTTCGTGTGTGTTCTTACCTAATTGTTCTTACCTAATTGTATCTTTACGGGAATGAGTCAAGCTCGTACTGTCCCGTGTCTTAAACCATATTTATCGTACATATCCTTAAATTTGTGAATTGTTTTGGCACACACTGTTTCATTCGGTAGTGCATTCCATTGATCAATTGCTCTGTTTGGGAAACTGAATTTCCTTACGTCTTTATCACCTCTCTTCTTATGCAGTTTTTTGCAGTGTCCTCTTGCTGATGCTTCTCCATATGTTAAGTAATCATTTATGTCTATTTTCTCCTTTCCTGATATGCACTTATATAGCATTATCATGTCACCTCTTTTCCTTCTCTCCTGTAGTGTTGGTAGATTCAGTTTATTTAGTCTTTCTTCATAGCTTAGGTCCCTTAAGCTTGGAATCCATCTTGTAGCGGCCTTTGAACTTTTTCAATCTTGTCTATATGCTTTTTGAGATGAGAACTCCAGACTACTGATGCATATTCCAGGGTTGGTCTAATGAATGATGTTATTATCCTTCTTAGCATGTCTTCATTTATGTATGTGAATGCTATTCTCATATTTGCCAGCAGTGTATACATGTTCCGTACCTTCTCGCTGATGTGGTCAGCCGGAGATAGTCTGTTATTGATAATCACACCTAGGTCTTTCTCTCTTTCTGATGTGTATAGGGTTTTATTTCCTAACCTATAATCCCAATCAGGTCTTTTTCCACTTTTACGAAACTTGATCACATGACACTTGTCCACATTGAATTCCATTTGCCATGTAGTACTCCATTCATGAAGTTTATTTAATTCTTCTTGTAGCTCTTTACAAGAGTCTGTGTTAGTAATTCTCCTTTGTATTTTTGCATCATCTGCAAACATATTCAGATAGCTCTCATTTCCAGTGTTACTGTTTATATCATTTATATACACTAAAAACATGATATGTGCCAGCACTGAACCCTGTGGTACTCCACTAGTCACTTCTTTCCATGATGAGTAGTTTCCTCTTAGTACTGTCCTCATTTCTCTTTTTATGAGAAAGTTTTGCATCCAACAAAACAGTTTGCCTCGAATTCCTCCTTGATGGTACAGTTTCCATAAAAGTCTTTGGTGTGGTACTGTGTCAAAAGCTTTCTTGAAATCTAAATAGATACTGTCCACCCATTGTTCCCTTTCCTGTATTGTGTTTGTTACTCTGTCATAGTAGCTCAAGAGATTAGTAACACATGATTTTCCTTTTCTGAAACCAAACTGTCTTTCTGTTATCATACTGTGTTCTTCTAGATGATTTACCCAAGCTTTTCTTATAAGTTTTTCTAATACCTTGCTTACAACACTGGTCAGTGATACTGGTCGGTAGTTGAGTGGATTTTGTCTATTTCCTTTCTTGAATAAGGGGCAATATTTGCTTTTTTCCAAATATCAGGTAGTTTCCCTTGACTCAAGGATTTCTTGAAAATTAAAAATAATGGTTTACTTTACTCCTTTGCACATTCTCATAATACCCAACATGAAATTTCATCAGGACCACTTGCTTTTCCCCTGTCTAATCTACTTAACTCCTGTATTACTTTTTCTGCTATTTGTATATCTGGTAGTATGTGTGGACAAGCGTGTTCCACATAGTCCCTCTCAAAATTTTTTTCTTCTGTAAAAACTAATTGGAAATTCTTATTTAGTGCTTCACAAATATCTTTCTCTTGTGTATAAGTGATTCCCTCGTCCGTAATGGTTGTATTATATCTTTTACTTTGGTTTTGCTTCTGATATAGCTGTAAAACAGCTTTGGTTGATCACTACTTTTATTTATTATATCTTCCTCAAACTGTTTTTGGGCTTCCCTCCTTATTCTTGTATAGTCGTTTCTTGCCTGTTTGTAATTATTATACGCCCTTTCACTATTGTGTCTTCTGTATCTATTCCACAACAAATCTCTTCTTTCTTTTGATTTTTTACATTCTGTATTGAACCATTTCTGTATTTTCTTATCTGTTTCTTTGTGCTGTGGGATGTACTTCTGGGCTCCTATTTCATAAAATTCACAGAATTTCTTATATACAGCATTTAAATCTTGTCCTCTAAGCTCATTTTCGCAATCAACTTCTAAGAAGTACTTCTTTAGGTCTTGATAATATCCCTTTTTATAGTTTAGGCTCTTTTTGTAACTGTCATTGCTGTTTACTGTCATATGCTATCCTGAAGTTATAATTTAGTACTGCATGATCGCTTTTGCCGAGTGGAGGGTGATATATTAAACTGTCAGTATCATTTTCTTGCCTAGTAAATATTAGATCTAGCACTGAAGGTACATCAAGTCCTCTTTTTCTGGTGGTTTCCCTCACACGTTGCGTTAAGAAAAACTCTTGTACGAGATCCAGGAGCTTTTGGTCCCAACAGCTTTCTTGGCTATTTATATATAGAGTATTCCAATTTATATTTTTATTGAAGTCCCCAGTTAGTATAATTCTTTCCGATTTCTCTTCCATTTTATGTAGCAATGATCTTATACTCTGAATTGTACTCTCTGCCAGGTCCTCATATTCGTCTCTTTCCCATGTGTTTGATCTGGGTGGCATGTACAAATTGGCTACTATTACTTTACCTTCAGATGTGTCGATCTCTACTGCAATCAGTTCTACTTGTGATGGTATATCTAGGTTTATTTCCATGACTTTTAGATTTTTCTTAGTTAATATTATAATTCCTCCTCCTTTTTTAAAATTTCTGTCTCTTCTCCATATATTGTATTCCTCTAAGTATAGTATGTCATTGGATATCCTTGGTGTTAATTTTGTTTCAGTTAGGCATATTATTTGTGGTTCATTTTCTCTGACATAATCATTCATCTCTAGTAATTTAGATACCATTCCATTCACATTTGAGTACATCAACTTTATCATCTTGTTTATATATTTGTCATGACATGGTTCTATTACCTTCCTCCTTTTTCTACCATCCTGTTTGTGTACCACTTTCATACCTGCAATCCTATTACTTTGTAAAAAAAATTTCTTCTTCTCCTCTTCTGATCTTCCCTCATTTTTTGTTTTTGCTTCCTCCCTTTTCTCTTTCAGTAATTCCAGTTCCTCTTGTGTTAGGCATCTTTTTATCCATACATTTTTGAACTCCTCTTTTTCCATAAGATTCTTTGCATTTTTTAGTATTTCTTCCACAGTGTTTACACTCTGGAAAGTCACCTTTAGAGGTCTTGTCTTGCTTTTCTCGTATTTCCCTAACCTTTTGTGTTCCTCTATGTCTTTACTACAGATTTCCTCTGATACTTCTTTCAGTAAACTCATTACATTTGCCATCTCCTTTTTGTCTCGTGATCTTGTTTTTTACTTCTTCCTCTTCTATACCAGTGTGTGTGTGTGTGTGTGTGTGTGTGTGTGTGTGTGTGTGTGTGTGTGTGTTGTACAGCACTTTTATATTTTCAAAATATAATTCACATTAGAATCAGGACATACTTGACTCTTTTTTTGTGTATGTTTAGTAGATAGTTTAAAAGAAAACACAGTTTAAAATCAGGGCTTACTTTACTTTTGGCAAAATTTAATCAGTGTTAGTAGGTAGTAGAAGGATTTTTTTTTTTTTTAATTCCATTACCCATGAAATTATGCCTCAGGTTGAGCGTTGTAGTATGGTAGTGAAAAATATTTAATTAATCCATAGCAGATTTTCCCTAGTATCATATGTGGTAGATGGGGGGCACCCATCATCCACTCACTCATTGTAGGGATGCCTTATGGTCTCTACACTGAGTGACAAGCCAGATGGTTTCTTGTGCCCAGGAAACCATTTACTACGCTGGGTGGTAACCATGTAATGTATTTGCCGGCATGGGTGGTAACGATATAATGTATTTGCCGGCATATAGGGCAACTCTTGAACCTTATTAAAAATGCCCAAAATTGTGGGTCGTCCTAAACACCAGGTATAAAATCCTAACCTCAACATCCTGAGGTTATGGGATCCATAGGCGTGATAAGAAACATTGCCAAACAGTCACCATGACCCTTGTTTCCCTGAATATAGTACTGTACATATACTGTCAAAATCTGTTGACATTACTAACATCATCATCAAACACAACTTGAATTTTATATGAAGGCAAATTTTTATAAAAACTATCTTCATGGATACGACCATGAGGACATAAGAAAGATAAATAACCTGCTGAGCCCACACCATGAACACCATCATGTGTCTCAGCAGCAACTGGCTGAGATGTTCACAAATTACCACCCATTGCAGGGTTGCCAGATCTGAAACAGGGCTCATTACCAACAATGGTAAACAACTGTGACAATGCTGTTATTCCAGGTGGTTTAACTTCAGTCATGTAACTACTTGATATCTGTCTGAACAAACCATTCAGACCACATCATTGAGCAACGGAACAAGTGGATGACCAGTGGTAAAAAGTAATATACAGGTGGTGGGAATATGCATGCTGCAGGTCTAGATGTGCTGTGTGATTTTATTATTAAGGCATGGAATGACATTCCGTGGAAGCAGACATCAACTTTTTCAAGAAATTTGGAATATCCAGTTCAATGGGTGGCATAGAAGATGACATTTTGTGGGCGGATGAGTAAGAGGAAACCAATGTTGAAGCTACACCTTTGAATTCAGAGTTTTGTCCTTATGACGAAGAACTGCAAACCTTAACGATGAAGTTGATGAACTGATGATGTCAGATGTGGATGGTACTGATTTTGAAGGTTTTTAGTCACTGACAGTTGATGTGATGACTTTAATATAATGTAACTTTCCTTTAACCTATTGTATAAGATTCACAGTACAGTAGCATGATTTTAAGTTTTTAATACAGTATGAATTTATACTCGAATATTAAATGCATAATTCATTTTGATATCGGAGGTGGCACATGCAGCTTAGATAGCTTGTAAATCCCATAGAAGCTGGTTTAAAGTAAAACCTAACCAATGGCTTTCTTGCTTAGCATCGTGTTATTAGTATCATTTCACTGGTCAGAGGGAAGAGTGATAAAGGATTGGGGTTACGAGGGCAGCAAACTCCCAGTGTCTAATGAATTGGGGCTTGTCTTATGCACAGAGTATACCTCAAAACCCATATTGTGTGTGGAAATATTGGGAGTAGTTTTATACACAGGTCAGCCGTATGCACTGGCAAATATGGTAACCAGGGCTTTTGGCTGAGTTAAGTGTCCCCCAGATTCCCTTCTCTTTTTTTTTTTTTTTTTTTTTTTAAACAAAGGAAGGAAAAACAAATGAATAAAAAATAAATAAATAAATAATCCGTACACCAGATTACTGGCGTCCTCCATTCATCAAAAATTTGTAACAGTTAGACATGAACAGCTGTAGGTTGAAGTCTGGGGGGAAACAACTCCGGGGAAGTGAGTTCCAGAGAGATGCAATTTGGAGAATAAAAGAATTCTGATAGGCAAAAATTCTGCAATATGGCTGTATGACATTGCAGTCATGAACACTATCAGATGTCCGTGTAGCACAAGGGAAAGGATTGAGAGGTGGCACAGTGGATGCAACTTCATCTGAGCATTTGCCATAAAAGTATCTGTAAAATAATGCAAGGGAGGCAACATTCCATCTTACTTGTAGGGGAGGTAATTTATATATAATAGCAGGGTTATTAATAATTCCAGTAGCTTTGTTCTGAATTTTGTCTGGTTGTTTTAGTGCAGCCTCTCCACATCTGTTCCACAAGGGTGAGCAATATTCTAGCAGTGAGCACACATGACTGTTATAAATTATAGCTAACTGCTCATCAGTGAAGAAGTTGTGGACTTTGTTCAATAATCCAAGTTTCTTTGAGGCAGTTTTAGCAAGAGATCTGACATGAGAGGTCCAACTGAGGGCATTGTTAAGTGAAACACTAAGAATTTCAATACTTTTGGAGATGGGAATATTAGGAGCATTGACGGTACTATATGAGTCTGGCAATATCTGTCTATTAGTAAAATGTATATGTTTGGCTTTACAAGCATTAAATGAAACAAGGTTATTTTGGCCCCATTCATTGATCTTAGATAAGTCTTGATTTATGGAGATGGCTGCACTGATTTGAGAGTTAGATATATTAAACCTTATAAATGGATGTTTAAGTGTGAATGAAGTGTGAAGTGTTGAGTCATCTGCATATGAATGGATGGGAATATGGGTGACAGATAAGAGATCATTAATATGAACTAGGAGTAGGGTTGGTGCCAGAACTGATCCTTGCGGCACTCTGGTGCCACACTTATTTTTCTGTTGCTGAGATATGAGGAAAACCGAGGAACAAAAGTCATTAGTCCATAGCAAGGGAGTTTGGATAGCAGGAAACAGTGCCACACTCTGTTGAAACCTTTAGAAATATCAAGGGCTACTGCATGAGGTTCTCCATGTTTGTCAATTGATGGATGGTATGAATCGAGAGATTAAGTATATCAATGGTGGATCTTTCATGGCAGAAAACCATATTGTCTGTCACGGATTAAGTTGTTGGTTTCAAGGTGTTCAACTATGTGCTTATTAATTACAATTTCAAATACAGTCAAGGTGCCTATGGCATGGACTTCTGTGCAACAGTTTTCTATAACACGGCAAGGTGCAGACCCCCCCCAAAATGAACCATGCGCATAAATTACTTATGGCGGGGGCGCGGCAATGTTTGAAATGCCTGGGCAAATTTCCCTGGTGGAGTGCTCCCCTGTTTGTAAACAAAGAAGATAGTGACCACTTCAGCTCCATACTACAGGTGCTTATGAGGAGGTTAAACTTCACCAAATTCATTGTATTAAGTAATGAAACATTAAAGATTCTTTGGGTATTGTGACAAGTTTATTGGTTTGCTCATAAAACCGCTATGAACAGTTTAGTGACGAATCACCTACCTCTGAGCTAAGACGAAGTATAATGCCTCCCATCATCATCAGCGCATATAAAAGAATGATTACTAATGTGTTAAATGTGAGTTTTGTTGACACTTGAGCATACAAACTTTATCAAATAAACTTCTTCAATCAGTGCTTGACCAGGCAGCCTCCTCCATCTTTAATGTTTTGGTCGGTCAGCTGATCTGTGTCTACTTGGCTGAGCTTTTTTCGCTTAATCTGCAGTGTGTGGTATTGCCCAGTAGACACAAGGCTGATCATCCTGTCGTTTTTGTGCTTATTGTTACGTGTAATACATGCATTGACTGATTACTTGATTGTGTGCGTGTGTAAAATGGGGAAAGATGGGGGAGAAGTGGGGTGAAAAGGGGGACTTTGGGCAAACGTCCAGAACCAAATTCCATTTTTCCCATAGGTTTAGTTATTTGTATGGCGTGGTTGTCTGTGGCACGGGTGCGGTCCAGAACCAATTAGCCGTACCTTAGGCGACTTGACAGTAGATATAATGTCTAATCTGTCTATCCATCACTCTCTTTACCTATAGTCAGACACCTTAATCTCAGATAAGGTGGCCATGACCAAATTGCCTCCATATCACCCTGCCTACTGTCATCAGGCTGCCCTTCTTCAATTCTTATCACCCTCATTGATATAATTCTCTGTCCTATCCCTCCACCTCATGCATAGTCTCCTCTTTCCCCACCTGCCCATCACCTCACTCACATGCACTATCCTTTTCACAGTATTCTCATTTATAGTATTGTGATGCCAGGTATGTCAGTATTAAAATATATAAACAACATAAAAAAGAAATTTAAGGTGTAATATTCAAAATGTATCACTAAGGAAGAAGTGCTACAACACCTTCATAGAATACAGCCATTACTCCAACCATCACATTTTCCTCTCATCTCATCTCCCGCCCCCCCCTAGTATTTTAATTATACTGCACTGTACTGTGATACTGTTTCGGTGTGCAGTTTAAGGACCATATTCTGAATGGCACAGGAGGCTTTATAGCTCTTCTTTCTTTGCAGTTGATTTTCATGTTACACCTTAACATTTTTCCTTTGATTATGTTATCATAATATTGACTTTAGTTTACATCATTGTAGTAAAAGAGGACATTGAGATGTAATGTAAATTGCCATGAAGAGAGTGTTTTAAAATCTACACAGCTACCAAGATTAATGGCTATTAGTCAAAAGATTATCTCATCCATTTTATTTTTCTTGTACTAGTTCATGTTCATCATACGTGTACTTCATTAAAGACATCTCGCAAGCACTTCATGCTTATTATTTTGTATACAGAAAAGTATTGTTGTATTGTGTGTCAGTATAAAAAGATTTGAATGATGTGTAATACCTGTATTAGAGTTGATAAGGAAGAGATCCTAGGCTGCCTTCGTGAGCCAACACATTTATGGCATCAAGTCTGACACCCATATTCATGTGAGGTTAGCAGGCCTTGTAGTACTTTTTCTTAGTGATTTATTTGGATTATTGCACATTGATATTCACTTGTATGTCACTGAATATGTCATTCAAATGCAGGTATATGTAGCATACTGTATATAACATGCAGGAGGATACTAACCAACCATGACCAGGAATAAGCCAGCAAGAAAAAGGCGATACAGTTCTTCCTTAGCCAGTAAGAGTACAGGCTTTACCGACATCATCCTTTTAGTTTTTGTCATGGAACCAATTAATATTACAGTGAAAATCCGTGAGGACCCCGGCACTGAGCCTGACCACACCATTGGGGTAAAGCTGTTTGCCTCACAGTCCCGTCTCGATTACATGGGTACCAGCGTCCTCATGGGTCGAGTGTCGTCCTTTGGCGTCACGCTGAGGGATGAATGGAAACTGAAGCAGTGTGCCAGCGGTGATGATGATGCTACACGAAGGTACTCCTTTTTTTTTTTTTTTTTTACTGTATACATGTGAGGCTGCGCGTGTGAGTTTGTACCAAGTGCCACCCAAGCCAATCATGCGTTTTCATGTTATATCACTATTTTGACCCTTCTTTTATATCCCAGGCATGTTGTTTGATACAATTTTGAACTAGACATAAAGTTGAAAGTCCTCAAAAATACAACACTGATATCCATTTGTGAGGTGAGGGTGGGTGACAGACCGCCAGTGCGGGGGAGTTTGTACCAAGTGACACCGGCATGGTGAGTCACCGCCAGTCCACTTGCTATACATTGTTATCTATTGTTATCATCTAACAGTCATTAAGAATATAATTTTACTTTATGTACCATGTTATTAAGTAAATTTTGCCAATGCTCTGACATGTTAAATAAGGTCAATATTGTTTCTCATTAACCCATAAACTCTTGTGGCTATGTGCTATTTTCAGCATTTCCAGTGCATGCTGTTGGTGGTACTGCGAAGGCCCAGTTTTGCCTCGCACGTCATTCTCTGCAGACAAAAGATATGCCAAGTAACTTTTCCTTGCACTTTTTCTGTGCAATATATTATGCTGTAATTTGATGTGTTTATGTCCAGTAACAGCTATGTACTGAATGGTTTTGTGATGATGAACTCTGAGTGAAAATTCTGTCACACTTGGAAAACTGGTGTTTTCTCTTGCACTAATTGGTTTATCAGAAATCTGTTTATATATTCATAATCTGCATCCTTTCCTCTTTATTATGGCTTTTAATGGAGTCTCTAGCATTATTAATAACAGAGTTATACTTCATTGACATTGTATACTAAAAATCACCAATTTTCGACATTTTGAAAAAAATATAATTTTGTACATGTGTGTATATTATTCTCAATGATTAACAAGATGGGCATATTCGGCAAACGTTATCCTTCATTTTGGTCTTTGAATGAAGTCTCTAGCTTTGAAAACAACGGAGTTATGATCGTTTCAATATTCGCAAACTTTAAATGCGATTTCTGGCTTTAAAAAAAAATGTCGCTTGGTACAAACTCGCACGCGCGGCTTCGTATATATATATATCTATCTGTCCATCTATCTATCTATATATCTATCTATTGCCAGATGCCATAATCCCGTAAGGGGTGGCCATTTGACTTTGAGTTAGTTGTTTTACGAGGAGGGGCACTAACCCTCCACCAACCCACTTCTTGACACGTAGGGAGCATGTGTGGTTTGGTTATGTGGTTACCACCCAGCGTTGTAAATGGTTTTTTGGCTTACAGGAAACCATTAGTCTTGTCACTCAATGTTAAGCCACCTGTAAAGGAAAGAAAATCAATAAGAAATGACAGGAGAGATGGAAGAAATAGGAAGAGAGGAGGGCAGGCACAGAAAAAGAATGATAAAGGCTAAGGAAGGAGTAGGCAGCACTACATCATATATATATATATATATATATATATATATATATATATATATATATATAAACAAACATACATACAGCTACTGCAAATTGATGCAGGACCTCGCCCCACAAGGTATTAAAAAAAACAGAAATCATAGTATATCACAATATTTTTTCATGAAATGCCATTCATTAATATGAAATCATGTATCCCTTGTTTTTCAGGACCAGTTGGATGCATTTTGGCATGCAATCACTTAGATCTCTAAAGTAATCGAAGGACTTTTCTTTGCACCAAACATTTGTCAGTTCAGTCTTGAGGTTGTCCAGATTGGGTTTTTTCTTCTCTCCCATGATTTTCTTCATCTTTGCCCAGCAATTTTCTATTGGATTTAGATCTGGACTATTGCCAGGCCAGTCGAGGACCTCAGGCTGATTATCATGAAGCCATTTTGTCACCTTTCTTGACTTGTGACATGGAGCTGAATCGTGCATGAAAAAGTCGCATCCATGTATAGCAAAAAAGTTTAACAAATGATCTTTTGGAACTTGAATGTACCGGCCACCATTCATCATCAAATTCTTAGGAAGAAAGTAGGGGCCTCCCCTTCCCATTTCACCTGAGAAACACCCTCATACTGCTACTGATTGTGGGTGCTTAACAGTTGGCACCTTGTAAGCAGGGTCATATCGACTACAGGAGGCAGGGCGACAAACCTTGGCTCGACGTACCTGGAACCCTTGAAATGTGTTTTCATCGGAAAACATAACTTTTCTTCACTCAACTGATGTTCAGTGTGCATACTTCTTGGCAAACTGAATGCACTGCTTCTTCACATGGTCAGTGAGAAGCAGTTTCTTGGCTGCAGTGCGGCTTGGGAAACCCAGCTCCTTCTGCAAACGGTGTTGGATAGTTCGAATTGAGACTTCTTGTAACAGCTGGGGATGCATTCTCTTCAATTCTGCTGCTGTCAGTTGAGGATTCTTGATTACTTCCCTCTTCAGAAGCGTATCTGTACCTCTGGAAGTTGTCCACTTCTTTCCACCGCCATGCTTGTGCTCTGGTATGACATCAGGTGGCAGGCTGCGTGTTGCAGCAAGAATCTTCTTGACGGTTGACTTTGCGCGTCCGGTACATTCATAAATCGTGTTGATAGAGACATTATCCTGCCTCCATGCAATGTTACGGACCCTCTCATCCCGTGAACAGTACTTTCCAGGCATGACAAATCTAGGAAAATAACAGGGCAAACAGTAATGCATACGAAAAAAGAGGGAGGTGCTCTGGGCAAGCACTGACGTGCTGAATGTTTCACCACCTCCCGCCAACATCAGAGGAGTTGCCAGTTACTTCTTGCCCCCAAAATTTACTTGGTAGAGGTGGAAACACAAAGCAAAGACAGACAACTCTCCCATATCAGTTCTGTGTGTAGGTCCTGAGTCAATTTGCAGTGGGTGTATACAGTATATATACAGTATGTATATACTGTATATGCTGATTACACCCACAAGGAAGAAAGGTTGCTGGCTCCTTGAAAGCAGTGATTACTGGGAAGTGAGCATGGAAGTGAAAAAGTTACTACATGACAGTATTGTGATACCAACTCTAACGTATGGAAGTGAAGCTTGGACGTTGTTGGAAGGACACAAGTCAAGAGTGAGAGCAGTGGAAATGAGTTATTTAAGAAGAGCCTGTGGAGGTACATGGAGAGACAGGCTGACAAATAAGGATATAAGGGAGTGTTGTGGTGTGGATGTGGATGTGATAGGAAGCGTTAGGAGGAACACTGAGGTGGTTTGGCCATGTGGAGTGGATGGAGGGTGAGAGACTGATGAGGAGAGTGTATGTGAGTGAGGTGGAGGGGGGGAGAGGGAGGGGGAGGCCGAGGATGAGATGGAGGGATGGGGTGGAGAGTTATATGAGAGAGGGGGGTGTGAGTGGGGAGCAGGGCAGTGAAATGGTGGGGGACAGGGCGACTGGAGGCGATTTGTTTGTGGCCACCCCATACATGATTGAGGCGTCTGGCAATAGATATATTGGAATGTGAAACAACTGAACTCACCGGCCTCACACTTCCAAGTGAGCGGGCTCCGCCTGCATATCGCAAGACCCTTCCGATGACGTCACCACTCAGAACGTAACAAGTGTGTGCGCACACACACACTAACAGCAATATGCACTAACACTCTTGTCCTCTCTTCTTAATTTGATGAAAGATCCCAAGGACAAAACTGAATGGATTATTGGCGTCCTATACACACTATGTATCCAATACACAAACTTTTGTTTAAGTACCATTAAGACCCAGTCTGTAACCACATACAGATATGTGGTGTCCCTTGAAGTATTATAATCCTTCTAGTCCTGACTGACTGCTGCACATAGTTGCTCGGTCGAGGCATCTTTCTTGGTGAGACATTCAGCCAGTTGTTGTGATGTATCCACCCAAGACACTTCATCAATCTCCCCTCGCTCCAACATGTCTTGTAATACAGCAATATCAATGCGCAATCATCTGTCTTCTGCACTCCTACAGGAGTAATGGGCGTCCACCAGACTCTTGTTATTGACGAAACACTTGATCTTGAAATCTCCACATCCAGGAACCTCACGCAATATGTTGGCGAGATATACAGCAGTTTCAGCACATTCAAGCAGCGCCAACGTTTCAGCAGATAAAGTAGATTTGACGACCCGCCTAATCTTTCCTGTCTGCCAGAATAAGGGACATCTCACCTCACTAGCATCTCGTAGGAAGATCATAAAGCCTCACTGAGACCCAGTGCGTACAAGGTTGGCAAAAGAGGCATCAGAAAAGCACTCTGTATAACATTCATCGAGTGGCCCCATTCGTGGAATGTATAGCTTCATGTTGTCAGTCTTCACCCTTGCGATCACCTAGTTGATCCTAAGCAAATCTGCTACGGTAGCTTGGTTGCTAGTCATACTCAACTCACACACATCAAAGGCAATATCTGGTCGAGTGTGTGTGGCAGTCCAATTGAGTTGCCCAATTAATGCTCGGTACTCGGTTTTCTCAGACTCAGACAGCTCTCCTGATTTTACTGCTGCATGATGTCTGTTCAGTGTGACTGGTTTCAAAGATGAAGCGTACTGAAACTGGTCAAGGGTTATGCTGCCATTGCTGTTGAAGACAGCATTTAGACCAACGTATTTGAAAGCTTTTGATTCCGAACTGCCGATGAGGAATACAGAGTATTTAGCTCAAACAGTTTATCACTTGCTGCTCGAACTCACGTGTACCAGCCCAAAGGAAATCATCGACATAAATGCATATACAGTAATCACTCCAATATCCGGATCAATAGAGCCATCGGTAGGTTCGGATATTGGTTTTGTCCGGATATTGGGCCCCAGCTTATGGACTTGTACTTACGGACCCTAACACAGAGAAACACCTATACAACTCCCTCCGGACATGCATAGCACCTATTTAACACCCAAATCACACCAATAAGGCACATAAATGACTGAAATAAATGCAATAGACACATAAAATGTGGGTTTAGAAGTATGTTCATACATTAATAAACATTCTGGTACTTATGGACTCTAACCGAACCTAACCTAACCGAACCTAACCGAACTCTGAAAAACACATTCCTACTGCACATGCATGAGGTAAGTTTAGTATGGAAAGAAGTACAGTATGACACTTTCTGGTAAGTATAGTATGGGAAAAAATACAATATGAAACATTCTGGTAAATATAGTATGGAAAATAGTACAACATGAAACATTTTGGCTACTTACAGCAAGTCCCTGGCCACCTCGATGAATAACCGCCTCCTCTCGGACTCTGACAGTAAGAACGATTTCCTGAAGCACTTGCACTACACTCTTCCTGAAGTCTTGCACTGAACTTAGTCACTAACACACAGAAGTCCGTTCTTTTCACAGTGTTCACTTTAGTCCAAATAATGTTCCATTAAATTTAAGTGTTGCACATTAACTTTTCCCAAGTTTTTTAAGTTTCCAAAGCCAAAACAAAGAAGGTTAGTTACGTTAAATTTCTTTTCTACTTAGTCTTTCTCCCAACTTGAAAACCTTAACACAACACAATCGCTTTTTTCACTGCACAACACTCAAAATTCCCGTGTGGTCTAGTGAGAAGTTCTTGCTGTTTATTCACTGTCAGAGCCCGAGTATCACTGGCAGGCGTCCAAGGGGTGCATCGGTGGGTAGTGGTGATGGCGTACCGACTACAGAAGACTCTGAAGACAGCCGCAAACTCACGTCGAGCGGTGACTCCACTGTAGCTGATGTGCTGGGCTGTGGCTCGGAGCATGAGGGCCTGTCTTGGGGAGGCAACGGAGTGGAACCAGGGCTTGGCACAGCGGGGTCACGGGCCTGAAAAAACTGTCAATCGTTGACTGACGCAAGGACCGACGATTCTGGCGATTGATGATGCGCTGCCGGAGCACGCACTTCCTCCACGAGTCCCAAGGGCCCCATCTCCCTGTCGCAGTCCGGGTGTTCCAGGTAGTCTAGGACGAACTCTAGATGTTCCCCCGGAGTGCGCTCAGCTTGGGGATGGCTGGAGTAGTGTCCTGCTGGGCGGAGTCTGCATCATCATCGCCTTCGTCGTCGGAATCTTCAAGTTCGGGACTGACACCAGCAACCGAAGACGCGATCTCGATATCAGACAACGTCTGATACCCAGGATCGCCCTCGTCGTCGTCCAACCACTCACGAACATCGTCCACATCAACATCGTCGCCGTGCGTACATGGCCGTGCATGGAAGTCATCCACGTCAAACCCTAGGAAATCGTACTCCACATCTGTTCCGAGAAGCAGACGAGACCAACCATTTTCAAGAGTTTTCACAGGGACTTCCTTCCATGCACTAGCCCAGTTGTACAGCGCAGACTTGATGTTGTAGCGGCGAAGGTTTTCCAAAGTCCGCTTGCCTCGAGTGTCACGTCCTTCCCTGCGCTCGTCCTCGGGTCCTCGAGAACCACCATCACCTCGTCCAGGAACTTCCGACGGTACAGGCGCTTTGTTGCCACGATCACTCCTTGGTCCATTGGTTGAATGAGAGCAGTCGTATTAGGTGGCAGAAACATGCACCTAATACGGCCATTCTCAGCAACCAAGTCCTTGTCGCACGGGTGGGCAGGTGCATTGTCGAGGAGAAGGAGAGCCTTTACCTGGTCGCGAGGAATTCCCAGTGTCTTCGTCTGGTAATGTATGACCTCCTTGACGAAGTGATGGTGAAACCAGTCTTTGAAAATCACAGCTGTGAACCATGCTTTCAAAGAATGGTACCATACGACAGGAAGGACATCCATCACCCCACGAAGGCACCGAGGCTGCTTTGCACGGCCAACAATAACGGGCTTAAGCCGGTGCATGCCGTTAGCATTGGCACAACACAAAGCAGATATCCGTTCCTTAGAAAGCTTGCGGCCAGGTACACGCTTCTCCGTCTCATCGGCGAGAGTGTTCGTTGGCACCCGAGCGATAGAATAGGCCAGATTCGTCAGCGTAATAGACTTGACCGAGAGTGAGTACCTCCCTGTGGATCAAGCCATTCAAATTGTGCCGAAACTCGTCCACTCCATCAACGCTATCGTCCAATGCTTCGCCATGTGCTTTACGGTTAGTAAGGCCATGTCGCAACTTGAACGCGAAGAGCCAACCCTCGGATGCCTTGAAGTCTAGGGCGTCGTGAAGCCTTGCAAACTTCTCAGCAGCAGCCTTCAGCTCCGTTCCACGTACCATCACACCAGCTGCACGTTGCTGTCGATACCAAATCAACGTGGAGCGGTCGATCTCTGCATACTTGGGAGTAAACATAACCTTCCTCTCCACGTTGCGTTTGCTTCGACGAGAAGTCAGCCGTGTGCATGAGCTTGTCTCGGGAACGCTTGATATCAAACAAAGTCGACCGGGCCAGGTTGAACTCGCGGAGAATGCGAGAGGAAGACCAACCCGCATCAACCTTCTCCAATATCTCCCGTTTCTTCTCCAGAGTCAACACCACTCTCTTCCTTTTCTCAGGAGGCGGGGCCATCATCACACACACTAAGAGTAGGGCAGAGAGCAGCAGGAGGCCTTGCAGCAAGTACGGCACCACCACAAAAGCGAGCACGTGGGCAGCCATGACGAAGAGCGTAGGTCTTGTCGCGGTGAGAGACAGGCGGGAAGTGGGGAGGATGCAGCGGCGCTCTATCGGACGTCGGAGGAATGACGAACCAAAACAATGCTCAGCGCGACGCGCGGCAAGTTCAAATTACGGACGGCAAAAAATCGATTTTTTTTCCAATTTTTTTGGATTTTCGGACCATTTTGGGAATGTTTGATCCCAGGACGATAAGGTTCGGTTAGTGGGGATGTTCGGTTATTGGGCGTCCGGATATTAGAGGGATTACTGTAATGCCTTCGATCTTGCCACTATTACTCCAAAAGAACAGTGCTGAATCCAGTGATGACACTTTAGCTCTGAGACCCAACAACTGATCTTTAACGCGCAGGTACCAATGCCTAGCAACATCACAAAGGCCGTAAACCGTTTTCCTTAGTCTCCACAGCTTACCATTTGCATATTCAGGCGGAGGACCTAAATGAACAACTTGCTCAATGTCGTTACCTTGCAGATAAGCAGCTTTCACATCCATAGCATGGGAATCCCATTGGCTGGTGGAGGCAAAAGAAAGTGGCAAATGCACAGCCTCTTTTGAGCATGTAGGAGAGTCTTTCCGGAGATCCACTGTGTCTTCCTCAAATCCTCTGGCGACTAAACGGGCTTTAACAATAGGCTTTTCATTTTTTATTTTTTCCGTCACGACCCATCGAACTGTTTTGGCATCTTTCCCAACATCATCTACTTTCTCATACACGTGATTAGTCTGCCAGTTTGTAATTTCTTTTTCCTTTGCGCTTAATACGTCCTTAGAGTTGAAGAGAACAAGCATCTCTGCTTCATCATCAGTTACTTCCCATGTTCTAAAATCATTTTGCAGATCCACCCAATCAATATTGCCATCAGAGTCCCTCTTCAAATTGTAGCACTGTTTGTACTTTCCAGTGGCTTTACCCGCCCGACTCACAATCCTTCCAGTCACCAACTCTCCAGTTTCTGAATGTATTCCCTTTTACGCTGACCAACAGAAACCTTGGGAGGCTCCTTAACCGGAAGAGAAACTGTGGGAGGCTGATCATTCAGAATTGCACCATTTTCCGACTCATCATCCGGTGGATAGTCATTCATTACTTGCGAAGAATCGTCATTAGTCTTCTCTTGGGCTACACTGTTCTTCTCATAACTACTGATGCCATCTCCAACTGCAGTATTTCGTTCTGGAGCACGTGCTAGACGACACACGTGCACTTGCATGTAGACACCACCTTGTGTCACCAGAATTTGTTTTCCATCTCTGCCTGCTATGATTCCAGGACCATGCCATTCATGACTGTTATTTCTTTTGTAGAAGACCTCATCTTCATTTTATATGTCGTTTCAGTCACTTGAACGAATGTTGTGCCGCAGAGCCCTAGCCAAACGTTCACCCGATTTAGTCTTTATAAACTCTTGTCTTGCTAAATGAAGAGCGTTCAAATTGTCCCTCACAATTTTTGGTGGTGATGTAGGTTCCAAGGCTGGAGGATCGTTTACATACACATTAGGCAGGCCAGAGTTTTGACCAAAAACAAGTTGGTTAGGAGAAAAACCTGCATAGTTGGTGAGAGCATTTCTTGCCAATACTGCCCAAGCCAAGACCACATCCAAGTCACACTGGCTATCAGCCATTATCATCCAAACAATGTCACCTGTGACTGCATTTTTGACGCTCACATACTCCGTTGCTCCATGGACTCGCTGCAGATGTCGTCATGATCTTGATATTAACCAATTAACCGCGGGGCGTCACTTTCGTGACGCTTGGGAGCAAGGGATCATACCGCGGGGTGTCGCTTTTGTGATTCTGTGTTATTTTGAATTCACCCGGGCTTCCAAGTGGGGGCTTGTATCATCTATCAGTACTGCCAATGTCCAACACTAGTCAGCATTCCTAATCTCATCTGTACTCCCATCCATTGTTGACAATTTAGCCATTTCTCCCCGTTCTTGACTCCCCTCCCTACCCCCCCACCATTACCCTATCCTCTCACCTGCCCGGCCGTGCTACGCTAAGTAAATCTTCCCTGGAATTTTTCACTGATTTCATCCATTGAAATAAGCCCTATGCCCTATTCTTATACCAAATAATATATACAAGAAAGAAATAAGGTAAGTGAGAGTGCCATACACCTGGAATTGGCTAATTATCACCTGACAACATCTCACGTGCACTCGTTCGCTAATTTTCGCTGTTTTTTTCCCCTTGAAGTATGCCATATAATCTATTTTCGTAATAAATATACATATAAGGAGGGAAGGGAGAAGCCTAAGTGATATTTACATTCACCTGGAACTACCTAATTTATAATGTATTGTCTAGATTTCCTGCCAATCATTTCAGTGAAAAACATAGCTGTTTCAAGAGCTACGTTGGTAGTACTGAATATCCCCTAAGTAGGCCTCTACCCGGGCCGGCCCTCTTTTATCAGTTCTCTCTCATCTTCCAAAGAGGAGGTACGCGTCAGTTCCTCTTGCTGACTTCAGGGCCTTTTTCTCCCCCATGCAAAGGGCCCTGTGACCTTTACCCCCTACTAAACCTCGTGTGGAAAGAGGTAAAGGGCTGACAATTGATAAAAGAGTGACTACGATCTTTCTATTGAGTAAAACAGTGCAAGTGGAATTGTAAATAATGTGTAAATAATGTGTAAACAGCAAGTGAAAGTAATGAATGTAAATATACGTGAACAATGGAAAATAGTTTTATAAGTTACTTCAAGTGACAGTGCATAACACAGTGTAAATAAAATAGAAATGTAAATACTGTAACGTAAATAAAATAGAGAACGTAAATAGAAATGTAAATGAGTAGTATTATAAGAATACGAGTATATACCCTAGGAGTAATGAAAGTGAAAGTTTCACTCTAGCATGTCTGAATACTATGAGTTATGAGAGTGAAGATGAAAGTGACATTCACTCTCAATGCTAGTATACAGGACGAGAAAGTGAATGCTACGTATTTTACTGAAAGAAATTGAATCCCTACACTGACAATAAACTAATACTACTGAAGGAAACTTATGGATAAAGACTGTAGATATATATAAGTGTTATATAGTAATAGAAATATAAAGTGTGAGGGGTTTTATGAATAATAAATGACAGAGTACCAAGAGCGAACTAGCGCAAGTGCGACGGTCAGATGTGCTCATAATTTTCATTGCTTTCACAGTGTTTTTTTTTTTGGAGTATGGATCCCAAACTACTTGAAAATCATATAGTAGTGTTTATAGTGTTAATATCTGGCTGTGGTAATCATATTACGGGTTGTCGGGAAGTGTAAAGTGGAGACTTCGTTACCCAACTTCAGAGGTCTCCACAAGTCCTACTGTAACTGACGAAGGCTCAACAAACATTCCAGGAGAAAGCTGAAGGTATGTGCCATAAGCATATATAATTTTAATATTCTAGGACTAATAACTGATTTTTGGCAAATATTTTTAGAGAGTCTGTTGGAGCCCGAATAACCCCGCGGCACACGCAAAACATTGGTAAACATGCCCGCGGTGTAGGGGTTAAAGGCCTCTCCCAATGCTCGCATTTCAGCATTGTTGAATTCACATCCATTATCTGTAAGAATTTTTCCCAGTGCGCCAAACAGAACAATCCAACTTTGAAATACTCCTTTTATAATGGTGGTCGCACGTTTGTCCACAATTACTATCGCAGAGCAGTACTTGGTCGCCAGATCAACAAGGACTAAGAAATAATGCCTTCTCCAAGCTTTCAAATCCATAGCTATGGTTTCATTAAACTTAGATGCCATGGGCAAACTGACTACGGGTCGGGGCTTAGCGCTCTTGTACCTACAGCAGACTGTACGTGCATGAGATACATCCTTGATAGCTTGCTCCAGTTCTGAACTTTTAATTCCAGCATCTGTAATAAATCTGATTAGTTTAGCCAACGTTGGGTGTCCAAATTGCCTGTGAAGCTTCGAATTCATTTTGTCTACATCACCCCCAAGAGATGCCAGTGCGATCGTTTCACAAAACTCTCGACCTAGTCACAAAGAAATTGGAAACAAGTAAGGGCCTGAAGAGGAGGACTTCAAATTAAAGATAGTTTAACAGATTTTGACCTGGTCACTCTCAAAATTAATCACCATTTTTGCTTTTTTCATGGAATGTTTGCTCAGCAGCGAGGGAATATTGGACCTCACCACATCAGTCACAATGGTTGCACACATATTTCCAATGTAGCAGGACAGAGTAACACGTTTGAGGGAAGAAACTGTGACACCATCAGCGAAAGTAAACATTGAGGATGACTTTTCTTCTTTTATAGCATCACATTTGTAATCACTGAGCTCACTTAGATAGCAATTGATCCATTCAATCCCACATACAGTTGTAGAACACCCTGTGTCTAGAACAGCACATCCTTTAGATTCTTCTACTAGCGTCTGTAATTTACCTCTACTAGTGGTATCATCCGCATAAATAATGACAGGTGCACTGTTTCATAATTTTCTTCTCGACTGCCTTTATTTTCATATGCATCCGGACAGTCACGTGCCCAATGAAATTGAGAGTCACATACTAAACACCTCGACACCTTACCATCAGGCCCGAGTGGGTTCTGCCTCCTGCCGGTGGATGAACATTGGGAAATTCTAGCAGACACAGTTGAACGGCCATCGCCACGACCTCGATCACGTACTGCACCATCCCGAAACCTTGTCCATCCTCATCAAGTACCCCTAACGTAAAACATTTCCTCACCCCCGACTTCGTCACTCCAAAAAGCTGGTTCACTCTTCACCTCACTGGCAGACACCAATGCATCGTTCTGCCTGCAAATTTCCCCAGCAAAAATACGATTCAGGGCAGATTTCATATTTTCGTAAGTTACCTCAGTTATTGCAGACATCACTAGTTGTTGTTCACTATCTGAAAGTTTGCATGAAGCCAGAAGCATAAAAGCCATCACAGAATTCGGTAGTTGCATGTCCTGCTTTGTAAATTTAAGATAAACATGCTCGAATTCTGCCACGAACTTACGATTGTTCCTATCACCAGGTCTTCTGAAGTTGTACAATTCATGAAAAGCTGCAAACTGCCGACGTCCTTTGTCCATGAGAAATAAACCGTCTAATTCGTTCAACAAGGTCTGAACACCATTATCTTCTTTCAGATCAGCAGCTTCAATTTCTGAAGGTGCCACCCTTGCTCTTCCTGACAATGAAAGGTGAATGGCTAGAGTTTGCGTCTCTTTCGGTAAGTCCGTCAGTTCGCACCAAATGTCGATGTCCTTCTTCCAACTCTCATAGGCAGAATCATTTTCAAGTTTTGGAGGCCACTTAGTAAAGCACGATGCCATTATGCTCGAACTACGCTCTGCTACCAGTATTGGAATGCAAAACAACCGAACTCACTGGCCTCACACTTCCAAGTGAGCGGGCTTCACCTGCATACTGCAAGACCCTTCCGATGACGTCACCACTCGGAATGTAACAAGTGCGTGCGCGCACACACACTAACAGCAATATGCACTAACAGATAGATAGATAGATAGATATAGATAGATAGATAGATAAATAAATAGATAGATATAGATATATACAGGTGTACCTCAGTTGAACAATGAAATTGGTTAATTAAAAACCCATTGTTAGGGGAGGTATCATGTCTCAGGGTAGATTAAACATGTAAATTTTAGAGGTGTGTTTTTTGAGCCTCAGGTTTCCCTCCCCAACCAAGTCCTAAACCCACCAGATTAGTCCAAAAACAAGTTTAAAGACAATCTAAATGGCCTAACAGCTGTAGAAGAAACTAACCTAAACCTAACACCTGTAAATAACTCACTAAAACCAACAAATAAAATCTGAAAATCATCAAATATAAGTCTGGAAAAAATCGTACTTAGTAAACTGTACCCCAAAATGACAATGTTCACCCCACCTATGGCTAAAATACATTAATCTAAGTCTAAAAACAGTTTATAGATCAACCTAAACACACAATTGTAGTCTAAAATAACATCAAAAGTGATTTTTTAACAATCAAAACCCATCGTTAAACCGGGGTTTGGCCATCATTAGGCTGGGTATGATGGCATTTCTAGCTCCATCGTTAGGCGGAGTATGGTGATATTTCTTCCCCCATCGCTATGCCTGGGTATCGCATCTAGAGATATTGTATATCAAGGTATATACATTTATATATACACCAGGGTCCCAATTAGCGCATGGTCAAATAGTGCGAGCTGTCTCTCAATATCCATAACGTCTCAAATTAACAATGCTGGTGAAGCCACCTCAGTAGCAGATGTGATTACTGCAGTGTCTATTGAGGATGCATTACAGGAGGTGAGACAAGAGGAGGTTACATCAATGCCAGCAACACCAGAAACACCAGGAGAGCTCTCCTGAATGCAGATCAGCCGAATGTTGGTTGCTGCAGACACCTTAACCCTTTGGCTGCAGCTCAGTAAAGAGAAATGGGGGAAAAAATGATGTGTTTTCAACTCGTGTTTTATCCCACTTATCCTTAATCTTAAGAGCTAACATTCTTGTCAGACAAACTTCAGTCTTTCTACTGTCATTTGCAACAAACTGCATGTCCATATGCACTCCAAGCCCGGAGAATGATCTGAGAGAATACAAGGTGTGTTTTGATCGTCTGGTGCCAGAAAGACCTCAGAGGGGTGGATATTTGTACCAAACCACAAGATTTTTTTCCCGTACAAATTAGGATTACTGCCACGTTACCTCATCACAATAATTACAATAATAATAATAAAAAAAAAATCTAGCCAGTCTCGTATGGTTTTATTACGATATTCCAGTGTTTATGCTAGACTTTAGCGAAACTAACGATAAGAGGAAAATCATTACAAACTTAATAAGACTTCATGAATGACTTTTATTACCACTTACCTTTTATAAAACTTATTGATATAATGTCAAGAGTTATTTAATAGAATAGCTGCACAGTTTGCATCCGCAAGACTGTTTGCTTGCAAATGCTCTTAGCATATGACTTCTTTGATTATAGCAAAAATATCACTAAATCACTTTTATTTTATCACAGTGATTGATAGTATAATATAAAATAACACTTTCAACCATTCTAGTATGATATAAGTGCGATTTGTGTGCTTATTGCTTCGTATTATTTACAAGAAAGAGAGAGGGGGAGGAGGGCCTTTGGTTCCTTCTTCCTCGCATAAAAAAAAACAAAAAAAAAGGTTTAGACCAGCTCATCAAGGGTGTGTGTACATGTGTGCATATATGTACGTAACTATTATTTTGTTCTAGGGTAATTGTCAGTGTTTAAAAGTTTAACCCCTAAAGTTGGAGTCACTCATCCACCAAATGAATTTTTCCCCATAAGTTATGTGTTTCAATTAGTGCGATATCAAATAGCATGTGCTCGCACATCCACCATAAAGGCGCATTAATTGGGACCAAGGTGTATATATATATATATATATATATATATATATATATATATCTTTTTATCTATCTATCTATATACCTATATATATATATTATATATTTATATATATATTGTTACGGTGGCGCCAGCCCGGGGCTATTACAAAAAAGACAACAAGTCAGCCTTAGATGATCGGCCTCCACTGCGTTGCAAAAAATAACGCAGACCCCGGCACTGACACTCCGCAAACTAGAGAAAAACTGCGCAACGGAAAAGTACTTACTTAAGAACGCAACACTCTGTACTTTGATAATAAAACGGAACAGCCTACCTATAGAGCTAGCCTACTATCGTCACTACCGGAAGTAATACCGCCCGAGACAGCCTACAGGAACACCTCCCACTTACTTCCGGTGGTGACGACTTTCTACTTAACCCGTGTCCAAGGGGGAACGCAGTTAGTAGCTCACGATGGTTCTCACTAGCCTTGTGCAAAGAGATGGGATTAACTGTGTAGGGGTTAGGGGTGTGTGTGTATGTACGTGTGTTGGGGAACGTTAACAAAGGCAGCGAGAGGACCACGGTGAGCCAAACTGGCCCTCCAAAGACAACACGGTTACAAAAACAAAATAAAATAACTACTTTCCTCAGTCAACAAACAAATGAGTAAAAATAAACTTAAACAAAAACGCCAGCTCGGCATAAAAATGACTGGGGAGAGAGAGAGAGTGTACAAGCACCCGATACTAAAGCTGGCTGGGAAGAGACTGCCTCTGATCAAGGCTCGCGCACGGCCAAGCGCGAACGCCTAATCAAATTAATTAATAAGAACTTATATTCGTGCCCCTCTCTCTCTCTACAATAAACTGGTACTTCTAATGCAAGCAAAACATTATTAAATATACTGGTAGCTCACACAAGACAATCAAAATAATCAAATGCATACTCAGCATGGTATGAAATAAAACTGCCCTCAGTGGCGAGAACGAAAGAAACAAAAGAATTTGTAGCACTCGCTAATATAAACTCCGTGAATGACGCGGATACATACTGCATAATCCCCCTAGCCCAGCTGTAACGGCTGCACCCGTGGGAACGGAAAGGCGGACAACGTAACACGCCCTTCCCCAAGGGAAAATTTTGAGCCCTGGATCAAAATTTTCGAATCAAGACCCTGACCCCTCCCTGGATAAACAATCAGCAATTATGTTATCAATCCCCTTAATATGCCTAACTTCTAAATTGTACTCTTGCAAAAGCAAACTCCAGCGGGTCAAACGCTGGTTCTTAAATTTAAACTTGTTCAAAAACTGCAGGGGATGATGGTCTGAATAAATCTTGATCACAGGGCCAAAAGGGGGCAGGTAGACAGCAAAGTGTTGCAGGGCCAGGATAATCGCTAATAACTCCTGCTCTATGACGGAATAGTTCTTCTGGGCTCTATTAAACTTCTTTGAGAAGTATGATATGGGATGTTCAACCTGGCCCTCATCTGGCTGCATCAACACTGCTCCTACCCCTACTCGGCTAGCATCAACTGCCAGCACAAAAGGTTTGTCAAAATCTGGTGCACGCAATATAGGGTGGTGGCACAGCAGAGACTTAACCGTAATAAAGCTTGCTCACACTCGGCTGTCCACTGCCACTTCTTATCCTTGCGCAATAAGTCAGTAAGAGGGGCAAGCACTGTGGAGTAATTCCCAATGAATCTTCGGTAATAGCCGATCATGCCCAAAAATCGCTGGAGGGCACGGCGACACTGGGGTGCTGCAAAGTTGGAAATGGCATCCACCTTAGCCCGAGGTGGAGCCACTTGCCCATGTCCCACAACAAATCCAAGGTACTGGACCTTAGCACGTACGAACTCGCACTTGTCTAAGTTGACTACTAAGCCAGCTTCCTCCAACCGCTTAATGAGCATTTCCACATGATCAAGGTGCTCCTCCCACTTGGTGTCATACACAATGACATCATCGATGTAAACGACACAATTGGGTATGCCATCCACCACTTTATCCATAAGCCTCTGGAAAGTGGCTGGAGCATTCTTCAATCCATAAGGCATCACCTGGCACTGATATACTGCACCACTGACAACAAAGCTAGCCACTTGTTTAGCCCGTTCCGTCAGCGGGACCTGCCAGTATCCTTTTACTAAGTCAAGTTTGGTGATATAAGTGGCATTTCCCACCTTGTCCACGGAGTCATCGACCCGAGGTAAAGGATAAGCATCGGTCTTAGACAGTGAGTTAACTTTCCGGAAGTCCACACACAACCTAACCTTCCCATCTGGCTTCGGCTGCAAGGTAACTGGTGAACTCCACTCACTGAAACTCCTCTTGATCAATCCATGGTCCAACATATACTTGATCTCATTATCGAGAGCTTTCTGTCTGATAGGGTTGATGCGGTAAGGAGCTAATTTTACAGGCTTACTATCCCCAACGTCAATGTCATGAGTAGCCCAAGTTGTCAATCCCGGTGAATCTCCAAAAACTTTCGGATGTTTCCATAATCTGTTGCACAGCTCTTCTCGCTTTACTGGCTCAAGGTGTCGCAATTTCTCCACCAGAGCTGCATAACCATTGCCCTCCCATAGGTCAGCTGGTAACATCTCACCACGACTAAGCACTTCCTCCTGCTCCTCCAACTCACTACCAACCGCCAAAACTACAGGAGCGCTCTTATCCCTGGTTCCCTCAACGTCCACTCCAAAGTCACCTTCCAGGGACTGTGGCTGTAACCCTGGTCCACTACTCACATCACCGGCACCAACAGCTCCCTCCACAGCACGTTCCCTTGATGCCACGTCCTCCCTTCCCCGTCCTTCACATCCCAGGTGAGAGACATCAGCAGTCATCCCACAATGAGAATCAACTGGGCGGTAGTATGGCTTCAACATATTAATGTGGCACAACTGAGTACTCTTCCGCCTATCTGGGGTAACAATTAGATAGTCAAGTTCCCCAACTCTCTTCTTCACAATATAAGGACCACTGAATCTAGCCGCCAGAGGTTTTCCTTGCATGGGCAGCAGTGCCAAAACTTCATCTCCTTGCTTAAACTCACGACTTCTGACCTTCTTATCGTAATGAGCCTTCATTTTCGCTTGAGCCTCGATTAGATGGTCACGGGCAAGCTCTAAAGCGCAATGCAGTCTCTCCCGAGTGCGGCAGACATAGTCAAGCATGGATTCCTGGTTGCCAGATTTGTTGTTACTCCAGGCCTCTCGCACCACATCCAAGGGACCACGAACTCTGTGCCCAAACACTAACTCATTGGGTGAAAACCCTAACGACTCAGTTGGTACCTCTCTCACTGCAAACATAACAAAGGGTACCGCTAAGTCCCAATCCTTTCCACTATCATAGCAGAAGGTGCGCAGCATTGTCTTTAAGGTCTGATGATGCCTCTCCAGGGCACCTTGTGACTGCGGATGGTAGGCACTGGACAAAATGTGTTTGATGCCCAACTCTGTCATTGTCTGCTTAAACAAATTAGATGTAAAATTCACTCCACGGTCTGACTGCAACTCCTTAGGCAGGCCAAAATGAGTAAAGAACAGAATAAGTTGCTTGACTACTGACTTCGCCTGCATGCTTCTGATTGGTATAGCCTCTGGGTATCGCGTTGTAACATCCATTATGGTTAACAAATACTTGTTTCCAGCAGAAGTAGGAGGTAAAGGGCCCACGATATCAATGATTACCCGGGTAAACGGAGGTTCAACTGCAGGAATGGGAGTCAAAGGGGCCACAGGAAGAACTTGATTAGGCTTGCCCACTATCTGACACGTGTGACAGCTCTTGATGTACACAGCAACTTGTCCCGGCATACTTGGCCACCAAAAATTATATCTTAAGCGCTGCACTGTCTTTCTGTTTCCCAAGTGACCTGCTAAAGGTCCCTCATGTGCTAACTGTATTAACGGCACCCTATACTGCACAGGCACCACCACCTGCACTAACTCACCCACTCCTCCATCCATCGTGGCGCCAGTGGGCGTCCATCGGCGATGTAAAACATTGTCTTTAATCAGGAACTCCTCCTTACCACACTCCATACTTCTTTCTTCCCCTACTCGAGCAAACAAGGGCTTTAATGTTACATCCTCCTGTTGCTTCACCCTCAATTCTGCTGGCCCAACACCCGCCAGCTCTACTGAGGACTGAGATAAGGGACTGGTCGGGACACTGGATTGCGAAGGGCGATCAATCTCAGCGTCACCTCTAGTACACTCGACAGGGGGAGGAATGTCAGACTCCACACTGACATCATCATCACCTCAACCCTCAACAGTGACACTCTGTTCCTCAGGCGCGTTTGACGGTGGTCCTGCATCCCCGCAGTCGACCCCAGCGTCCTGAAATTCTCCTAATTCAGTCGATGGGCTGGGTTCAGTCTCCACACAGACACACTCAACACCACCTCTAGTGTCCTGAGTGGGAAGTGGGGCGGCGCCCATGCACGCATTCCCACTCTCCTCACCCACTACAGCAACACTCTGCTCACTAGGTTCCTCCATTGGTGGCCCTGCCTCACCACAGTCGACCCCAAGAACCTGTGACTTCACCAGTTCTTCCTCCCGGGCTGCAACCTGTGCCATAGATCTTGTAATTGCACAGACCGGGAACATGGCTTCCACTTCTGCATCAACTTCAATACCAATTTCTGGGGCGTCAAAACACTTCTCTGCCACAACAACTGGTGGGGGAAGAGATGGAAATACTTTCTCCCCAGCCAGGTCGTTCCCCAGCAGAAAATCAATCCCCTCTACTGGCATTACATCAGCAACAGCTACTTCAGCTGCAGCCTGAACAATGGGGCAATCGAGTTCCACATGAACATAATCATAGTATTCATCTGAGTTCATGCCTCTACACAGCACATACTTCCCTGAGTTTACAGGCCCTCCAGTCACGTTTCTGCACACAGACTGTTGTGCACAGGTATCACGAGCCACAGTAACTGGATAACTGATCCCATGAATTTTCACTGTGCCGTGACATATAAAAGGTTTACACCAGTCTAGGGACGATTTCTGAGGCAGTTCATCCGGAGGTGGCGTAGCATGTTGGGTAACTTTTTCAGCCTGAGCTGGCAGCGAGCACAGCCGGCTGCACTCCAGCTTTCCACAGACTTCTCCCTCACCGTTACCACTCTCCCAACTCCTCTCGTTCACCTGACTCGAACCTATAACTAGTGCCACTGGTTTGGCATTTTGGGAGGCCTTCCACTTAGGGCAGTTAGGCTTGATGTGCCCACTCTGTTTGCAAAAGTAACAAACTAGCTTTGAACTGGATACAGGGCTCTTTCTCCCTGAATTCTTTTTCTCCTCTGAACTTCCCTTGGACTGATTCACGGGAGATTTATCCCAGGCAGGGCCACTCACAGTCCTCTCCCTGGAATACTGAAAATTAGCGTACTTGACCCCCATACTCCGCAAGGCAAACACCCGGTCATCAGCCCACGTCGCTGCTTCCTTCACGGTCTTGAATCTCTTCTCCCTAATTTTAACACCAATTTCTTTGTCAGCCATGTTGGTAAAATGTTCCATCAAAAGCAGTTCACGCACCTCGTTATACGAAGTGGCGCTCTCACTCAGCAACCACTCGTCTAACCTCTCCTCCAGATACCTGGCGTAGGCCATATAGGTGTCAGCAGGCCTTTTCCGAGCACCACGGAACAACAACCGATAAGCCTCTGGTCTAAGTTCATATGCCTTCAGGATGGCTGTTTTAAATTCATCATAATCATCTACATCCTCAGGGCTCAACCTATTATACACTTCCAAGGCTTTTCCCTTCAGCACATTAGATACCAACCCCACCCAGCGCTGCCTGGGCCACTCAAACTCCCTAGCCTTCTTCTCAAACCTGACAAACCATTCTGTCACCTTCAACTCATCAAATGCTGGCACTAATTTTAGACTCCTTGAGAACCAACTCTCCCTATCCTCTGCACGGCCTGAGGTTTGGGTATCTGAAGTTGGTCTATTAGCAGTCACCTCCAAGCAAGTCTTCTCCAGCTCAAATCGCATTTTTTCACGCTGCAACTCCATCTCCTCTCTTGCACGCTGCATCTCCATCTCCCTCTCTTCTTTTGCACGCTGCATCTCCATCTTTTTTAACTCCAACTGCAACTGAGCCTCCGGTGACAAGACTCCAGGGTATATGGGAGTGGAATGAACAACTCCAGGGAAAGCACCAGACATACCTGGGGGAACTGCTCTAAACTGGCTCGGCGGCATCATAGATGGTAATAGTGGGGTAGCGAAACGAGGCAACTCAGCACCATAGTCAAACTCAGGGCTCACACGAGGAGTGCCTTTGCTATGTGCCTCTCGTTGTTCCATATTTTCCATATCCACAGGTGACTCAGCACGTACGCGATCTGGTGTAGACACGCGTGACTCCATGGCGACAAATCAATGGCAGTACTGAACAATGAAATACTAATGCTGACTGAGAAACTACAAACACATCAACTTCACCTCAAAGCACAGAGAACGCCAAGGTAACGATATCCTAGCAAGAAAAAGGCACTGTTAGGATATCCTGATGCGAGATCGCCACTGTTACGGTGGCGCCAGCCCGGGGCTATTACAAAAAAGACAACAAGTCAGCCTTAGATGATCGGCCTCCACTGCGTTGCAAAAAATAACGCAGACCCCGGCACTGACACTCCGCAAACTAGAGAAAAACTGCACAACGGAAAAGTACTTACTTAAGAACGCAACACTCTGTACTTTGATAATAAAACGGAACAGCCTACCTATAGAGCTAGCCTACTATCGTCACTACCAGAAGTAATACCGCCCGAGACAGCCTACAGGAACACCTCCCACTTACTTCCGGTGGTGACGACTTTCTACTTAACCCGTGTCCAAGGGGGGAACGCAGTTAGTAGCTCACGATGGTTCTCACTAGCCTTGTGCAAAGAGATGGGATTAACTGTGTAGGGGTTAGGGGTGTGTGTGTATGTACGTGTGTTGGGGAACGTTAACAAAGGCAGCGAGAGGACCACGGTGAGCCAAACTGGCCCTCCAAAGACAACACGGTTACAAAAACAAAATAAAATAACTACTTTCCTCAGTCAACAAACAAATGAGTAAAAATAAACTTAAACAAAAACGCCAGCTCGGCATAAAAATGACTGGGGAGAGAGAGAGAGTGTACAAGCACCCGATACTAAAGCTGGCTGGGAAGAGACTGCCTCTGATCAAGGCTCGCGCACGGCCAAGCGCGAACGCCTAATCAAATTAATTAATAAGAACTTATATTCGTGCCCCTCTCTCTCTCTACAATAAACTGGTACTTCTAATGCAAGCAAAACATTATTAAATATACTGGTAGCTCACACAAGACAATCAAAATAATCAAATGCATACTCAGCATGGTATGAAATAAAACTGCCCTCAGTGGCGAGAACGAAAGAAACAAAAGAATTTGTAGCACTCGCTAATATAAACTCCGCGAATGACGCGGATACATACTGCATAATCCCCCTAGCCCAGCTGTAACGGCTGCACCCGTGGGAACGGAAAGGCGGACAACGTAACTATATATATATATATATATATATATATATATATATATATATATATATATATATATATATATATATATATATATATATACACAATACAATCCCAGCTATCAGGTATCCAGACAAACGGAATACTCAGAAAAACGGGAAAATTCAATGGCTGGTAAAAATGTCAGTAAATTATAACTGTGCGCCAATTTGAATGGACCGCCAAACCGCCGTTTGATCGTGTCACGCGAGGCTGGGTGAAGTCAGACAAAGTGAGGTGAAGGCATTTCCGGCTAATGTAAATCCCTAGCAAATCCTCTTAACCACCCTTCCTCTCCCCCTCTTTCCCCTACTTGAATTCAGTCATCCTCCACACCCTCCAAAAATCACCAGTTTGCTTTTTGCCACCAGACGGTAAACAAGCTCTCTTGCTATTGTGTTCTTCCGATAGACGGTAATTTGTACACTCCAAAATGCCTAAAGTGCAAACTAAACGTAAGCGTATCGTGCTTACCTTGAAACAGAAGCTGGACATATGCAACTGACTTGAAAAAGGCGAACATTATAAAACACTAATGGCTGAATATAAATGTTAATAGGAATGAAAGTTTACTTTGTTGGAAGAAAAATAAATAAATAATATGCCTGCATTTCATACGTACATCATTTATTTTATTTTCTGCAAAACAGCTGAGTGGCGGGTGAGGGGTGGAGTGATGGAGGTCAGGTGGGGAAGAAGAAGAACAGTCGGGGTCAGAGAAACGTAAACAAACTCATGTGGAGGCACAGGTGTCGTGATAATTCTACAGTGTAGTCTTAACACATCATCAGTTCACTAATAAATGTTCAAGCTTTTATTTCTTTTTTTTGTTTTTCAATTTTTATGAGTACAGTACAGATAATGAATACAGTAATTCAGTAAACAATGGACTGGTGCAATTTGCAGTACAGTACTTCAAATTGCTAGACAATTCACACACGTGCGTTATGACCATGGTGTGTGTTTACAAGGCAGTTTATCAGGTGGAATCTCTTAGTGTAACCCCTAATGTGACTGGTGAGTACCTGAACTGTATTTACTGCTGTGATAGACTTTGTATAGATTTGACTTGAAAATCAGAAATACGGGAAAAATCTGTAACCGGGAAGGTAAATTCCCCGAGCCACTCGGTTAACTGGGATTGTACTGTATATATATATATATATATATATATATATATAAGTAATCCCTCAAATATCCGAACGCCCAATATCCGAACATCCCCACTTACCGGACATAATCATCCTGGGATCCAATATTCCCAAAATGGGCCAAAAACCGCAAAATCTATCTATCTATATACCTAGGCTGCTTCCCCCAAGGAAAAAAAATCTGACTTTTTTCCCATTTGTAATTTGAAATTGCCGCCTGGCACCAAGCAGCTGTTACACCATGGTCCCTTCATCCCTTCCTTCCTCCCCGCTCCCCCCTCCCCTGTCAGGTTTGCCATTTGGTATTTTTCATTACCAAGTGTGGGCCAATTTGGTAATGAAAAATTCGTTTGGTAATGAATCAGAATAATGCATTATCAAATGGATTTTTCACATGTATGAGGATACACAGGATGGAGATGGTGGATTGTTTGCTCTCTCTGATTAATCTGCTACCCTATATAGCATGAAAATAATCAACATGGTGTTAATTATAAGGAGAGTGATTACATGTATTTCTCCTTGTATATATAATTAGTGAAGAATAAATGCTAGCTTTTGAATTTGGTAATGAAAAGTTAAATTTGGTAATGAAAGTTGAGGAGATTGGTAATGTGGCCGTTGCGATCTGGCAACTCTGTTACCTCGCCATCAACAGTCACAGCTTAGTTCCGATCAAGAGCAGATGCTCATAGCAGTGCAAGCCACAGGTGCTTGTATTTTGTGAATAAATAGTGAATAAACTGCAATACCTCGCCACTAGAACACACAGGTATTTACAGTGTTGTGCAGTGTTAAGAAATTAGAATTTAGAGTGCAGAGGATTAACTGTGGACTGCAAACTGATGGTTCAAACCAGTCCAGGAGCCAGGGACTTGTAAGTACCCAGAATGTTTAATATTGTATAAACTCACCTCTAAAACCTCATTTTATGGTTCTCTTGCGTTTATTTCAGTCTTTTATGTCCCTTATTGGTGTGATTTGGGTCTTAAATAGGTGCTTGCATGTCCAGAGGGAGTTGTATAGGTGTTTCTCTGAGTTAGGGTCCATAAGTACAAGTCCATAAGCTGGGGCCCAATATCCAGACAGGATCACTATCCGGACCTGCCTATGGCCCTATTATGTCGGATATTGGAGGGATTACTGTATATATATATATATATATATATATATATATATATATATATATACAGTACAATCCCAGTTAACCGGGCGCCTTGGGGAATTTACCTTCCTGGTTACAGATTTTTCCCGTAGTTCTGATATTCAAATCTATACAAAGGCGATAATTATCACAGCAGTAAATACAATTCAGTTACTCACCACTCACATCAGGGGCCACACTAAGAGATTCCACCTGAAAAATTGCCTCGTAAACACACACCATGGTCATAATGCATGTGCATGCAATGCCTTGCAGTACTGAAAAATGCACAAGTCCATTTCATAACTACCAAATAATTTGTTGTATGTGTACTCATAAATATGGAAAACTAAAGAAATAAAATCCTGAATATTTATTGGTGAATTATCACGACACCTGTGTCCCCACATGAGCTTTGTTTACAGTCCCGGCCCCGACTGACCGCCATCATTTCGCCATTCATCTGTTTTGCACCAATCTGTTAACTACCGAAGTATTCGTTGTATGTACTGTACTCGTAAAACTGGAAAATAAAGAAATAAAATCTTGAACATTTATTGGTGAACTGATGTTAAGACTGCACTGTAGAATTATCACGACCCCTGTGCCCCCACACAAGCTTTGATTACGGTCCCGGCCCCGACTGACCGCCACCATTCCACCCTTCATCTGCCATTCAGCTGTTTTGCATGAAATAAAGTACAGTACATGATTTACATATGAAGTGCGAGCATATTATTTTTTTTTTCTTCCAAGAAAGTAAACCTTCATGCCTATTAACATTTTTTTTTTTTCATCTCTGCCAGCACACATGCGTTCTAAGATGGATTTATGTGGTGCAAGTTAGAGTTGGTCCATTAGGAAGAGGAACACCGGCGTTTGCTGTTTGTTGATTTGCTCTCTCCCGAGATGTCTGGTTTACAAATTTCATGCCTGCCTGTGAAACAATTTAACCATTGTATACTGAAATCACACTCGACATCTATATTCATTTTACTGTGAAACTCTCTTGCTTTTTCTTATATAAGAGGACCAGAAATAGGTGCTCCCCTAGATCTTTCTAAGCAAAGCCACTCGAACGATGAAGAGTTTATGCCTTTTTTCAATGGACTTACTTGTCTCGCTTTTCGTGAAAAATTAATTGAGCTTGGATGCTTAGGCCTTGATATCATAAATCGTTAAATTTCCTACATTATATTCAGTCATCAGTGTTTTATAATGCTCGCCTTTTTCAAATCTATTGCATATGTCCAGCTTCTGTTTCAAGGTAAGCACGACACGCGTACGTTTAATTTGCTTTTTAGGCATTTTGGAGTGTTGAAATTACCGTCCATCAAAGCAACACAACAGCAAGAGAGCTTGTTTACTGTCTGGTGGTAAAAGCAGTCTGGTGATTTGTGGAAATTGAGGAGGGTGTGGAGGATGACTGAATTCAAGTAGGGGAAAGAGGGAAGAGGAGGGCTGGTTAAGAGGATTTACTAGGGATTTACATTAGCCAGAAATGCATTCACCTTGCTTAGTCCGACTTCACCCAGCCTCGCGTGACACGATAAAACGGCGGTTTGGCGGTCCATTCAAAATGGCGCACAGTTATAACATACTGACATTTTTACCAGCCCTTGAATTTTCCCGTTTTTCTGAGTACAGTAATCACTCTAATATCCGGACGCCCAATAACCGAACATCCCCACTACCTGGACATAATCATCCTGGGATCCAACATTCCCAAAATGGTCCGAAAACCCAAAAAAATAAAAAAAATAAATGATTTTTTCCCATCCGTAATTTGAACTTACCGCGCGCACCGCGGGAGAGCATTGTTTTGGCGCGTCATTCCTCCGATGTCCGATAGAGCGCCGCTGCATCCTCCCCACTTCCCGCCTGTCTCTCACCGCGAGTGCACGCTCGTCGTAATGGCTGCCCACGTGATCGCTTTTGTGGTGGTGCCCTACCTGCTGCAGGGCCTCCTGCTGCTCTTGGGCCTCCTCTTAGTGTGTGTGATGATGGCCCCGCCACCTGAGAAAAGGAAGAGAGTGGTGTTGACTCTGGAGAAGAAGAGGGAGATATTGGAGAAAGTGGATGCGGGTTGGTCTTCTTCCCGCATTCTTCGCGAGTTCAACCTGGCCCGGTCTACTTTGTTCGATATCAAGAGGTCCCGAGACAAACTCATGCAGTACACGGCTGACTTCTCGTCGAGAAGCAAACGCAACATGGAAAGGAAGGTTATGTTTACCCCCAAGTTTGCAGAAATCGACCGATCCACGTTGATTTGGTATCGACAACAACGTGCTGCTGGTGTGATGGTACGTGGAACGGAGCTGAAGGCTGCTGCTGAGAAGTTCGCCAGCTTCATGATGCCCTAGACTTCAAGGCATCCGAGGGTTGGCTCTTTGCATTCAAGTTGCGACATGGCCTTACCAGCCGTAAAGCACATGGCGGAGCATTGGACGCTAACGAGGGTGGAGTTGACGAGTTACGGCACAAGGTGAAAGGCTTGATCGACAGGGAGGGCCTAACTCTCGGTCAAGTCTACAACGCTGACGAAACTGGCCTATTCTATCGCTCGCTGCCAACGAACACTCTAGCCGAGGAGACGGAGAAGCGTGTACCTGGCCGCAAGCTTTCCAAGGAACGGATATCTGCTTTGTGTTATGCTAGTGCTAATGGCATGCACCGGCTTAAGCCCGTTGTTGTTGGCCGCGCAAAGCAGCCTCAGTGCCTTCGTGGGGTGATGGATGTCCTTCCTGTCGTCTGGTACCATTCTTTGAAGGCATGGTTCACAGCTGTGATCTTCAAAGACTGGTTTCACCGTCACTTCGTCAAGGAGGTCATCCATTACCAGACGAAGACACTGGGAATCCCGCATGACCAGGTAAAGGCTTTCCTTCTACTCGACAATGCACCTGCCCACCCGTGCGACAAGGACTTGTTTCGTTCGTTTTCGTTTTTAAAGGCTCCAACATGCTTGCATGTGTCGGCCTTGGTCACCTAATGGCGGCTGTCCATGCTGCACGATCCATTGCAGCCTCCCTGTTCAGTCCCTTAACCCTAAGGTCACACTTAATGACCTCGTCCCATGTCTTTCTCGGTCTACCCCTCATAACCCCACCCCCAATATTAACACTTCTCACCTTCCTCACCCAACTATCATCCCCCATCCTCTCCACATGTCCAAACCACCTCAATCTACCTCTCCTCATCACAACACCAATACACTCCAGTCCCATCCTACCTCTCAACTCTTCCATTGTAAACCCAGCCCCTCCAGGCCTTGGACGCAGGGACGCACTGCACATCCACCTAATCATTGTCATGTCTGTACGTCTGAGCCGGCGAATGTCTTCCTCCTTCACTGCCCAGGTCTCACTGCCATACAGCATTACACTCCTAACACACGCTGCATACAAAGACCCCTTAGCACGTAGGGAGAGCCCCCTCAATGTCAGGAGAGGCAAGAGCTCCCTGAACTTCTTCCAACCACTTCTCACCCTAGCCACAGAGCTAGCTCCAGCCCCACCTCCAGCACACAACATGTCTCCTAAATAACAAAACTCTTCTACACACTCAAGAGATTCACCAGCAAGTTCAATTCTTTCACGTCTGATGATCTCCACCTGCTCACCCCGGCACGCCGTACACATAAAATCAGCATTATCTCGCAGTCTACCTCTGATACCACTACATCTCTTATGCACCCATTTATCACACACACCGCACAAGATGGAATTACTTCCAACGCCCTTGTGGCAAACTGCACATGGCCACTCTCCCTCGTCTTTGACAGTACCGCCACCAACCCTAGATATCATCACTTTTGTTTTATCTGCATTTACCCTTAAACCCTTTTGCCCCATACCATCTCTCCACTTCCTAAACCTTTCCTCCGCCTCCCTTTCACTCTCTGCAATCAACACCAAATCATCAGCATACAACAACTCCCACGGGAGTCCGTTTCTAAAGTCACGTGAAAGGGCTTCAAGTACCATGATAAACAACATGGGACTCAAGACTGACCCCTGATGCACACCAACATTCACGGAAAACTCATCACTCAAATCTCCATTCACTCTCACCTGGGTGTGAGCACCCACATACATGGCCATAACCACCCTAACCAGCCACTCCTCCAAGCCAAGCTTTCTCATTGCCCACTTCACCACCTCTCTAGGGACTCTGTCAAAGGCCTTTTCCAAATCAACAAAAACAAAATAAAGATCCCTTCTCCTACCAATATATTTTTCCTGAAGCTGTCGAACAATGAATATGGCATCAGTGGTCCCCCTACCTGGCATAAACCCAAACTGCATCTCATCAATATTCACTCTTTCTCTAATCATACCTTCTAAAACTCTCTCCATTACCTTCATTATCTGATCTAAAAGCTTTATACCTCTATAATTCCCTCTTTCCAGGGCATCACCCTTCCCTTTATACACATTTACAATTACACTCTTCAGCCAATCATCTGGGACAACACACTCATAAATAATCCTATTTATCAGGTCAGTGACTAAACTCACCCCTATATCGCCTGAGGCCTTCAACATTTCGGTTGCTGAAAATGGCCGTATTAGGTGCATGTTTCTGCCACCTAATACGACTGCTCTCATTCAACCAATGGACCAAGGAGTGATCGTGGCAACAAAGCGCCTATACCGTCGGAAGTTCCTGGACAAGGTGATGGTTGTTCTCGAGGACGAGGACGAGCGCAGGGAGGGACGGGACACACGAGGCAAGCGGACTTCGGAAAACCTTCACTGCTACAACATCAAGTCTGCGCTGTACAACTGGGCTAGTGCATGGAAGGAAGTCCCTGTGAAAACTCTTGAAAATGGTTGGTCTTGTCTGCTTCTTGGAACGGATGTGGAGTACGATTTTCTGGGGTTTGACGTGGATGACTTCCATGCACGGCTACGTACGCATGGCGACAATGTAGATGTAGACGATGTTCTTGAGTGGTTGGATGACGACGAGGGCGATCCTGGGTATCAGACGTTGTCTGATATCGAGATCGCGTCTTCGGTTGCAGGTGTCAGTACCGAACTTGAAGATTCCGACGCTGAAGGCAACGATGATGCGGACTCCTCTCAGCAGGACACTACTCCAGCCATCCCCAAGCTGAGCGCACTCCGGGAACATCTAGAGTTCGTCCTAGACTACCTGGAACACCCGGACTGCAACAGGGAGATGGGGCCCTTGGGACTCATGGAGGAAGTGCGTGCTTTCAGGCAGCGCATCATCATTCGTCAGAATCGTCGGTTATTGCGTCAATCAACGATTGACAGTTTTTTCAGGCCCGTGACCCCCGCTGTGCCCAGCCCTGGCTCCACTCCGTTGCCTCCCCAAGACAGGCCTTCATGCTCCGAGCCACAGCCCAGCACATCAGCCACGGTGGAGTCACCGCTCGACGTGAGTTTGCAGCTGTCTTCAGAGTCCTCTGCAGTGGGTACGCCATCACCACGACCCAGCGATGCACCCCTAGGTCGCCTGCCAGTGATACTCTCGGACTCTGACAGTGAATAAACAGCAAGAACTTCTCCACTAGACCACACGGGAATTTTGAGTGTTGTGCAGTGAAAAAAACAGTGTGTTGTGTTAAGGATCTAAAGTTGTGAGAGAAAAGACTAGAAAAAAATGTAACTTAAATAGACTTGTTTGTTTTGGCTTTGGAAAATTTAAAAAAAATGGGAAAAGTTAAAGTGCAACACTAAGTTACAATGGAGCATTATTTAGACAAAAGTGCACACTGTGAAGAGAACGGACTTCTGTGTGTTATTGACTAAGTTCAGTGCAAGACTTCAGGAACATTGTACTGCAAGTGCTTCAGGAAATCGTTGTTACTGTCAGAGTCTGAGAGGAGGCGGTTATTCATCGAGGTGGCCAGGGACTTGCTGTAAGTAGCCAGAATGTTTCATACCGTACTTTTTTCCCTACTATACTTACCTCATTTCACTCTTTTAATGTCCTTTATTGGTGTGAATAGGGTGTTAGTAGCTATGTATGTGCAGTAGGAATGTGTTTTTCTGAGTTAGGCTAGGTTAGGGTCCATAAGTACCAGAATGTTTATTAATGTATGAACATACTTCTAAACCCTCATTGTATGCTGATGATTTGAAAGGGAGAGAATGAAAGGGAGGCGGAGGAAAGGTTTAGGAAGAGGAGAGATGGTATGGGGCAAAAGGGTTTAAGGGTAAATGCAGATAAAACAAAAGTGATGATATCTAGGGTTGGTGGCGGTACTGTCAAAGACAAGGGAGAGTGGCCATGTGCAGTTTGCCACAAGGGCGTGGGAAGTAATTCCATCTTGTGCGGTGTGTGTGATAAATGGGTGCATAAGAGATGTAGTGGTATCAGAGGTAGACTGCGAGATAATGCTGATTTTATGTGTACGGCATGCTGAGGTGAGCAGGTGGAGATTGTCAGATGTGAAAGGGTTGAACTTGCTGGTGAATCTCTTGAGTGTGTGGAAGAGTTTTGTTATTTGGGAGACATGTTGTGTGCTGGAGGTGGGGCTGGAGCTAGCTCTGTGGCTAGGGTGAGAAGTGGTTGGAAGAAGTTCAGGGAGCTCTTGCCCCTCCTGACATTGAGAGGGCTCTCCCTACGTGCTAAGGGGTCTTCGTATGCAGCATGTGTTAGGAGTGTAATGCTGTATGGCAGTGAGACCTGGGCAGTGAAGGAGGAAGATATTCGCCGGCTCAGACGTACAGAAATGACAATGATTAGGTGGATGTGCAGTGCTTCCCTGCGTCCAAGGCTTGGAGGGGCTGGGTTTACAATGAAAGAGTTGAGAGGTAGGATGGGACTTGAGTGTATTGGTGTTGTGATGAGGAGAGGTAGATTGAGGTGGTTTGGATATGTGGAGAGGATGGGGGATGATAATTGGGTGAGGAAGGTGAGAAATGTTAATATTGGGGTTGGAGTTATGAGGGGTAGACCGAGAAAGACATGGGATGAGGTCATTAAGTGTGACCTTAGAGTTAAGGGAGCGAACAGGGAGGCTGCAATGGATCGTGCAGCGTGGAGAGCCGCCATTAGGTGACCAAGGCCGACACATACAAGCATGTTGGAGCCTTTAAAAACGAACGAACGAAAACGAACGAAACGAACGAACTTATTGGTGTGATTTGGGTCTTAAATAGGTGCTATGCATATCCAGAGGGAGTTGTATAGGTGTTTCTCTGAGTTAGGGTGCATAAGTACAAGTCCATAAGCTGGGGCCCAATATCCGGACAAAACCAATAACTGGACCTACCTATGGCTCTATTATGTCGGATATTGGAGTGATTACTGTATTCTGTTTATCTGGATACCAGTTAGCAGGGATTGTACTGTATATATATATATATATATATATATATATATATATATATATATATGTATATATATATAAATTTATATATATATATATATATATATATATATATATATATATATATATATATATCCATCCATCCATCATCCAATCATACGTTGCCCCACGAGGAGCGTAGGAGCCCGGGGCTAGGCAGTTGGTCCTGACATTTAAGATGAGAGTGAACATATATATATATATATATATATATATATATATATATATATACACATACAGTGGGCTCGCACAGTGCGCGTCACCGCAGTGCACGATTCGCCTTGTGCACGAGTGACCAAAAATCATAACCAAAAACCCTTTAATGCGTGAGTTTACCGCCCAGAACGTGAGGCAGAGGCAAGGAGTGGCTCAAAAATGCCATTTTCTACTAGTGCGCGACCACTCCTCACAGAGCGCGTCACGTGTCGTCATGTTGATGCGCCAGACAGAGTCAAGTTGAGCAGCCTAGCGTGATGGAAGGCAGGACTGAGCTGTGTATGTCAGACATTAGCAAGATCCTTGCTGCCATGGATAAGCTCAAGGAAGAGGTGAAGGAACAGGAAGTGAGCAACCTAAGAACGGAGGAACTTCTGGTTGGTATCAACAAACTTCCGTTTCTACACAGACAGGCACAGGGAAGAAATAAACAGGAGAAGACAGACGCTCATAACAAGCTACACACAGGGAGCTCAAGTTGGTGAAATAGCGGAACCATCGACATCGTCTGCTCCTGTTCCTGTTGAGGATGAAGAGGATGCAATGTCAGAAGTGTCAGCATTGGACTTTGAAGGGTTTATGGCCAAAGTGAGTGACTTTGATGCTCCTGGGGAAGGTGATCAAGAGGAGTCTGTGGATGGAAGTGTTGGTGTGGTGGGGAGTGCGGCGCTGTAAGTGTTGCCGCGCCTCGGAACCCCTGTTATTTAAGGTCATCAGGCCTGTTGTCTTCTGTTGTTAAGGTGACTACCCATATTTTTGTTATTGTAGCTATAGCTTTAGTACAATGTCTGAAACATATGACCTTTATTATGTCTCTAAGGGCCAAAAAATGTCCAGGTATGAGGGGGTACCGCCCATATGTAATTATTCCCATAAGATTATGTATTCCTAGTACGCAAATTCCCAGTGCGCGAGCTCGTGCACCGCCCAATCTCTCGTGCACTGTGCGAGCCCACCGTATATATATATATATATATATATATATATATATATATTTGGGGGAGGCGGTGGCTCAATCGGTAGAGAGGTGGCCTGCAGTCCTTACGGACCCAGGTTCGAATCCCGGCTGGGGCAGGGAACAGTTTAAGGATTTGAATTTCATTAAATCAGGCTTTACTGATCTACCAGAAGACCCGCTGACATGTCGTAAAAATACCCTTGCTAATACCAATACACCAGTCCTGTATGAGACAGCCCTAGCATGTATTCAATATGGACGGTGGGTGTTAGCGCTGAAGTGGTGACATGTAGAGGTGTATGGTATGTAGGAGGACTGCTGGGCCTTGATAGCAGACTGTGAAGCCTATGCCCAGAGTTGGACACATAAATATATATATATATATATATATATATATATATATATATATATATACAGTAAGTCCTCATATTTGGATGCATTATACTTTGACACCTCATTTTTTGCGCAAGAGAAAAGTTTCTGAGTTGTCTCACAATTTGTGAAATTCCCCACAATTTGATGCTCCCAGCCGGCAGCCGACACTCAGCAGACGATGGGTACTGATGCTCAGTCTAGGCACTGTCCATTTTTCCGTGCAACAGTTTTCAATGATCTTTATACAGTAGGTCCAGCGGGGCAGTAGACACACGTGAGTTTTTTATTGTTTATGATCATAACGTACTATCTTCAGCCGTGTCGTGAATACACAGTAGCTCCAGCTGGGCAGTTGACAAACGTGAGTTTGTTATCGTTTAGGATCGTAACGTACGATCATCAGCCGTGTCGTGCTACTATTGTTATTGTTTATGATCGTAATGTACGATCTTCAGCCGTGTCGTGCTACTATTTCTTAACAAAGAATCGTTACATGTTTCTCGTAACACTATTTATTTTTGTTTTGATGGACAAATTCCGGAAGTGGATGTAAAATAAATCTTATCGATATTTAAGGAAGGAAAGAATAATAACCATCCCAATACTGAGATGATATACTCAGCCCACCAATTTTTTATTCTATTTGACTATATTACAGCCTCTCTTCCATGTAGCAGTGAGTAAAATAATGTTATAATTTCTCCCTTCCTTTTAGTGACAAAGAGAGCACATAAAATGACTGGGGTTTAGGTAACTGACTTTGATGTCGAAAATTAAATCATCTGGTGAAAAGTGGCAGTTTTTCCTTGGTTAGTGACATGGGGAACTAGCCCATCCACCCACAACACACCTTCACTTGCCACTCAAGCCAGTCTTCACTTTATTTCTGGTAAGAATTTTTGGTGTTGCAGCTCTGTATAACAGGTTTTATGTCTTTTTAATGTTTATTGTGTTATGCTGTTTTAGCACTAGTAAACACTTTTCATTTAATTTTGGGCTGGGCCTGTTTGGTGTTATAGCACTTTCTGATAGGGTAGGTACATGTCCCACCAGAATGCTCCTCTATTTTTCCCATTGATTCTTAACTTCACACTTCAACATTTCGCATTTTGTACAGTTTTGGCGGGACATCCAAGCTGCGAAAAATGAAGATATACTATATACAGTATATATATATATATATATATATATATATATATATATATATATATGTATTTGTTTATATATATATATGTTTTTTTTTTTTTTTTTTTTTTATGTGTCCGACTCTGGGCATAGGCTTCACAGCCTGCACTCAAGGCCCAGTAGTCCTCCTACATACCATACACCTCTCTACATGTCACCACTTCGGCGCTAACACCCACCGTCCAAATTGAATACATGCTAGGGATGTCTCATACAGGACTGGTGCATTGGTATTAGCGGGGGTACTTTTATGACATGTCGGCGGGTCATCTGGTAGATCAGGAATGTCTGCTTTCATGAAATTCAAATCCTTAAACTGTTCCCTGCCCTAGCCGGGATTCGAACCTGGGTCCAACAGGACTGCAGGCCGCCTCTCTACCGACATGTACAGGTATATGCATGGAAAAGTTTGAAAGGATTGAGAGAGTGTTTTTGATTGGGGATAGGAATGGAAAAGTAGGGAATATGGAGCTGGATGGAGTAGTTGGTGAATGGAGTATGCCTGCAGAGATGGATGAGAATGGCAGTGCTTTAGTAGACATTTGTGCCAGGAGGGGGTTGGTGATAGCCGGTACGCTCTTCAGACACAAAATGATCCATAGGTATACGTGGTGAGTGATGAGAAGTGTGGGTGGTGAACTGAATGAAAGGAAGGCAATGATTGATTATGTGTGTGTGGATGATAGGGTGAGATGGTGTGTAATGGATGCAAGAGCATATAGAGGTTGAGGGAGTAGACTTTCTGACCACAAAGTGTGGTGGTGAGAATCAAGGTCCAAATGAAATGGAGAAATAGATGAAGGAGAGAACATGAGGAAGTAGTTCATACAAGGAGGGTGGAAAAGTTACAAGAGGATGGAAAAAAGGCAGCATATAAGAGAGAAGAGAAGGAGGAATCGGGTAAATATGGATTGGATCAGATGGAGGACGTGGAAGGTGTGTGCAAGATATTCACAGAAGAAATCTGTGCAGCATGTGAGGTGGTGTGTGGGGTGAAGAGATGATGAAAGGGGGTGCAAGAAACAGCATGGTGGAATGAAGAGGTGAGACAGGCTGTGGCACAAAAGAAAGCATAGAGTGAGTGGACGAGAAACAGGGGTGTGGAAGAAGTTGAGAGACGGAAGAGAGAGTTATATATAGAGAGGAAGAGAGAGATGAAAAGATTAGTAAGAGAAAGTAAGAAGAGAGTGGATGAGGAATTTGGAAGGAATTTTAGTGTAAAATAGAGAGGATGTAAGAAAATGTTCTGGAAAGACAGGGTGTCAGTAACAATAGTTGGGGAGTGAAAGATAAAAATGGTAGATTACTAGTGGAGAAGGGAGAAAAAATGAGCAGATGGAGAAAACACTTAAAGGAATTGTTGAACATAGAGAATGAAAGTAATGCAAGTATAAGTGGCAGGGGGAATGGCTGGGAGAAGGAGGGATGTGAGAAGGGAGGAAGGAATCAATAGGATGGAAGTTGTGGAAGCAATGAAGAAAGCCAAAAATGGGGAAATCCCCAGGAATTAATGGAGTGTGTGGTGAAATACTGAAGCTTGGGGGACAGTCAGTAGTAGAATGGATGTGGGAGATGTGCAGATTGGCTTGACAGGAAGGTAGAGTCGCGGAGGATTGGAGGTCAGGTATAATTATTCCCCTGTACAAAGGGAAAGGGGAAAAAGAAGTGTGTGGTAATCATAGGGGCATTTTGTCTTCTTAGTGTAGTAGGAAAAGTATTTGGTAGGATACTTATTAACAGAGTGAGGGAGAGAACAGAGGAATTAGTTGGAGAAGAAAAGGGAGGTTTTAGGAAGGGAAGAGGTTATGTAGATCAGATATTCATTCTTAGATCTTTAGTGTAAAACTTTCTAGAGAAGGGAAAGAATTTGTGTGCAGCCTTCATTGATTTGGAGAAAGCATATGACAGGGTGGATATTCAAGGATTGTGGAAAGTACTATATTGGTGTTGTGATGAGGAGAGGTAGATTGAGGTGGTTTGGACATGTGGAGAGGATGGGGGATGATAATTGGGTGAGGAAGGTGAGAAGTGTTAATATTGGGGGTGGGGTTATGAGGGGTAGACCGAGAAAGACATGGGACGAGGTCATTAAGTGTGACCTTAGGGTTAAGGGACTGAACAGGGAGGCTGCAATGGATCGTGCAGCGTGGAGAGCCGCCATTAGGTGACCAAGGCCAACACATGCAAGCATGTTGGAGCCTTTAAAAACGAAACTATGGGAAGTTGTTGAATGCTGTGAAGAGTATGTATGAGGATGCTAAGGCTGCAGTGCATGTACATAGTGAACTGAGTGAATTTTTCTATTTCAAGGTTGGATTGAAACAAGGATGTGTCATGTCTCCATGGTTGTTCAATCTGTATATGGATGGGGTTATAAAAGAGATACAAGGTAGGGCAGTAGATGTTGGAGCAGCCCTAATGAAAGAGGGCAGTGTGTGGAAACTCCCTAACTGTTTGCAGATGATACTGAGTTGTTAAGCGAAGACTGAGGCGAGCTGCAAGGCTTGGTGGATGAGTGTGGGAGAGTGTGTAAGAAACAGAATCTAAAGATGAATGTAGGGAAGAGTAAAGTTATGTTCTTTGAGAGAAATGAAGTCATCGAATGTACAGTGAGGCTGGATGAAGAGGAAATGGAAAATGTGAGTGCGTTTAAGTACAGTAGGTACCCACAGACTGCGAGTTCAGAGTATGCGATCCTCATTGCACGCAAGGACCTATTTTTTTCCGAATTTTAGTGTATTTTTTAATAGGATGCGAATTGAACTCGTTGTAAGCGAGACAGCAGCAAAGAGTGGCCCAAATCTGGGTTTACCCGGAGCATGTGACATTGCCACCCCAAGAAGCAATAACGGTTGCCAACGCTGCCCCACCTTGTGATGCCGATGATGCGCACTCATCACGTGATGCTCAAATGTGCCGCTTGGAGGGTGGTGAGAGAGGCCCAGCAGAGGAAACGCGCACACAGAGGGTACACTCGCTGTTTCAGCTATGTGCTCATCTACTCTGAGGCTATTGTTTTGTGAGCTAGGATGTCTTCCCCATCCTCGAGAAAGAAGAAGTGCATCACCCACGCCATGAAGATGGAAGTCATTAAGAAGAAGGAGAGTGGGAGAGTAACACCGCCATTGGGAAGGAACTCGGCTTGGCGGAATTGATGGTACGAATAATACGGGTGAACAGGGAGGCCATAAAGAAGACCTAAGATGTATGGGGTGGCGGCACTTGATGGGAGAAGCAGGCTGACCAACCGGGCATTAATTCTCATGGAGCGGTACCTGGCAACATACATCCTGAGGAAAGAGAAGAAAGGAGTTCCATTGAACGGGTGCTACATCAGGGACAAGGCCAAGGTTTTCAACAAAGCTAGAGCTCTGAAGCTTGGTGTCAAAAAACCATTCAAAGCCTCCGTGAGATGGCTATGCTGGTTCCTGAAGAGGAAGGAGCTACGTCACATTCGCCTCACTGGCGAGCGTGGATCAGCAGATGAAATGGCAGCCAGGGACTATCCAGCCATCCTAAAGGGGATAATCGACGAAGGTGGCTACAGCAGGGACCAAATCTTAAATACTGATGAAACATCCCTATACTACAAAGCTATGCCAAAGTCTACTTATATCAGTAAGCATCAGCGCCAGGCCCGAGGGAGAAAAATGGACAAGAGCAGGATAACGATCATGTTTGCCGTGAACTTATCAGGCTCACACAAGATGCGGCCTGTTGTGGTTCATACCACAGCGCACCCCAGATGTTACAAGAATCTTTGCTGCATGGATGATAGCGGGGTGTTCTGGTACAGCAACTCCAACAGCTAGATGACAAGCAGCATCATGTCAGAATGGTTGCTGCGGCAATTCATCCCTGACGCCAAGGCTAAATCCCGGGAGCTTGGCATCCCCTTCAAGGTGCCTCTTGTCCTCGACAATACCCCACGTCATCCAACCTGGATAGCAGACCTCAGCAAGGAATGCAAGATCGTTTTTTTGCCACCCAGAACGACCTCTCTCATCCAACCGCTAGACCAGGAGTTAATTGCAATGGTGAAGCAACTATGCCACCAACGCCTCTACGATCACCTCCTCAGCAAGACCAACTCTGAGGAACTGCAGGCAGTTCTTGACTTGGACACCGTTGGGAGTGATGTCATGGACGCCGAGGATGGTTTGGACTTGCCACCCACTCCACCCACTTCACCCGCTCCACACACAGCACCTGCATCACCAGCTTCAACTCCTGATAAGACTGTTATGGCTTTTTGGCAGTCATTCAACCTCAAGGATGCCATCACCTTCCTGTTGCCTTCTTGGGCAGACATAACCGTTGCAACAATTAACCATGTTTGGCGCCTCCTCGTACCGCACCTGTGTGAAATCGCACCGGGAAGCAGCTTTCAGTCCCTGCCCACTGCCAAGGCAGCCACTCTCACAACTGCACAAGCTGTATCCAGGTTTCAGGCCATCATGCTGGAGGAGATCAGGGGCTTACATTCGGCAGCAGTGGTGCAGTATATCCAGGAAGTCATGCAGTGATTGGACGAGGCCGACACAGAGCCCGAGATCACAGCAGAAAAACCAGCAACACCAGTGATGGAAAGTGAAGATTTATCCTTGATGGAGATCAGCCGGGTACTACGTGCCCATGATAAATTCAAGGAAGAATTCAAGGACATTGAATGCTCTCAGTTGCGAGTGGAGGAGGTGATGACTTCACAGGACAGACCCTTCTGCTACTACACAAACAAGCACAACCAGGAAGCAAACCCTCATCACCCATTACCTGCGGCTTGAAGAAAGTGAAGAATCACTCCCTTCAACAACAGAAGAGCCATATCCTGAGGAGGATCAAGAGGATGATGCGATGTCTGAGGTGTCAGAAATAGACTTTGAAGGGTTTATGAACGAAGCAAGTGCATTAGGTAGTGAAAGTGTCGAAAGTTCTGATGACGAGAGTGGTGATGAAGATGGTGTGTTGGGTGGTGTGGTGAGTGATGCAGGAGATGCACGCTAGGTGCCTCATCCTTCTTCGGATCCCCTTCTTACCTCCATCAAGCCTGTTGTCCTCTTGGGTTAAGGTGAGGCCATATTCTTGTTGGTTTTGTTAAGCCATGTCCTTTTTAATTTCCTAAAGCCATAATCTTGATTTACTTTATCTTAGGTAATATGTCTTAGATAGTTTCCCTTTACAGCACAATACTTAGGTCTGAATGGAGTCTAAGGGGTTGCCCATGAAGGGGTTGCCACCCATATGTAATTTTTTCCATAAGTTTATGTATTCTGAGTACGCAAATTCCTAGTACGCGATGTCCTCTGCCACCCATTTACTCGCATACTGTGTTTTTTTTTTTTTTCATTCATTGCCAGATGCCATGTATCCCACACGGGGTGGCCAAGGGCTTAGAGTTAATTGTTTTACAGGGAGGGGCACTAATCCTCCACCAACCCCACTTGACACGTAGGGATGCCAACAGCATCTGGTGTTCCCAGGTGGTCACCCATCCAAGTACTAAATATATATATACAGTAGAACCTCTTTGGTCCGGACCCCTTTAATCCGGATTTCTGTTAATTTGGACAAAATTTAAAAATAATAAGCTCCAAAAATATGTTGAAAGTAATTCTAAAGTCATTTTCAGTATCAGCGCGGAAAGCGATCGTCATTCATTTAGTCTCGGATCACGCTAGGTCGCAACATGGGCGCCTGTTTAAACACACATTAGCATTCGTTCCATCAACTAGTTCACCAACCATTTATATTTTTACGCTGTATTTCAAAAGTTAATCCTCCTTACCATGCCCCTTAATGCAAGTGTAGCTTCTGTAATGAATAAAAGTGTTAAAAGGAGGAGTTTGCTTACACAAAAATGGGTCAGAATATTCTGCAGTGTTTAGTGATTACTGTAGGTTATTTTTTGTACTTAAATGTGCTTTACTTGTACATCAAACATTAGCTTCTTGCCCATATGGGTGTTATCAATATGCCAAAGATGACAATGTATTTTTTTGCCTACATAAGTTTTATTTTTATTCCAAATATTACAGTTAATTAATTAATATATTTTTTTGCCTACACGGGCCTTAGTCACTTACTACAATTTAAAATGTAGGCTAGTTTCTTGTCATGGCCTTACCTGTAAATTATGCAATACAAAACTATCGTACATGATTAATTTGGTTATTTTAGTATCCTTTCATCTTTCGCAGTTACGTAGGGTTGACATATGCCACGTATGTTAATAATTAACAAACATACCATATGTAGATATTTTTTGGTATGAACTGGAGATTACCCTGATGGTCCAGACAATCTGGTAATTCGGACAATCCTTCCCCCCATATAGTCCAAATGAGAGAGGTTCTACTGTATATATATATATATATATATATATATATATATATATATATATATATTCATTCATGAGTCTATGAAATTGCATTTATGAATTGCCTCGCGAGCCTGATCAAATGGTCTTGTGGGCCTTATACGGCCCGGAGGCCGGACATTCCCCACCCCTGATGTAGGCAGTAATGAAATGTATGAGCATTATAGGATGGAAGAAAGATGCAATAAGAGTGAGATGTGTGATTACTGAGTGAATAAAATAGAATTTACTGAGATGGTATGGATATATACATAAAATGCTCATAAAAAGGTTGGCAGATAATGCTTGTGATTTTTAGGTAAAGGGTATTGTTATAGGCAGACTTTATGTGTTAAGGAAGAAGAGAGTGGAAGTATATAGTGATGAAAGAGAAGGATGAGGAAGAGGTGTGTTTGAGAGAGTGAGAGAGGTATGTGAGGATAATGTAGACTGGAGGCTGGCTAGCCTTGACAATCCTATCCAGGAGTTTGAGGAAGGAACAGGTTATTGAAGGTGATAATGATGATCATCATCATTAAGTAAAGAGTATGAGAAGGTTGTCCAAAGATACCAGGTCCGGGTACTGTACATGTATAATAATTTTAAGGTCAATCGGCCTAGAAATAAATAGACATAAGGCTGTGACAAAGAGGTTTGGTAAGAAAGCCAAGAAAGCCAAGAAGAATAAGATAATACACAACATTTGCTCATTCAGAAATTTAACAGTGATATTAATGATGATGATGATGTATTTTCAGGGGTGCAACCATATTCATCCTGGGTGATCTAGAGTGGGACCAGCTGCAGCTCATTATCAGCAAGTCAACCACCGCTGACCTTCTCAAGATGCACCACAAACTGGATGAATTCTTCTCACAACAGTTCAAATCCAGCAAGCGTGTATTCTCCTCCCTCCAGCCCACCCGCAACAAGGCTTCTGTCAAACAGAAGCCCAGAGATGCAAACCGTAAAATGACCAGTGGTGGGTCAACCTGTCCATCCTTTACAGAATTATTGTTTAATATCCTATGGTCATATGGAGAGAATGGATGTGAGTAGGGTGGTGGAAAGAGTGCATGTGAGTGAGTTACAATATAGGAGATGTGCTAGGTCAGGAAGGACATGGATGAATAAGGTATTTGATTCATTCATTCATTCATCATCTAGTCCTACACTGCCCCATGAGGAGCGTAGGAGCCTGGGGCTAGGCAAGTTGGTCCTGACATTTAAGATAAGTGACCGGCCTCATTCATCCCTGAGTGGCATTCCATGAGCAATAAACCCCAACCACCCCTCGGATATAAACCTTCACCGGCTCAATCCGATTGGAGCGCCGTAATTACCCACTAAACCACCAGGTGCCAAAATTTGGTTATATGGTTACCACCCAGCATAGTATATGGTTTCCTGGTGTACAGGAAACCATTTTGCCTGTCATTTATTGTAGAGTCACCCATAGGCAGATGGAAGAGGAAAGAATGAAGGAAAGAAAGACAGAAGAGGGAGTGTAAAGTTACCCATAGGAGAAGGATGAAGAAAGAATGAAGAAAAGAAAGAAGGATGAAGGAGAGGAAAGGGCAGACACCCGAGAGCAGCACTGCATCGAGTGAGTGGATGGTGAGTGCCCCCATCTATTACATAAGGTATTTGAAAAGAAAAAAAGGAAAAAAAGGAAGTTGATTAGGCAAGAGAACTGACAAGAGATCAAGTTGGTTGAAGGACTGTGTATGGAGGAGATCATGAACATAACTAGGGTTTGGCACGCACGTGCACACACACACAGATTGGGGAAGGTATTTCAGAGTGAAATGGATGAAATTAAGAAGCAGTTGCACATGCAGAAGGAAAAAAATGAAAAAGTAGTAAAGAAGGTTAACAAGAAAGACACAACAATAGATGAGCTGTCAGTAGAGGTTGGTACACTTAGAAGGAAGATTAATGAAATGGCAAGCACAGTTGTCAACCATGAGAGTATTATGGAAGAGTTAAGAAATGATACAGAGACAATAAGGCAGGCAAGCAATCTGATAGATCATAGCAGTGATATTGAGAAGATAACCCAGGTGAATGAAGTGGTGCAAAGCTACAAAAATGATGTGGAAACCACGTATGCTGAAATGGTGAAAGTAAAAAATGACTTAGAAACAAGAGCCAAAGAAAAGAGAATTAAAAAGGAAGTGAAGAAAAATAATCCAAAACAATCCAAAATTGGTCAAAGATTCATCAGATATCAACAAATCCATAGTAATCACTGGTATAGAGGAGGAAGAAATAAAAAACAAGATTTCGAGAGACAATTGAGATGGCTAATGTAACGAGCATATTGAAGGAAGTATCAGAGGAAGTCTAGTAAAGACATAGAGGAACACAAAAGGCTAGGGAAATATGAGAGAAATAAATCAAGGCCCCTGAAAGTAATCTTCCAGAATGTAAACACTGGAGGAAATAGTAAAAAATGCAAACAAACTTATGGGAAAAGAGGATTTCAAAAATATATGGATAAAAAGATGCCTAACTCAAGAGGAACTGGGATTACTAAGAGAGAAGAGGGAGGAGGCAAAAACAAAGAATGAGGGAAGATCAGAGGAAGAGAAGAACACAATTTTTTACAAAGTAATTGGATTGCAGGTATGAAAGTGGTACATAAACAGGAGGGAATAAAAAGGAGGAAGGTAGCAGACCCAAGTCATGACAAATATGTAAACAAGATGATTAAGTTGACATACTCCAGTGTAGATGGAATGGTATCTAAATTACTAGAGATGAATGATTATATTAAAGAAAAGGAACCACATATTGTTTGCCAAACTGAAACAAATTTAATATCATGAATATCAAATGATACCCTAAACCTAGAGGAATACAATATATGGAGAAGAGATACGAACTTAAAAAAAGGAGGAGGAATTATAATAACAAAGAAAAATCTGCAAGTCAGAGAAATAGATATACCCTCACAGGTAGAACTGATCGCAGTAGAGATTAGTACATCAGAAGGGAATGTAATTGTGGCAGATATATACATGCCACCAAGATCAAACATTTGGGAAAAAGGCAGATATGAAGACCTGGCAGAGAGTACAATTCAAAGTTTAAGAGCATTACTACATAGATTGGAGGAGAAATCTGAAAGAATTATACTAACTAGAGATTTCAATACAAATATAAATTGGAATACTCTAGATATAAAAAACCAGGAAAGCTATTGGGACCAAAAGCTCCTGGACCTTGTGCAGGACTTTTTCCTAACACAGCATGTAAAAGAAAGCACCAGAATAAGAGGACTTGATGTACCATCAGTACTAGGTCTTATACTTACTAGGCAAGAAAATGATATTGACAGTATTATGTATCACCCTCCATTCGGCAAAAGCGACCATGCAGCATTAAATTGCAACTTCAGAATTGCATATGACAGTTAACATTAATGAAAATTACAAAAAGAGATATAAGTACAAAAAGGGCAACTATCATGACCTAAAGAAGTACTACTTAGAAATAGATTGGGAAAAAGAGCTTAGAGGACAAGATTTAAATGTTATATATAGAAAATTCTGTGAACTGTATGAAATAGGAGTCCAAAATTACATCCCTTGGCACGAAGAAGCAGAAATGAAAATAAAAAAATGGTTTGATAAGGAATGTCTATCTATCTATCTATTGCCAGACGCCTCAATCCCGTTTGGGGTGGCCACAAACAAATCGCCTCCAAGTCGCCCTGTCCCCCGCCATTTCACTACCCTGCTCCCAACTCACACCCCCCTCTCTCATATACCTCTCCACCCCATCCCTCCATCTCATCCTCGGTCTCCCCCTCCCTCTTCCACCCTCCACCTCACTCACATACACTCTCTTCGTCAGTCTTTCACCCTCCATCCTCTCCACATGGCCAAACCACCTCAGTGTGTTCCTCACAACGCTTCCTATCACATCCACATCAACACCACAACGCTCCTTTATATCCTCATTCGTCAGCCTGTCTCTCCACGTGACTCCCCAAGCTCCTCTTAAATAACTCATTTCCACTGCTCTCACTCTTGACTTGTGTCCTTCCAACAACGTCCAAGCTTCACTTCCGTACGTTAGAGTTGGTATCACAATACTGTCATGTAGTAACTTTTTTACTTCCATGCTCACTTCCCTGTTTTCTTATCACTGCTTTCAAGGAACCAGCAACCTTTCTTCCCTGCTGTACCCTTTCAAGCACTTCACCCTCCAAACCTCCATCCTTACTCATCACACTACCCAAATACTTAAACGTACTCACATTTTCCAATTCCTCACCATCCAACCTCGCTATACATTCACTGACTTCACCTCTCTCAAAGACCATCACTTTACTCTTCCCTACATTCACCTTTAGGTTCCGTTTCTTACACACTCTCTCAAACTCATCCACCAAACCTTGTAGCTCCCCTTCATCTTCACTCAACAACACAGTATCATCTGCAAACAACAGTACAGGGAGTTTCCAAACACTATTCTCTCTCTCACCAGGGCCACTCCAACATCCACTACCCTACCTTGTACCTCTTTTATTACCCCATCCATGTACAGATTGAACAACCATGGAGACATGACACATCCCTGTTTCAAACCAACTTTCAAAGAGAAAAATTCACTTAGTTCACCATCCACACGCACTGCAGCCTTAGCACCATCATACATACTCTTCACAGCATTCAACAACTTCCCATCTACTCCATATATTCTTAACACTTTCCACAATCCTTGTCTATCCACCCTGTCATATGCTTTCTCCAAATCCATGAAAGCCGCATACAACTTCTTTCCTTCTCTAGAAACTTTTCCACTGAAGATCTAAGAATGAATATCTGATCTACACAACCTCTTCCCTTCCTAAAGCCTCCCTGTTCTTCTCAACTAATTTCTCTGTTCTTTCTCTAACTCTGTCTATAAGTAACCTACCATACACTTTTCCTATTATACTAAGAAGACAAATGCCCCTATGATTACCACACACTTCTTTTTCCCTTTTCCTTTGTACAAGGGAATAATTATACCTGACTTCCAATCCTCCGGGACTCTACATTCCTCCCAGGCCAATCTGCACATCTTCCACATCCATTCTACTACTATCTCTCCCCCATGCTTCAGCATCTCACCACACACTCCATCAATTCCTGGGGCTTTACACGATTTAACTTTCTTCATTGCTTCAACAACCTATATCCTACTGATTTCTACCTGTCTTCTCACCTCCCCTCCTTCTCCCAGCCACTCCCCAGCCACTTATACTCGCATTACTTCCATCCTCTACGTTCAACAATTCCTTAAAGTGTTCTCTCCATCTGCTCACTTTTTCTCCCTTCTCCACTAGTAATCTACCATGTTTATCTTTCACTCCCCTGCTAACTTCACTTCCACCCTGTCTTACTCTTTTCACTTCTCTCCAGAACATTTTCTTACAGTCCCTCCACTTTACACTCAAATTCCTTCCAAATTCCTCATCCACTCTCTTCTTACTCTCTCTTACTAATCTTTTCACCTCTCTCTTCCTTTCCATATATAACTCTCTCTTCTGCCTCTCAACTTCTTCCACGCCCCTATTTCTCATCCATTCATTGTATGCTTTCTTCTTTGTGCCACAGCCTGTTTCACCTCTTCAGTCCACCACGCTGTTCCTTGCACCCCCCTCCGTCTTCTCTTCCTTCCACACACCACATCACATGCTGCACATATTTCTTCTGTAAATATCTTACACACACCTTCCACGTCTCCCATCTGCTCCAATTCATATTTGCCCAATCGTTCCTCCACTTCTCTCTTATACTCTGCCTTTTTCTCATCCTCTTGTAACCTTTCCACTCTCCTTGCAACTACTCCTTCCTCTCGTCTTTCCCTTCTTCTATTCCTCCATCTTACTTGCATCCTAATTCTGGCCACCACCAAGTAGTGGTCAGAAAGGCCCTCCCCAACCTCTATAAACTCTTGCATCCAATATACATCTTCGCATCCTTTCATCCACACACACATAATCAATCATTGCCTTCCTTTCATTCAGTTCACCACCCACCCTTCTCATCACTCGCCATGTATACCTGTGGATCATTTTATGCCTGAAGAGGGTATTGGCTATTACCAACCCCCTCCCAGCACAGATGTCCACTAACGCACTCCCATTCTCATCTATCTCAGCAGGCACACCCCACTCACCAACTATTCCATCCACCTTCACTTTACCAACTTTACCATTCATATCACCGATCAAAAACACTCTCTCATTCCTTCCAAACTTTTCCATGCACACTTCCACATTTGTCCAGAACTCTTCTCTCACTCTTCTAGCACGATCTTGCGTTGGCGCATACACACACACAATCGCCTCACATTTGTATTCCAACTTTCAACTTTACCCACACAATCCTTGACCCAACTGATCCATACTGTCTTATGCTCTTCTTCCATCTTTTACTCACAACTATACACACTCCTTCCTTTGCCCTCTCATTCTCATCTACTCCTGCACATATACCCCATCCATACTCCCATTCTCTCACACTTTCTCCTCTCCATTTTGTTTCAGCTATTCCACATACATCCACTTTCGCATCCTCAAGCACCTGGACAATCTCTCTCTCTTTCACCTCATCATTCGCTCCTCTTACATTCCATGTACACATTACCAAGTCCTTTGTCCGGTCCTGGGTCGTCAACGTTTGGTCAGTCCTTGTCCGAGGCTTCTTGTTTGTTTTTTTAGTTAGTTGTTTTCCGGGGAGGGGGACTAACCCTCCGCCAACCCTTTTAGTCGCCTTTTACGACAAGCAGGGATACTGGGGGAGTATTCTTGAAAACCCCCCTACCCCCAGGGGGGAATGTAAAACATCAAAAGAAAAAGATTTGTTGTGGAAGAGATACAGAAGACACAATATTGAGAGGACATATAACTATAAACAGGCAAGAAATGAATACACAAGAATAAGGAGAGAAACCCAAAACAGTTTGAGGTGGACATCATTAACAAAAGTGGTGATCAACCGAAGCTATTTTACAGCTACATCCGAAGCAGAACCAAAGTAAAAGATAAAATACAATCCATTATGGATGAAAGGATCCTTGATACACAAGAGAAAGATATTTGTGAAGCACTAAAGAATTTCCAATCAGTTTTTACAGAAGAAACTAATTTTGAGAGGGATGATATGGAACATGCATGCCCAAACGTATTACCAGATATACAGATATCAGAAAAAGAAATACAGGAGGAGTTAAATAAATTAGACAAAGGAAAAGCAAATGGTCCAGACGAAATTTCATGTTGCACATGAATGTGCAAAGGAGTTAAGTAGACCATTATCTTTAATATTCAAGGAATCCTTGGGTCAAGGTAAACTACCTGATATTTGGAAGAAAGCAAACATTGTTCCCTTATTCAAGAAAGGGAATAGACAGAATCCACTCAACTACCAACCAATATCACTAATCAGTGTTGTAAGCAAGATATTAGAAAAGCTGATAGGAAAAGTGTGATTAAACCATGTAGAAATACACCATATGATAACAGAAAGGCAATTTTGTTTCAGAAAGGGAAAATCATGTGTTACTAAGCTATTAAGCTACTATGACAGAGTTGCAGAAATATTACAGAAAAGAAAAGAGAAGGATGGATGGACAGTATCTATGTAGATTTCAAGAAAGCATTTGAAAGAGTACAACACCAAAGACTTTTATGGAAACTGTACCATCAAGGAGGAATCCGAGGCAAACTGTACTGTTGGATGCAAGATTTTCTCAGAAAAAGGGAAATGAGAACGGTACTAAGGGGAAATTATTCATCATGGAAGGAAGTGACTAGCAGAGTTCCACAAGGCTTAGTGCTGGCACCAATTATGTTTTTAGCGTATATAAATGACTTAAGATAGTAACATTGGAAATTAAAGCTTTTCAGATATGTTTGCTGATGATGCAGAAATACAAAGGAGAATTACTAACACAGACTCTTGTAAAGGGCTACAAGAAGAATGAAATAAACTTCATGAATGGAATAATACATGGCAAAGGGAATTCAATGTGGACAAGTGTCATGTAATCAGGTTTGGTCAAAGTGGGAAAGGACCTGATTGGGATTATAAGTTAGGAAATAAAACCCTACGCATATTAGGAAGAGGGAAGGACTTAGGTGTGATTATCAATAACAGACTATCTCCGGCTGACCACGTAACTGAGAAGGTACGGAACATGTATTCACTGCTTGCAAATATGAGAATAGCATTCACATACATAAATGAAGACATAATGGGAAAGATAATAACATCTTTCATCAGACCAACCCTGGAGTATGCATCAGTAGTCTGGAGTCCTCATCTCAAGAAACACATAGATAAGATTGAAAAAGTTCAAAGGGCCGCTACAAGATGGGTACCAAGCTTAAGGGATGTAAACTATGAAGAAAGACTAGAAAAACTGAATCTGCCAACACTACAGGAGAGAAGGAAAAGAGGAGACATGCTTGTGCTATATAAATACATATCAGGGAAGGAGAAAATAGTCATAAATGAATATATAACCTATGGGGAAGCATCAGCAAGAAGACACTGCAAAAAACTGCATAAAAAAAGAGGCGATAAAGATGTAAGACAATTTAGTGTGTGCCAAAACAATTAATAAATTTAAGATAACGTTGGGTCTGGTTAGTACTTGGATGGGTGACCGCCTGGGAACACCAGATGCTGCTGGCATCCCTACGTCAAGTGGGGTTGGTGGAGGATTAGTGCCCCTCCCTGTAAAACAATTAACTCTAAGCCCTTGGCCACCCTGTCTGGGATACGTGGCGTCTGGCTATGAATGAATGAAGATGTATGATGAAAAAGGTTTTAGACACAGGACAGTACAAGGTTGACTCATTCTTGTAAAGATACAGTTAGATAAGATCAATTAGATAAGAACACACACACACACACACACACACACACACACACACACACACACACACACACACACACACACACACACACACACACACACACACACACGCTCAACACGGCCAGAGGCATTACCTAAATAAGTATCTTTGAATGAGTCAAGCTCTGTACCAGGTTAGACTAAATGATTTTTCATTATTAAAAGGAAAAGAAATAATAAGTTTAAATAAGACTGGTTGAAACAACAAAGAACCACGATGCGTTGAGTCAGCTGGGTTTGTTTATACTACAGAAAGACCGGGAAAGCATGCACACTGTAAGTACATACTCTGTTCATTTAGTATTACAAAATGGATACATACTTCAGTAAAACAAATTTGGAAAAGAAAAGGGATAAAAGTAAAAAGCAAAATGACGATTTCTACCAAGAACTAGTTGAAGTGGAGACTCACAATAGACTGGTTGAACGTGTACACAATCTAGAAATGGCTTTCAAAAATGAAATTGATGAAATAAAGAAGCAAATGCACTTGCAAAAGGAAGAGATAGATAAACTGGGAAAGGAGGCCAATAAGAAAGACACAACCATCAGTGAACTAACAGTGAAATTGAATACCCTTAGGAAGAAAGTGAGTGAAATGGGAAGTACAGTATTTAATCACGAGAGTGTTATGGAAGAGTTAAAAAATGACACAGAGACAATTAGACAAGCAAGCAGTCTTATGGACCAGAGCAGTGATATTGAGGAGAAGATAACACAGGTGAATGAAGCTGTGCAAAGCTACAAAAATGATGTAGAAATCACGTATGCTGAAATGGTGAAAGTAAAGAAAGACTTGGAAACAAGGGTGGAGGAAAAAAGCATTAAAAAGGAAGTGAAAAGAATAATCCAAAACAATCCAAAGTTAGTCAGAGATTCAGTAGAAATTAATAAATCAATAGTAATCACTGGTATAGAAGAGGAAGAAATTAATAACAAAATCACTAGAGACAAAAAGGAGATGGCAAATGTAATGAACTTACTGAAAGAAGTATCAGAGGAAATCTGTAGTAAAGACATAGAGGAACACAAAAGGTTAGGGAAATACGAGAAAAGCAAGACAAGACCTCTAAAGGTGACTTTCCAGAGTGTAAACACTGTGGAAGAGATGCTAAAAAATGCAAAGAATCTTATGGAAAAAGAGGAGTTCAAAAATGTATGGATAAAAAGATGTCTAACACAAGAGGAACTGGAATTACTGAAAGAGAAAAGGGAGGAAGCAAAAACAAAAAATGAGGGAAGATCAGAAGAGGACAAGAAGAAATTTTTTACAAAGTAATAGGATTGCAGGTACGAAAGTGGTACACAAAGAGGATGGAAGAAAAAGGAGGAAGTTAGTAGAACCATGTCATGACAAGTATATAAACAAAATGATAAAGTTGATGTACTCAAATGTGGATGGAATGGTATCTAAATTACTAGAGATGAATGATTATGTCAGAGAAAATGAACCACAAATAATATGCCTAACTGAGACAAAATTAACACCAAGGATATCCAATGACATACTAAACCTAGAGGAATACAATATATGGAGAAGAGACAGAAATTTAAAAAAAGGAGGAGGAATTATAATATTAACTAAGAAAAATCTAAAAGTCAAGGAAATAAACCTAGATATACCATCACAAGTAGAACTGATTGCAGTAGAGATCGACACATCTGAAGGTAAAGTAATTGTAGCCAATTTGTATATGCCACCCAAATCAAACACATGGGAAAGAGACGAATATGAGGACCTAGCAGAGAGTACAATTCATAGTATAAGATCCTTGCTACATAAAATGGAAGAGAAATCGGAAAGAATTATACTAACTGGGGATTTCAATACAAATATAAATTGGAATACTCTAGATATAAATAGCCAAGAAAGCTGCTGGGACCAAAAGCTCCTGGATCTCGTACAAGAGTTTTTCTTAACGCAACATGTGAGGGAAACCACTAGAAAAAGAGGACTTGATGTACCTTCAGTGCTAGATCTAATATTTACTAGGCAAGAAAATGACATTGACAGTTTAATATATCACCCTCCACTCGGCAAAAGCGATCATGCAGTACTAAATTATAACTTCAGGATAGCATATGACATAGTAAACAGCACTGACAGTTACAAAAAGAGACTAAACTATAAAAAGGGAAATTATCAAGACCTAAAGAAGTATTTCTTAGAAGTTGATTGGGAAAATGAGCTTAGAGGACAAGATTTAAATGCTGTATATAAAAAATTTTGTGAATTTTATGAAATAGGAGTCCAGAATTACATCCCACAGCACAAAGAAGCAGATAAGAAAATACAGAAATGGTTCAATACAGAATGTAAAAAATCTAAAGAAAGAAGAGATTTGTTGTGGAATAGATACAGAAGACACAATAGTGAAAGGGCATATAATAATTACAAACAGGCAAGAAACGACTATACAAGAATAAGGAGGGAAGCCCAAAAACAGTTTGAGGAGGATATAATAAATAAAAGTAGTGATCAACCAAAGCTGTTTTACAGCTATATCAGAAGCAAAACCAAAGTAAAAGATATAATACAATCCATCACGGACGAGGGAATCACTTATACACAAGAGAAAGATATTTGTGAAGCACTAAATAAGAATTTCCAATTAGTTTTTACAGAAGAAAAAAATTTTGAGAGAGACTATGTGGAACACGCATGTCCACACATACTACCAGATATACAAATAGCAGAAAAAGTAATACAAGAGGAGTTAAGTGGATTAGACAGAGGAAAAGCAAGTGGTCCTGATGAAATTTCATGTTGGGTGTTACGAGAATGTGCAAATGAGTTAAGTAAACCATTATTTTTAATTTTCAAGAAATCTTTGAGTCAAGGGAAACTACCTGATATTTGGAAAAAAGCAAATATAGTCCCCTTATTCAAGAAAGGAAATAGACAAAATCCTCTCAACTACCGACCAGTATCACTGACTAGTGTTGTAAGCAAGGTATTAGAAAAACTTATAAGAAAAGCTTGGGTAAATCATCTAGAAAAACACAGTATGATAACAGAAAGACAGTTTGGTTTCAGAAAAGGAAAATCATGTGTTACTAATCTGTTGAGCTACTATGACAGAGTAACAAACACAATACAGGAAAGGGAAGGATGGGTGGACAGTATCTATTTAGATTTCAAGAAAGCTTTTGACACAGTACCACACCAAAGACTTTTATGGAAGCTGTGCCATCAAGGAGGAATTCGAGGCAAACTGTTTTGTTGGATGCAAGACTTTCTCATAAAAAGAGAAATGAGGACAGTACTAAGAGGAAACTACTCATCATGGAAAGAAGTGACTAGTGGAGTACCACAGGGTTCGGTGCTGGCACCAATCATGTTTTTAGTGTACATAAATGATATAAACAGTAACACTGGAAATGAGAGCTATCTGAATATGTTTGCAGATGATGCAAAAATACAAAGGAGAATTACTAGCACAGACTCTTGTAGGGAGCTACAAGAAGAATTAAATAAACTTCATGAATAGAGTAGTACATGGCAAATGGAATTCAATGTGGACAAGTGTCATGTAATCAAGTTTGGTAAAAGTGGAAAAAGACCTGATTGGGATTATAAGTTAGGAAATAAAACCCTATACACATCAGAAAGAGAGAAAGACCTAGGTGTGATTATCAATAACAGACTATCTCCGGCTGACCACATCAGCGAGAAGGTACGGAACATGTATACACTGCTTGCAAATGTGAGAATAGCATTCACATACATAAATGAAGACATGCTAAAAAGGATAATAACATCATTCATTAGACCAACCCTGGAATATGCATCAGTAGTCTGGAGTCCTCATCTCAAAAAGCATATAGACAAGATTGAAAAAGTTCAAAGGGCCGCTACAAGATGGATACCAAGCTTAAGGGACCTAAGCTATGAAGAAAGACTAAATAAACTGAATCTACCAACACTACAGGAGAGAAGGAAAAGAGGTGACATGATAATGATATATAAGTGCATATCAGGAAAGGAGAAAATAGACATAAATGATTACTTAACATATGGAGAAGCATCAGCAAGAGGACACTGCAAAAAACTGCATAAGAAGAGAGGTGATAAAGACGTAAGGAAATTCAGTTTCCCAAACAGAGCAATTGATCAATGGAATGCACTACCGAATGAAATAGTGTGTGCCAAAACAATTCACAAATTTAAGGATATGTACGATAAATATGGTCTAAGACACGGGACAATACGAGCTTGACTCATTCCTGTAAAGATACAATTAGGTAAGAACAATTAGGTAAGAACACACACACACACACACACACACACACACACACACACACGAACGAGCAGCCGGAGAGAGCAGACGTCCCAGCCATCGCTCCTAACCTTAAGTAGTTTCAGGAATTTTGTCTGTCCTGTCTCCTAAGGTCTTGCCTTAAATTTAAAATAATGAAAGTTAATAGACTGCCAAAAATGTAAAGATTTATTGGCTATAGTATACATGAATGTTTGTAGTTTTTTCGGTAACAGCTGTTTTGGTACTTTACATTAAACATGGCCGAAAATATAAACAATGAGGGACTGGAATTTCAATGATTTGATGCCAATACCAATGTTATGGACCTGGTTAAAACATTAATTATGAGGATTAGTGAACTCGAAAAGAAAGTAGAGAATCTAGTGATAAAAGATGTGTCTGAAAATGAAACCACCATACAGAGTCTGATCCAGTCCAATGAAACAGCCAATGAAGAAATTAGGAATTTGAAGCAGGAAAATGTTGAACTGAGGAGGAAACTAGAAGAGAATACTAAAAAAATGGAGAAGGTGCGTAATGTATTAGAAGAACATAAGGCAAAGTGGGCACACGTAGAAGAAGAACAGAAAGAAGTGGTCAGCTTAAGAGAGATCATCCAGGAAGAAAGGGAAATGAACAAGAAAGAAATGGAGGAAAATGTAGTGAATATACTGAAGAAAAAAGAGAAAATAGTGAGAGAAACTGTAGAAAGGAACAGATGTGTGGTAGTATTTGGAAACAGGGAAGAGGAAGAAAAGGTTAGGTTCGTAAGACTCGAGAGAGACACGAACATGGTGAGAGGAATATTAGGCAAGATTGACCCTGAAGGAGACAAGTGGGTAAAAGAAATTGAGGAAGTAAGGAGGATAGGGCCTTACAAGAAAGGGGAAACAAGACCAATGAGAGTCAAGTTTACATCAGAAAGTGTAATAAATGAGATACTTAAAGTGACCTGGAAATTAAGCAAAGAGGCGGGGATGGAAAATATTATAATAAGAAAAGATCTGAATGAAGAAGAAAGAGAAGTTTTAAAATCATTAAAGGAAGAGGTAAAGGAAAAAAATGATAAGAGGACAGAGGAAGAATGTAATACTTTTTTTTGGAGAGTATTGGATATGAAAGTAAGGAAATGGTATTTAAGGAAATAGAAGTGAAGGAAACTAGGGGGGATGGTTGTGAAAGATCAGAAGTTGAGGAAGTGGTACGGACAGAGAGTAGGAGAGAAGAGGGTATTAATAATGTCAAAAATAATTTGAAGGTGATATATACTAATGTTGATGGTTTCATATCGACAAAGATCGAAATTAATGATTTCTTGAGAGAACATGAACCTGATGTCATGTGCTTTATAAAGACCAAATTAAGAGAAGATATTGATGTTCATTTGGGAGATGGTAAATACAAACTGTGGAGAAAAGACAGGAAAGAAAAAGAGGGAGGAGGAGTGAAGATAGCAGTGAAGAACAACATAAATGTAGATACTGTGGAAATGGGAGAAGGCAGGGCTGAAGTGATATATATGCAATTAGAAACTGGAGAGAATGTTAAGAGAGATATGGCGGAAGTGTATGTTCCCTCAAAGACGAGAGCATGGAAGGATGACAAATACCATGAGATGTTGTCAGATATGGCTAGCTACTTGCAAAAAATAATTGAGAAAAGCAATAATATAATTTTGGTGGGTGACTTTAATTGTAAAGAGGTGAACTGGGAGGAATGGTACTGGGGAGGCGGCGAGGATTCGTGGGGCACTATGTTATTATATATAATAATGAATAATGTGATGACGCAATGGGTCAAAGAAGAGACACGGTTTCGAGGTGAGGACACACCAGCAAGGCTAGATTTACTGTTCACCAAAGAACCCGATGTAATAGAATCGTTGGAATATCTCTGTCCTTTGGGAAAAAGTGATCGTGTGGTCATTGAGTTCCAGATGTTGATAGGAAACGTCGAGCCAAGAGACGAGCTTCATAGACAGGGAAGATACAACTTTGGCAAAGCAAATTTTACAGGATTGAGAAACTTTTTTGAAAATGCGGATTGGAGAAAATTCAGAGAAACAAGAGAGATACAGAGGAAGTGGGATTTCTTTCTAGACCTCTATAATTTGGGAGTGGAAAAATTTGTACCAAGAGTAAGAGGGAAAGAAAACAGGAAAAAGGAGTGGTTTAATAGGTGTATGATAGCCAAAAAAGAGAGAGATAAGGCGTGGAACAATTGGAGAAAGAGAGGTAACGACAGAACAAAGGAAGAATATAAAAGAACTAGAAATGAATACACAAGAATACGTAGGGAAGAAGAAAGGAATTTTGAAAAAGGTATAATTGACAAATTCAAGGATGAACCCAAACTGTTTTATAGATTTGTTAATGGCAAACTGAAACAAAAGGAAGGAATCACCAAGCTGAAAGTAGAAGGAGAGGTCTTTAAGGATGCGGCAATACAAGCAGAAATAATGAACAAACGTTTCCAGGCAGTTTTCACTGAAGAAAAGGAGCTTGTGGAAGGGGAGGGAGTGATTAGAAATGTTCCGGTGATGAAAGATATAAAAGTGGAGGTACAGGAAGTGTATAAATTACTGGAAACTCAAGATGTAAGGAAAGCCCCAGGACCTGATGGAATTTCTAATTGGGTACTGAAGGAATGCAGAGAACAACTGACGGATAAAATTCACGGCTTAATTGTATGCTGACTGGAAGAGGGGAAAGTGCCAAAAGAATGGAAGAGGGCAAATGTGGTACCAATTTACAAGGGAGGAAACAGGGAAGAACCCCTGAATTATAGACCAGTGTCTCTAACCAGCATGGTCGCAAAATTGTGTGAGAGAATCCTGAAAGACAGATGGATAAAATATCTGGAAGAGATGAATATTTTGGCTGAATGTCAGTTTGGATTCAGAAGTGGAAGGTCATGTGTTTCTAACTTGTTGAGCTTTTACTCAAGAGCGATTGATGTGTTACAGGAGAGAGATGGTTGGGTGGATTGTGTGTACTTAGACTTAGAGAAGGCCTTTGGCAAGGTACCTTATAGGAGACTAATGTGGAAACTAGAATATATAGGAGGACTAAAGGGGAAACTTCTGGAATGGATGAGAGACTTTTTGAGAGACAGACAAATGAGGACAGTAATAAAGGAAAAGATGTCTGGATGGAGGGAAGTAACAAGTGGAGTCCCTCAAGGCTCAGTGTTGGCGCCAGTAATGTTCCTGATTTACGTAAATGATATGGTAGATGGAGTGAACAGTTATGCAAGTCTGTTTGCTGATGATGTAAAGATCTTGAGGAAGATAGAGGTTGAGGAGGATTGTAGAATACTGCAGGAGGATTTGGATAGGATACACAATTGGAGCCGGACGTGGGAAATGAAATTTAATGTAAAGAAATGTAAAATATTGGAAATGGGTAAAAGTACCAGGAGACCATCACTGAATTATTTTTTGGGTAATGAATTAATCACAAAAAGGAGAGAAGAGAAAGATTTGGGAGTGCTGGTCCAAGATAGTTTGTCACCAGAAAAGCACATTAACAAGATAGTTGGAGAGACTTATAAACTCTTGACTAACATAAGAGTAGCATTTCATTATATGGATGAGGAAATGATGAAAAAATTGATAGTGACCATGATCCGCCCCAGGTTAGAATATGCAGCGGTAGTGTGGTCCCCACACAAAAAGAATGATATAAACAAGATTGAGAGAATACAAAGAACAGCAACCAAGATGGTCCCCAGTCTGACAGACCTGTCATACAGAGAGAGATTGGAAAAACTGGATTTGCCTTCGTTAGAGGAAAGGAGAAAGAGGGGAGACATGATTGCAGTTTTCAGGACCATGGTGGGAGTAGATAAAATTGACAAAGAAGATCTGTTTGTATGGGATAATAGAGCAACAAGAAGACATTGAATGAAATTGAAAAAGTCAAGCTGCTTGAAGGATATCAAGAAATATAGCTTTCCTTACAGAAGTACAGACTTATGGAATAGCCTTGAGAAAGAGATCGTCCAGTCTAAAAACTTAAACGAGTTTAAAGCTAAATTTGACTTATTGAGAAACAGCGACGGAAACCCACGAGCATAGTACATTCCGTGTATATCACAATTAGGTTTATTAGGTAAATACTTAAATATTTGGAATGACTTAGACAAAGAGGTGGTGCATGAGAAAAACATTCATGTGTGTAAAGGTAGACTTGATAAATGTGGATATGGAGACAGGACAGCACGAGCATTGCTCAATTCCTGTATACTACAAATAGGTAAATACACACACACACAGAAAGACTTTATGGAAACTGTACCATCAAGGAGGTATCCAGGGCAATCTGTACTATTGGATGCAGGATTTTCTCAGAAAAAGGGAAATGAGAACAGTACTAAGGGGATATTGCATATCATGGAGGGAAGTGACTAGCAGAGTTCCACAGGGCTCATTGCAAGCACATGTTTTTAGTATACATAAATGACATAGACAGTAACACTGGAAATGGAAGCTATCTAAATGTGTTTGCTGATGATGCAAAAATACAAAGGAGAATTACTAACACAGGCTCTTGCAGAGAGTTACAAGAAGAACTGAATAAGCTTCATGAATGGAGCAATAGATTGCAAGTGGAATTCAGTGTGGACAAATTCCAAGTCATTAAGTTTTGTAAAAGTGGAAAGAGACCAGATTGGGATTATAAGCTAGGAAGTTCAACCCCACACATATTAGAAAAGGAGAAGGACCTAGGAGTGATTATCAATAACAGACTATCCCCGGCTGACCACATAAATGAGAATGTACAGAACATGCACACACTGTATGCTGATATGAGAATAGCATTCTCATATATAAATGAAGACATGCTGAGAAGGATAATAACATCATTCGTCAGACCAACCCTGGAATATGCATAAGTGATCTGGAATCCTTGTCTCAAACAACACATAGATAAGATTGAAAAAGTACAAAGAGTTGCTACAAGATGGGTACCAAGCTTAAAGGATCTAAGTTATGAAGAAAGACTAGAAAAACTGAACCTACCAACATTACAAGAGAGAAAGAAGAGGAGACATCATTAGGCTATATAAATGCATCTCAGGGAAAGAGAAAATAAATGTGCAGCATGTGATGTGGTGTGTGGAAGGAAGAGAAGACGGAGGGGGGTGCAAGGAACAGCATGGTGGACTGAAGAAGTGAAACAGGCTGTGACACAAAAGAAGAAAGCATACAATGAATGGATGAGAAATAGTGGCGTGGAAGAAGTTGAGAGGCGGAAGAGAGAGTTATATGTGGAAAGGAAGAGAGAGGTGAAAAGATTGGTAAGAGAGTGTAAGAAGAGAGTGGATGAGGAATTTGGAAGGAATTTGAGTGTAAAGTGGAGGGACTGTAAGAAAATGTTCTGGAGAGAAGTGAAAAGAGTAAGACAGGGTGGAAGTGAAGTTAGCAGGGGAGTGAAAGATAAAAATGGTAGATTACTAGTGGAGAAGGGAGAAAAAGTGAGCAGATGGAGAGAACACTTAAAGGAATTGTTGAACATAGAGGATGGTAGTAATGCGAGTATAAGTGGCTGGGGAATGGCTGGGAGAAGGAGGGAGGTGAGAAGACAGGAAGAAATCAGTAGGATAGAAGTTATGGAAGCAATGAAGAAAGTTAAATCGGGGAAAACCCCAGGAATTGATGGAGTGTGTGGTGAAATGCTGAAGCATGGGGGAGAGATAGTAGTAGAATGGATGTGGAAGATGTGCAGATTGGCCTGGGAGGAAGGTAGAGTCCCGGAGGATTGGAAGTCAGGTATAATTATTCCCTTGTACAAAGGAAAAGGGGAAAAAGAAGTGTGTGGTAATCATAGGGGCATTTGTCTTCTTAGTATAATAGGAAAAGTGTATGGTAGGATACTTATAGACAGAGTTAGAGAAAGAACAGAGAAATTAGTTGGAGAAGAACAGGGAGGCTTTAGGAAGGGAAGAGGTTGTGTAGATCAGATATTCATTCTTAGATCTTTAGTGGAAAAGTTTCTAGAGAAGGGAAAGAAGTTGTATGCGGCTTTCATGGATTTGGAGAAAGCATATGACAGGGTGGATAGACAAGGATTGTGGAAAGTGTTAAGAATATATGGAGTAGATGGGAAGTTGTTGAATGCTGTGAAGAGTATGTACGATGGTGCGAAGGCTGCAGTGCGTGTGGATGGTGAACTAAGTGAATTTTTCTCTTTGAAAGTTGGTTTGAAACAGGGATGTGTCATGTCTCCATGGTTGTTCAATCTGTACATGGATGGGGTAATAAAAGAGGTACAAGGTAGGGTAGTGGATGTTGGAGTGGCCCTGGTGAGAGAGGATAGTGTTTGGAAACTCCCTGTACTGTTGTTTGCAGATGATACTGTGTTGTTGAATGAAGACGAAGGGGAGCTGCAATGCTTGGTGGATGAGTTTGAGAGAGTGTGTAAGAAACGGAACCTAAAGGTGAATGTAGGGAAGAGTAAAGTGATGGTCTTTGAGAGAGGTGAAGTTAGTGAATGTACAGCGAGGTTGGATGGTGAGGAATTGGAAAATGTGAGTACGTTTAAGTATTTGGGTAGTGTGATGAGTAAGGATGGAGGTTTGGAGGGTGAAGTGCTTGAAAGGGTACAGCAGGGAAGAAAGGTTGCTGGTTCCTTGAAAGCAGTGATAAGAAACAGGGAAGTGAGCATGGAAGTGAAAAAGTTACTACATGACAGTATTGTGATATCAACTCTAACGTACGGAAGTGAAGCTTGGACATTGTTGGAAGGACACAAGTTAAGAGTGAGAGCAGTGGAAATGAGTTATTTAAGAGGAGCCTGTGGAGTCACGTGGAGAGACAGGCTGACGAATGAGGATATAAAGGAACGTTGTGGTGTGGATGTGGATGTGATAGGAAGCGTTATGAGGAATACACTGAGGTGGTTTGGCCATGTGGAGAGGATGGAGGGTGAAAGACTGACGAAGAGAGTGTATATGAGTGAGGTGGAGGGGGAGAGAGGGAGGGGGAGGCCGAGGATGAGATGGAGGGATGGGGTGGAGAGGTATATGAGAGAGGGGGGTGTGAGTTGGGAGCAGGGCAGTGAAATGGCGGGGGACAGGGCGACTTGGAGGCAATTTGTTTGTGGCCACCCCAAACGGGATTGAGGCGTCTGGCAATAGATAGATAGATAGATAGAGTATATAACCTGTGGGGAGGTTTCAGCAAGAGGATACTGCAAAATGCTGCATGAAAAAAGTGACAAAGACATAACGAAATTAAGTTTCTCAAATAGGGCAGTTGATCAGTGGAATGCATTACCGAATGAAGTGCATGCAAAAACTATTCATAAATTTAATGATATGTATGATAAAAATGGTTTGGTACACATGACAGTACAAGCTTGACTCATTCCTGTAAAGATAGAATTAGGTAAGAACATATAGGTAAGTATTCTCCTCCTCCTCCTCCTCTAGTGCACCCCCATCTTGAGTATTATGTGCAGTTCTGGTCTCCATACTACAGAAAGGACATTAAAAAATTGGAAAAAATTCAGCGAAGAATCACAAAAATGATACCACGACTTAGAAACAAACTATACGAGGAACGCCTTGAAGAACTTAAATTATTTAGCCTAACGAAGCACAGGTTATGAGGGGACCTTGTTGAAGTTTTCAAAATCATGAAGGGATATGACAACTTAGACGTGAATAAATATTTTGCTATAGACTGGTCGAGTCAAACCAGAAGTAATGGCTGCAAAATTATGGGAAAGTATTTCCAATCCCATGAAGCAAAATACTTCTTCTTTAACCCTTGTAAGGTAATCTTGATTTTGTTACTATATTAGGTAACGTGGGGTCTGACAGACCCCACGGAAAAAAAAAAAAAAAAACTTCCGTTTGAGATATTTCAAAATGCTTCAATACACAAATAATTCAACCCCTTATCTGTAAATAGGGCCAGAAAAAATGAAGTTTAATTGAAAAAATATATATATTTTTTAAGTTTATACAAAAATGGTTAAATTTTAGGTATAAAAATTTTAAAATTAAATCTTGCAAAATTGAAAAGTACAGTAATATCATGATTCCTTGGGTGGTCTGCAGTAGACTGATGTTGGGACCTTCTGTATACAAAAGGAGAAAGACAGCAAATTGAAATAAAAAAATCACAAGAGGGCTCAGCTGAGGTTACATTATAGGTAATCTGGGGTCTAACATACCCCAATGGCTCTATAGCGCAAAATCAAAGCCAGGTACAGCTATGACCCCATCATCCCCATGAAGAGCATCACTAAGCAGGAAGGTAATGAGACGGACAGATCTGTAGACCTTATGCTCATATTTTTTAAAATTAAATTTCGGGGACTGGGGTCTCTGAGACCCCACATTACCTATCTAAGGTTAACAGAGTTGCAAGTATCTGGAACAGATTACCCTCAGATACCGTGAACATTATCTCAATTGAGACATTCAAAAACAAAATAGACAAGTATTTGCACGAGAATCCTCAGCTGACTCTTTTTATGTCCAAATAACTTGCCTTTATAGCTGCGTATAAGTTCATTCCCCTTTTGTCTACAAGACATTCTGTAAACAACGTACCTGTACGTAGTGTTGCATCACGTCATTATACATTTTTCAATTTAATGGAAATAAGGTAATATAAGCACTATTAGAATCTGCACAGATAGCCCTGAGTTAACGGTCACGACTCTTATTTTCGACCTGTGATGGGCTGTGGATCACTGAGGGTCCCTGTTAGTCAAGTGACCACCTTCGGGATTTTTTAAATGTACCAGGGGTCATTGATTCAGGATGAAACTTGTGTACTTGTCCCACATGGGAGAGTTCCTTGTCTCAGTGGAGTGAATGGAGCTAGGGCCTGATTGACTGCTGCCTACCTTAAAAGCGCCAGGCAAGGCTGCCGCACCACCCCTAAACATCCACACTGTGCAGTCCCCTGGTGTCTACAGGACACCCCGTAAACTTAACATAGTGTCACATCACATCATTATACATTTTTCGATTTACTCAATGCAAATGAGGTAATATACAGTAAGCACAGATTAGGATCTGCACAGATAGCCCTGAGTTAATGGTCACTACTCTCACTTTCGACCTGTGATGGGGTGGGGATCACTGAGGGTCCCTGTTAGTCATGTGACCACCATAAGGATTTTTTTTAATGTACCAGGGGTCACTGCTTCAGGATGAAACTTGTGTACTTGTCCCACATGGAAGAGTTCCTTGTCTCAGTGGAGTGAATGGAGCTAGGGCCTGATTGACTGCTGCCTACCTAAAAAGCGCCAGGCAAGGCTGCTGCACCACCCCTAAACATCCACTCTGTGCATTGCACATCTACACTGTGCACTGTACAGTCCTCTTTTGTCTAAGACACCTGTCTTATATATTTTTTCAATCTCCCCAATGCAAAGAAAGCAATATAAGCACAGATTAGGATCTGCACAGATAACCCTGAGTTAATGGTCACTACTCTCACTTTTGACCTGTGATGGGCTGTGGATCACTGAGGGTCCCTGTTAGTCAAGTGACCACTATCGGGATTTTTTTAATGTGCCAGGGGTCACTGCTTCAGGATGAAACTTGTGTACTTGTCCCACATGGGAGAGTTCCTTGTCTCAGTGGAGTGAATGGAGCTAGGGCCTGATTGACTGCTGCCTACCTTAAAAGCGCCAGGCAAGGCTGCCGCACCACCCCTAAATATCCACACTGAGCAGTGTGTAGCTTCCACGTTATGTCCACAGACTTCCCATTAACTCAATGTACTGGTTTATAATGTCATGCCGTAACTATTAGTTTATTTGATTACTTTCTCTTTCAGGTTACTCTATTGGGTAGCTTATAGATAAAGTATTATAGAATGTGACTTTTCCTTTCCAGTATTTCCTATGAAATTTCCATGTCAGTTTTTCCATGCTGCATGGTGTTTTTTTTTCACTTTTTCCTGGAGGGTTTGGTGGTGGGGGGAGCCTTCTTGCTTTACTATCCTTATCCTTCAGCATGTAGAGTTAGATCTTGTAGTCATAGTATTCTCTGTAACAAGCAGCCTCAAAAGGACCATATTGTCTGTTGCTGTTTGCTTTCCTCCTCCTCCTCCTCCTCCTCCACCTCCTCCTCCTCCACCTCCTCCTCCTCCTTCTCCTCCTCCTCCTCCTCCTCCTCCTCCTCCTCCTCCTCCTCCTCCTTCTCCTCCTCGATAGTTGTATACAGACCTAGAACTTGTTTACCTCTTGCCTCCCCCCATCTCTCTCTCTCTCTCTCTCTCTCTCTCTCGCTCTCGCTCTCTTTTATTTACCGTTCACCCATCTATCCATATTCTGTCCTTTATCACCCAAATACAGTAATAGCATAGGGGCTTAGGGCAAGGCTACTCATTCCAGACATTGAAGGGAAGAGTGGCGAGTTGCATATTCCTGAGTGGCATTATGATCAATAAACTCCATCCATCCTATGGATTTAGACCTTTGTGGGCCATGTCTCACAGTAGCATCCAAACTCAATTGACCACCAGATATCCATTTGTTGGGTATATGATTAACACACCTGTGTAAGTTAAATGGTTTCATGGAGGACAGGTTTTTTGACTCATTGTAGAGCCAGTTACTTGAAGGTAGTGCCACACTGAGTGAGTTGATGTGGGACATTCCCTCCAACTGCAATACAGTATTTACCAGTATTCCATCAGAGCCAGGTTAACTCAGCCTTACACATCTTTTTCTGTCACAGTAAAAAATAAATGTCGCTGACTGTGTGATTCTGCCTTAGGAATGCTTGCACTGAGGGTGGCCAGTGTGCAGCTGATGTTTTCTGTTGACTGGGAGATAAGCTCAGTGTCAAAGGTAGTTAATTGCTTCCCATTAGTTGCTGATAACTGTTGGAAGAAAAGAAAACTCAGCTGTGTAATAAGATTTGTAACAGCTTGAAAGTGTCTGCACGGACTCTGGCACCATTTACATATGGCTGAGTTTCCCACTGAAGAGTGAAGATTGTGCGGCTGGATACCAAGCTTGTAGCAACACTTCATTGTTATGGTAGTACAGTTCATGATTCCAGCAGATTATATGTTGTTTGCGATAGCAGATTGGTGTATGTTAAGTTGATGAGAAAGCTCAAGAGCATTGTGAAGTTGATCTGGATGTGCCGTATATTATCAGGAGAAGGAGGTACCTGAGATAAGCCCTGTAGATATAACAGAGAGTGAGAGACTGACTAGGAGAGTGTATGTGAGTGAGGTAGGGGAGGTGGGGGGGAGTGGGATATTAAGGATTAGGTGGGAGAGGTATATAAATGAGGGTGGTGCTAGACAGGGAGAGGGCAGCCTGATGAGGGAAGACAGGACAACATGAAGGTGCTTTGTTAGTGGCCAAACCTTCTAATATATAGTCATATATATATATATATACATATATATATATATATATATATATATATATATATATATATATATATATAGTGGTAGGAGGAGGTGCTCACCATGCATTCACTCGATGTAGTGCTGCACGGGTGCCTGCCCTTTCCTCTCTTCCTTCTTTCCCTCTTTCCTCTTCTGTCTCTCTTTCCTTCATTCTTTCCTCTTCCTTCTGTCCACGGGTGACTCTACATTGAGCGACAAGCTACTTGGTTTCCTGTACATCATGAAACCATTTACAATGCTAGGTGGTAACCATATAACCAAATTATGGCACCTGGTGATATAGTGGGTAATTAAGTTGATCCAATCAGATTGAGCCTGTGCAGGTTTATATCCAAGGGTTGGTTGCGGTTTGTTGCTCACATAATGCCACTCATGGATGAATGAGGCTGGTCATTCTCATCTTAAATGTCAGGACCAACTTGCCTAGCCCCGGGCTACTATGCTCCTTATGGGGCAACAATGGATTAGATAATGAATGAATGAGTGTAGATATATAGATAGATTACTGGAGCTGTTGACATATTAAGTTTCATGTATGAACAATATTTGTACATACTGTTCATTTTTGTAACCTGTTTTGCCTCACATTTACCAGTGCTGGGTATGGGCTCGGGTCCTGATGCCCGCCACCACCGACACTGGCAAGGTGTGCTGTACCGAGTGTCAGGCCTGCGCCTCACCACCTTGCCATTGCCCCTGCCAAATTCTGGCACAGTGTTGGGTGGGTCATTGGAGCTGCATGGCAAGACTATCTCCCTGGCTTGCTTCCATGGAGTCAACTTCAGAAGCAAGTCTTGGGCACTTTTCAGCCTTCAGGAGCCATACATTAACTTCACCTCTGAGGTTCAGGAGGTCCCTGCTGATCGTGAGTCTCAAAGCAGTACTGTGGGTGACATAGTAGTTTTTGTAACACCTCGTCCTTACTGATTTATGTTACAAATTACACCTCAGCCTTCTTTTGTATGTTATTCACATCAGTTTGATATCAGCATAGTTTTCATCAGTAAGACCCAGCACAAGAGGATATTGGCCATTAATGCAAAGAGTAGATTGCTGCAGAAGATGTGTTACAAAATCTCTGAGGTGACCTAGAATACAAACCTCAGGTCCTGTTTCTGTACTTTTTCCACCTTAATTTGTCCTGAAATTGACATCTCTCCATCTTGAATACAAAGCTGCAATGAGAGTGGAAGTAAAGTAGTAGTATTGTCATATTTGCCATTAAGCCATGAGAAGTAAGCTGTAAAAGGACATCATAAATCTCTGCCAAGTTAAGGCTAAGGAACTGTAGTCACATGGGAGATTTTGTAATGCTTCTTCCTCTGTGATTTATTTTGCATGTCATACTCTAGTAATCCACTTGCATACTGTAGCTATTACTGATGCAGAGTGTCACTATGGAACAGATATTCATAACATACAAGAGAAAGTAAGGTGTAAGATTAAAGCTAAATCACCAAGGGTGAGGCAGACCCTGTGCCATTTGAAATTGCACTCTCAGGCTCATGTTCTTGTGAACTAAGGAGGGTATCTTACATCTTTTCCTTTGTAATTTATTTTGAATGTTACAGGTTTCTGGTCTCTTGCATCAGTATGTTGTTTATATCTTTTTAACGTAGAGTTTGCACCAAGAACACATCAGGTAATATAATATTGTGACAAGGTCATTTTTTCAGCTTAGGAAAATTTCTCTCATGTCTTCTTTGGCAGTGTATATTTTGCATATTACACCTTAGTATTTCTCTTTTATATCACCTATACCTATTTCATATCAACATAGGTGGCATAAATATCATGCCTCCTAATATTAATATTCTTAAACAAAAATAACCAGCAAGGAAGAGGGATTGTACTAGGGATCCTCCATAACTGATAAGACAGTTCCTCACACCTTCTTTCAGATCACAGGCACAGCACAACACACTTTATGACACAAATAACCAGGCCGAAGCATGTTTGTTTTAACCTGGCAAAGATCCCTAATCCCTTTTACCTCAGTGAATGGCAAAGTTTAGTCAGATTGGTGGGTCAGTTTGATCAATAACCAAGAAAACTCGTTCTTGCCTTATAAAACGGGCTCATTGAATTTTAAGCAGCCATCAGTTTGTGTTCAGGTTGTGAAAGTGACCCAGTTCCATCAGGTGAATGCAGTCTAACTATAACTATTTACATAATAAATGACACATCCCATGGCATACATTCATATCATGCAACAAATCTGTCATACTCTACCTGTGTATCTGTCTGTTGCCAAATGCCTTAACCCTGTAAGAGGTGGCCACAAAAACATGTTGCCTCCATGTACCCCTGTCCCCCAGTATTTCACTGCCATCCCCCCAGCTCACATCCCCCACTCTCATATACCTCTCTACTCCATCCCTCCATCTCATCCTCAGCCTCCTCCTCCCTCTCCCCCCTCCCCTCCACCTCACTCATATACACTCTCCTCATCAATTTCTCACTCCCCACCCCACTCCTCATGGCCAAACGACCTCAGTGTATTTCTCCTGACACTTTCTGTCACATCCACACCACACCACAATGGTCCTTCACTTCCTCATTTGTCAGTCTCTCCATGTAACTCCACATGCTCCTCTCAAATAACTTACTTCCACCACTCTCACTCTTGACTTGTGTCCTTCCATCAAGGTCCAAGCTTCACTTCCATACGTTAGAGTTGGTAACACAATACTGTGATGCAGCGACTTTTTTTTACTTCCTTGCTCACTTCCCTATTTCATATCACTGCTTTCAAATGAACCAGCAACCTTTCTTCCTTGTTGTTCTCTGTCAAGCACTTCACCCTCCAAACTTCCATCCTTACTCATCACACTACCCAAGTACTTAAATGCACTCAGATTTTCCATTTCCTCATCATTCGACCTCACTGTACATTCAGTTACTTCATTTCTGTTAATGAGCATAACTTTACTCTTTCTCTTTCCAACATTCACCTTTAGATTCTGCATCTTTCACACACTCCCAGACTTTTTCACCAAGCCTTGCAGTTCCCCTTCGTCTTCACTTAATAAAACAATATCATCTGCAAACGACAGTACAAGAAGTTTCCACATGCCACCCTCTCTCATTAGGGCTGCTTCAACCTCAACTGCTCTGCCTTGTATCTCTTTTATAACCCCATCCATATACAGATTGAACAACCATGGAGACATGACACTTCCCCAGTTTCAGTCCAACATTCAGATAGAAAAATTCACTTATTTCACTATCCACATGCACTGCAGCCTTAGCCTCCTTATTTAATTTTAAGAAAAGGAATACAGTGGACCCTTAACATCCGTGGTTTTAACATACATGGTTTTGAATATCCGCAGATGGCTACAGAAAAAAAAAAAAGGATCTAGTTGAACTCTGCTGACACTGTAAAATTATCCCAGGCACGGTTCATGGCTGTTTAGTAATGGCATTATCCAGTGAATCAAATATACTGTAACTGTAACACTCTTCCTTTTGGCCACTTCATTTATTAATGTCATTAATTCATCAGGGGAGAAGTTAGGATGGGCTGGGACTACCTGTACAGTATTTCTTTGCTTCCATGTTCTTTGCAATCTTGGTGGTGAAGGGCTTTGTTGTGTTTACCAGCTGATACAAGGAGAAAGCTCCGTGATTGGTTGGTCATACCAAACCTTTGTGTGTAAGAGCCTCCGTCATTCATTATTTTTAACTTTCAGTGTTCTTGTATTAAATAAGGTGGTTGTAAATATGCACATATAGTTTTTCTTTATTTATATAAGGAAGTGGGGGGTCCAGGGGTGTTTTTAAGGGGGGGCAGCAGATATCCGCGGATTTTTAACATTCGCTGGTGTCTCTGTTACCTAACCCCCGCAGATGTTAAGGGATGACTGTATTTGCACATTACAAAGGGTCGTGCAAGACCATAAGCCATTTTTCCCAAGGTAAGATTACTCAGAACAGTGATAACTGTATAAAAGAAAATTGAGGAGGTATTGACAGTAAGATAAAGATAAATACAAGGCCGTCATACATACTCTTCACAGTATTCAGTAACTTCCCATCAACTCCATATATTCTTAGCATTTTTCACATTCCTTGTCTATCCAGTCTGTCATATGCCTTCTCGAAATCTATGAAGGCTGCATACACCTTCTTTCCCATCTCTAGAATCTTTTCCACTAAAGACCTAAGGATGAATCTGATCTACTGTACACAATTTCTTTCCTTCCTAAAACCTCCCTGTTCTTCTCCAACTAATTTCTCTGTTATTTCCCTAACTCTGTCAATAAGTATCCTACCATATACTTTGCCTATTATACTAAGAAGACAGATGCCCCTATGATTATTATACACTTCTTTATCCCCTTTTCCTGTGTACTGGAAAATAATTATACCTGACCTCCAATCCTATGGGACTCAGCCTTCCTCCCAGGCCAATCTGCATATCTTCCATATTCATTCTGCTACTATCTATCCCCCATGCTTCATCATATCACCACACATGCCATTAGTTCGTGGGGCATTCCCCATTTTAACTTCCTTCATTGCTTCCACTACTTCCATCCTACTGATCTTCCTCCCTTCTCACCACCCTCCTTCTCCTAGCCATTCCCCAGCCACTTATACTCACATTACTTTCATTCTCCTATTTATCAATTTTTAACAATTCCTGAATGAGTTCTCTCCTTCTGTTCACTTTTTTTTCTTTCTCCACTATCAGTATACCATTTTTACCTTTCACTTCCCTTCTAACTTTTTTATCACCCTGTCTAACTCAACCTTCTTCCAGAAAATTTTCTTACATTCCCTCCGCTTTTACACTCAAATTCTTTCCAAATTCCTCATCCACTCTCTTCTTACTCTCACATACTAATCGTTTCACCTCTCTTTTCCTCTCTACATATAACTCTTTCTTCCGCCTCTCAACCTCCTCCATGCATCTGCTTCCCGTCTACTCACTATCTGCTTTCTTCTTTTGCATCACAACTTTCCTTACCTCTACATTACATAATGCTGTTCCTTGCACTGTCTTTTGTCTTCTCTTCACCCCACTCACCACCTCACATGCTGCACATATTTCTTCAGTGAAAATCTTGCACACATTTTCCACCTCCCTCATCTGCTCCAAATCATATTTACCCAAGTTTACCCCCTGTATGGACAGCTTCTTCCTGTCCTTCCCTTCATCTATTCCTTCATTGCCCTTGAACCTGGACTTTCACAGTGACCAAATGGTGGACAGAAAGTCCACTCCCCCAACCTTTGTGTTCTCTTGCATCTGTTACATACCTTCTCATTCTGTCGTTCACACACACACACCTCTAATCAATCATTGCCACCCACCATTCTCATCACTTGCCACATATACTTGTGGATCATCATGTGCCGAAAGAAGGTATTGGCTATCACCAACCCCTCCCAGCACAGAAGTCTACTAGAACGCTGCCATTCTCATCCATTTCTGCAGGCACACTCCACTCACCAACTACTCCATCCACCTTCACATTCCCTACTTTTCCATTCATATCTCCAGTTAAAAACACTCATTCTTCTCAAATATTTCCTTGCATACTTCCACATTTGCCAAGAACTCTTCTTTCACACAAAACCCCTGAATTATAGACCAGTGTCCCTGACCAGCATAGTCACAAAATTGTGTGAGAGAATCTTGAAAGACAGATGGATAAAATATCTGGAAGAGATGAACATTTTGGCTGAAAGTCAGTTTGGATTCAGAAGTGGAAGGTCGTGTGTTTCCAACTTGTTGAGCTTTTACTCAAGCGATTGATGTGCTATAGGAGAGAAACAGCTGGGTGGACTGTGTGTACTTAGATTTGGAGAAAGCCTTTGACAAGGTACCCCACAAGCGACTAACTTTTAAATTGGGGCACATAGGAGGACTGTATGGAAACCTCCTGGAGTGGATGAATGACTTCTTGAGAGAGACAAATGAGGACATTAATAAAGGACAGAATGTCTAGATGGAGGGAAGTAACAAGTGGAATCCCACAGGGCCTTGTTTTAGTGCCAGTAATGTTCCTGATTTACATAAATGACATGGTAGATGGAATGAACAGTTATACAAATCTGTTTGCTGATGATGCAAAGATCTGGAGGAGTAGAAGAAGTTGAAGAAGACTGTAAGATGCTGCAGGAAGACCTGGATAGGATTCATGAATGGGGTCAGATGTGGGAAATGAAAATCGTCAAAAAAATGTAAAATATTGGAAATAGGTAAAAGTACCAAGAGGCCATCACTAAATTATAGGACGGGTAATGAACCAATCACAAAAGTGAGAGAAGAGAAAGATTTGGGAGTGCTGGTCCAGGGTAGTTTGTTAATGGAAGAACACATTAACAAGATAGTTAGAGAGATGTACAATCTCTTGACTGACATAAGAGTGGCATCTCATTACATGGATGAGGAGATGATGAAAAAGTTGATAGTGGCCATGATCCGCCCCAGGTTGCATTATGCAGCAGTAGTGTGGTCCCCACACAAAAAGAAAGAGATTAACAAGATCGAGAGAACACAAAGAACAACAACGTAGATGGTCCCTAGCCTGGCAGATCTGTCGTACAGAGAGATGCTGGAAAAACTGGATCTGCCTTCCCTAGACGAAAGGAGAGAGAGGGGAGACATGATTGCAGTGTTCAGGGCCATGATGGGAGTTGATAAAGTTGATAGAAAAGATCTGTTTGTATGGGATAGGAGAGTAACAAGAGGACAGGGAATGAAACTGAAAAAGCCAAGTTGCTTGATGGATATAAAGAAATATAGTGTCCCATACACTGAAGATGCATAGACCTGTGGAATGGCCTGGACAAAGAGATCGTCCAGTCTAAAAACTTGAATGACTTCAAAGCAAAATTTGACTTATTGAGAAAGATATGAACCCCATGTGCGTAGCTCATTTCTTGTATGTCACAACTAGGTAAATACAACTACCGTAGGTAAATACCCTGCTTGCCGAATCTTGCGTTGACACACGCACACACACAATTGCCCACATTTATATTCCCACTTTCAGTCTTACCCACATTTCTTAAACCAACTGATCCATACTTTCTTATATTCTCCTTCCATCTCCTGCACACAACAATACATACACCCTCTTTTGGCCTCTCATTCTCATCTACTTCTGTGCATGTACCCCATCTATACTCCCACTCTGTCACACTCTCACCCCAGCATTTAGTCTTGGTTAATTCACATATGTTCACTTTTGCACCCTCAGGCACCGGAACAATCACTCTCTCTTTCAGCTCATCATTCACACTCCTTACATTCCATGTTGCAGTCCATACCGGTCCGGTCCTTGGTCGTCACCTTTTGGCCTGCCCTGATCCGAGGCTTCTTATTTGTATTTTTAGTTAGTTGTTTTCCAGGGAGGGGCACTAACCGTCTGCCAACCCACTTGTTGACACGGAAACTCGTTGGTCATATGCACTAGGGGTATATATTCAGTCAGCATATACAGTTAGTCACAGTTTCAGTTATGTAGAGTTTGGTATTATGTGTGAGTTTTGTTCAAGCCAAAAATAGAGCCAAAGAGAGGAAGCCTGCAGTAGTTGGTCTCACCATGAAAAATTGGACAAGAAAGAACTGAAAATCAAGATTTGTTCATTTTGAGATGCTTGGACATATTGCATTTAAAAGATTGAAGGTCATAGGCAGAGGAAAGGACAGATGTAGGAGTCATTTTCAGTAGAAAGAACTGAGAGGACCAGTTAATTCTTTCATTAGAGAGCTGAACAAAAAATGTGTGTGTGTGTGCTAAGGGTAGTAATGATGAAACTGTTCTTTTGGATTACTGTAGCTATTGTCCTCCAAATTTTGAAATACTGTTTTCATCTCCACCTTAAGTTACTTGCTACTGATTCTCATCTTCGTGTCCTCAGTTAATTTCTTATATTCAGTATGCAAATTGACTTGCATCATTGTTGCAGCATTAGTTCTTTGTTCATGCTCAGTAAAATCATCCATAACCCCAGTCACATTAATACAGTGTTATATTCTGCACTTTTGGGTGATTGCTGTTGTAAGTTCATTCTCTTTAGTGTTGAGAATGAGCACTTCGAAAACTGCCTCAGATTATTAATGTATATTCATTGTTAAGGATAGGGGTATTAATTTTTTCGTACAGCACTTACATACCTTAAAATCTGTGATTTTTCTTTGATAATTCAGTCCATTCACATAATATGTGAGAATTTGGGCGATAGAAGACCTCACTCTCTTGAAATTTCACACTTTACAAATAACATACCTTACGGGGAGAATTCTAATTGGTTGGGTGGCTGCCTCAAAAGTCACCCCTTTGCCCCTAGTGTGTCATTTTGCTTATGCATTAGTGGACATTAAACCATGTACACAGTAAGTATAACCCACACAATAACCCCTTACCTTAAAATCTATGCAGGAAAGGCATAGTTGACTTGAAGAGATGAGGTTCTGAGGCAGAGTGAGGCAGTTATAGTGCCCTGGCCCTAGCACCCTCCACACTGCCTGACTCCATCACACCACCACCACCTTTAAAATGCTCCACATCAGTCATGAACCCTTCAAAGTCATTGGCAGATACAGCAGATGCACATCGTCGTCATCCTTGACTGATGTTGAAGGCACTGGATCTTCTTCTTGTGGTGGAGTAAAGAAGGTGGTGATCAGAGTCTGATGCCTTCGGTTCACTTCTTTGGCATGCCTGTCTCGGTAGTAACAGAGGCTGTTTTCTGTGGCACTCAGAACCTCCTGAGCTCTCACTTTACAATTTTCATTTATTGTCACTTGATCTTTAAACTTGTGAAAAGCTGCCAGGATTTTGCTCATGTTTCGGATTGGTAGACCTTCTCAGTCTATGGTCGTGGCTTGTGACACTGATACAGGTCACTTCCTCGCACACTGTACAAGGATAGGTCGCACTCTGCAGTGTGACATCGGATTTGGCTCACTTTGCTGTTCCGATTTCGCTTTTTCTAAACCAACCGGCACATTACCAATTATTTAATTTTTCGCCCTCCTGTCACCCTCTAGGCATTTCACATCATAGAAACTCGCGTATTAAGCAAATGGACTGTATTAGTGCTCGGACGTCTTTTCAGATATGTAAACTCTAGATTTGAGTTGTCCCATTCCACGTAAGACCAAAAGAGGCAAAATAGATCCATGGCGAATGTTTGGCCCAAGGTAGAAAATAGATCTTTGTAAATGAAAGATCCATGGGAAAAATAGGTTCATGAGAAAAATGGGTTCAAGGGAAAAATAGGTTCAAGGGAAAAATAGGTCCATGGTTTCGGAAAATAGGATCATTGGAGAAAATATGACCAAGGGGAAAAATATTACTGATGCAGATCCTGCCATTGATTAGGACTGACACCCGGGTCAAAGCAGGTGCAACATATTCCGGTTTGTCTTCATAGGCTGTTCCTTCCAGGATGGAGTTAAAGGCTTAATAGTAATAACCAACTTTAAAAAAGGATGTGACTTATAATGAGAACTTACTGCATATCTAACTTGCCCTCTATCTGCCACCAGTTAGAGAGAGCAAGAGAGTTTAGATTGTCAAGAGGTGGCTCACAGTTAATACAGTGTATTTATAAATTTGGCTCCCCTTACATTGGCAACTCCACAAGACACCCACATTGTGCACGGCCTGACCTTAATCTTGCAGTCCATGAGGGTTAGTGTTCATATTATCCTGGGGCCACAAAAATAACAACAACTGTATTGTTAACTTTCTCTCCCCCTGCATTTGCAGCTCCACGAGACACCCACATTGTGCAGAACCTGACCTTCAGTCTGGGAGTGATGGAACACACCCACGCCCAACATGTGTCCATGGCCACTGTCTGTAGGATCACTCGCAACATGGTGTTCCCACCACAATTCCGCACCATTCAGGAGTGGTTCCATTATGCCTTCTGTACCTCCGAGCTTGACAGTAAGTGTTGCATTCCATGTGGTCTTTGAGATTTTACAACTCTCCTGTCTATTTTTATTTAACCAAATGCCCTAGTTTCTGGAGTGGACAACAGCATGGATCTTCATCATATGCTGATGGGGAATGCTCACCATAGTCTCAGGCATCTCATTTGTTATTGCACATGTTATTTATTTATTTATTTTTATTTTTATGTGTGTGTGTGTGTGTGTGTGTGTGTGGTGTGGTGTGGTGTGGTATGTGGTGTATGATGTGGTGTGGTGTGGTGTGTTATAATGTGGTGTGGTGTGGTATGTGGTGTCTGATGTGGTGTGGTGTGGTGTGGTGTTGAGTAGTGTGGTGTGATATGTGGTGTGTGGTGTTGTATGTGGTGGTGTGGTGTGGTGTGGTGTGGTGTGTGTGTGTGTGTTCTTACCTAATTGTATCTTTACAGGAATGAGTCAAGCTCGTACTGTCCCGTGTCTTAAACCATATTTATCGTACATATCCTTAAATTTGTGAATTGTTTTGGCACACACTATTTCATTCGGTAGTGCATTCCATTGATCAATTGCTCTGTTTGGGAAACTGAATTTCCTTACGTCTTTATCACCTCTCTTCTTATGCAGTTTTTTTGCAGTGTCCTCTTGCTGATGCTTCTCCATATGTTAAGTAATCATTTATGTCTATTTTCTCCTTTCCTGATATGCATTTATATAGCATTATCATGTCACCTCTTTTCCTTCTCTCCTGTAGTGTTGGTAGATTCAGTTTATTTAGTCTTTCTTCGTAGCTTAGGTCCCTTAAGCTTGGTATCCATCTTGTAGCGGCCCTTTGAACTTTTTCAATCTTGTCTATATGCTTTTTGAGATGAGGACTCCAGACTACTGATGCATATTCCAGGGTTGGTCTAATGAATGATGTTATTATCCTTCTTAGCATGTGTTCATTTATGTATGTGAATGCTATTCTCATATTTGCCAGCAGTGTATACATGTTCCGTACCTTCTCGCTGATGTGGTCAGCCGGAGATAGTCTGTTATTGATAATCACACCTAGGTCTTTCTCTCTTTCTGATGTATATAGGGTTTTGTTTCCTAACTTATAATCCCAATCAGGTCTTTTTCCACTTTTACCAAACTTGATTACATGACACTTGTCCACATTGAATTCCATTTGCCATGTACTACTCCATTCATGAAGTTTATTTAATTCTTCTTGTAGCTCTTTACTAGAGTCTGTGTTAGTAATTCTCCTTTGTATTTTTGCATCATCTGCAAACATATTCAGATAGCTCTCATTTCCAGTGTTACTGTTTATATCATTTATATACACTAAAAACATGATTGGTGTCAGCACTGAACCCTGTGGTACTCCACTAGTCACTTCTTTCCATGATGAGTAGTTTCCTCTTAGTACTGTCCTCATTTCTCTTTTTATGAGAAAGTCTTGCATCCAACAAAACAGTTTGCCTCGAATTCCTCCTTGATGGTACAGTTTCCATAAAAGTTTTTTGTGTGGTACTGTGTCAAAAGCTTTCTTGAAATCTAAATAGATACTGTCCACCCATCCTTCCCTTTCCTGTATTGTGTTTGTTACTCTGTCATAGTAGCTCAAGAGATTAGTAACACATGATTTTCCTTTTCTGAAACCAAACTGTCTTTCTGTTATCATACTGTGTTCTTCTAGATGATTTACCCAAGCTTTTCTTATAAGTTTTTCTAATACCTTGCTTACAACACTGGTCAGTGATACTGGTCGGTAGTTGAGTGGATTTTGTCTATTTCCTTTCTTGAATAAGGGGACAATATTTGCTTTTTTCCAAATATGTGGTAGTTTACCTTGACTCAAGGATTTCTTGAAAATTAAAAATAATGGTTTACATAACTCCTTTGCACATTCTCGTAATACCCAACATGAAATTTCATCAGGACCACTTGCTTTTCCTCTGTCTAATCTGCTTAACTCCTCCTGTATTACTTTTTCTGCAATTTGTATATCTGGTAGTATGTGTGGACATGCGTGTTCCACATAGTCCCTCTCAAAATTTTTTTCTTCTGTAAAAACTAATTGGAAATTCTTATTTAGTGCTTCACAAATATCTTTCTCTTGTGTATAAGTGATTCCCTCGTCCGTGATGGATTGTATTTTATCTTTTACTTTAGTTTTGCTTCTGATATAGCTGTTAAACAGCTTTGGTTGATCACTACTTTTATTTATTATATCCTCCTCAAACTGTTTTTGGGCTTCCCTCCTTATTCTTGTATAGTCGTTTCTTGCCTGTTTGTAATAATTGTACGCCCTTTCACTATTGTGTCTTCTGTATCTATTCCACAACAAATCTCTTCTTTCTTTAGATTTTTTACATTCTGTATTGAACCATTTCTGTATTTTCTTATCTGCTTCTTTGTGCTGTGGGATGTACTTCTGGACTCCTATTTCATAAATTTCACAAAATTTTTTATATACAGCATTTAAATCTTGTCCTCTAAGCTCATTTTCCCAATCAACTTCTAAGAAATACTTCTTTAGGTCTTGATAATTTCCCTTTTTATAGTTTAGGCTCTTTTTGTAACTATCATTGCTGTTTACTATGTCATATGCTATCCTGAAGTTATAGTTTAGTACTGCATGATCGCTTTTGCCGAGTGGAGGGTGATATATTAAACTGTCAATATCATTTTCTTGCCTTGTAAATATTAGATCTAGCACTGAAGGTACATCAAGTCCTCTTTTTCTGGTGGTTTTCCTCATATGTTGCGTTAAGAAAAACTCTTGTACGAGATCCAGGAGCTTTTGGTCCCAACAGCTTTCTTGGCTATTTATATCTAGAGTATTCCAATTTATATTTGTATTGAAGTCCCCAGTTAGTATAATTCTTTCCGATTTCTCTTCCATTTTATGTAGCAATGATCTTACACTCTGAATTGTACTCTCTGCCAGGTCCTCATTTTCGTCTCTTTCCCATGTGTTTGATCTGGGTGGCATGTACAAATTGGCTACAATTACTTTACCTTCAGATGTGTCGATCTCTACTGCAATCAGTTCTACTTGTGATGGTATATCTAGTTTTATTTCCTTGACTTTTAGATTTTTCTTAGTTAATATTATAATTCCTCCTCCTTTTTTTAAATATCTGTCTCTTCTCCATATATTGTATTCCTCTAAGTTTAGTATGTCATTTGATATCCTTGGTATTAATTTTGTTTCAGTTAGGCATATTATTTGTGGTTCATTTTCTCTGACATAATCATTCATTTCTAGTAATTTAGATACCATTCCATCCACATTTGAGTATATCAACTTTATCATATTGTTTATATACTTGTCCTGACATGGTTTTACTACCTTCCTCCTTTTTCTTCCATCCTGTTTGTGTACCACTTTCGTACCTGCAATCCTATTACTTTGTAAAAAAATTTCTTCTTCTCCTCTTCTGATCTTCCCTCATTTTTTGTTTTTGCTTCCTCCCTTTTCTCTTTCAGTAATTCCATTTCCTCTTGTGTTAGGCATCTTTTTATCCATACATTTTTGAACTCTTCTTTTTCCTTAAGATTCTTTGCATTTTTTAGTATCTCTTCCACAGTGTTTACACTCTGGAAAGTCTCCTTTAGAGGTCTTGTCTTGCTTTTCTCATATTTCCCTAACCTTTTGTGTTCCTCTATGTCTTTACTACAGATTTCCTCTGATACTTCTTTCAGTAAGCTCATTACATTTGCCATCTCCTTTTTGTCTCTTGTGATCTTGTTTTTAACTTCATCCTCTTCTATACCAGTGATTACTATTGATTTGTTTATCTCTACTGAATCTCTGACTAACTTTGGATTGTTTTGGATTATTCTTTTCACCTCCTTTTTAATGCTTTTTTCCTCCACCCTTGTTTCTAAGTCTTTCTTTACTTTCACCATTTCTGCATTCGTGGTTTCTACATCATTTTTGTAGCTTTGCACAGCTTCATTCACCTGTGTTATCTTCTCCTCAGTATCACTGGTCTGGTCAATAAGACTGCTAACTTGCCTAATTGTCTCTGTGTCATTTTTGAACTCTTCCATAACACTCTCATGATTGACTACTGTACTTGCCATTTCACTAATTTTCTTCCTAAGTGTACTCAATTCCACGGTTAGTTCACTGATGGTTGTGTCTTTCTTATTGGCCTCCCTTCCTAGTTTTTCTATTTCTTCCTTTTGCAAGTGCATTTGCTTCTTTATTTCATCAATTTCATTTTTGAAAGCCATTTCTAGTTTGTTTACACGTTCAACCAGTCTATTGTGGGTCTCTACTTCAACCAGTTCTTGGTAGAAATCATCATTTTGCTTTTTACCTTTATCCCTTTTCTTTTCCAAATTTGTTTTACTGAAGTATGTATCCATTTTGCAATACTTAAAGTGCAAAGCATATACTTACAATCTCCGTCTTGTTGTAAACAAACCTCAGAGGTGACTCAGCGTATTCTTTCGTCTTGGTTCTATTTCCTGTTTTTACAAGTCTTGTTGAAACTTATTTTTTTTTTCCTTTTTATACTGAACAATCATTTAGTCTATCCTGTACTGAGCTTGACTCATACAAGATACTATTTAGGTAATGCCACTGGCCGTGATGATTTGGTGCGGAGCGCCAGTGTCACACGTCCACCTAGCTTGAATCCCTCTGTGTGTGTGTGTGTGTGTGTGTGTTGGGGATTGGGGGTGCTGATGCTCATCTGGATGTGAACTTGGTGGACCATAGGCTGAAGTTATCCTTCTCCTGTGGTCCACCATCCTTCTGTTGGGGTACGGGAAATCTAGGAACGTTTGTATAAACCTGCCCAGTTATATTGGTGCCACTGCATGAAGGCATACCTCTTCAGCATCTTATCTCTCTCTAGCATTGGAAATAAATAGAAATATAATGCACTGGGATAATTATTAATACAGTGAAGGTGAATATTGTTGCAGTGTTATGGTGTGTTATATGTTTGATGCTTTTGTGATTAGAATGCCTCAGTTGGAGTGACAGGTTTGTATAAATTAGATCCCCGAGAGGTGACTGAGGTTTTGTATTATGTAATGCCACCAGTGGGAGTTGGCTGGTCATTCACCCTTGAATGCACTTGGCAGTAGTAACCCAGTCACAGTCTCCAACACCTCAAAATTCCTGAGAGGTGAGTACAGGATTATAATTATGTAGTGCAACCAAGGGTGTTAATCATCTGCCTTTGTATGTTCAGTACAGTCATGCACCACTTAACGTCCTAGCACACAATGTCCGTTTGCTTTAATGTCAGGGGACCCATAAGAATATAAAAAAAAAAAAAAAAATCCAAGGAATGGGATGTAGTGAGTGTATGCAGGTGCAAAGTAGTGTTGCTGTGTGATGGTTGGCCAGCATCGCAAAACGAAGTGATTACGCTGCCAGCCGTACAATATGTGCATATAACCTATACAGATACAGGTATACCCCTGTTAAACAATGCAGTTGGTTAGGTAAAAACCCATTTTTTTTTTTTTTTTTTTTTTTTTTATATATGTGAAGAAGAAGGAACCAAAAGCAATGAGCCCACAAAACCATTCCTTCCAAGAGAAAAACAAAATACAAGAGAGAGCCAAATTCAAGATCCATTCATTTTGAGATGCCTGGACACACTGCGTTTGAAAGACTGGAGATCATAGGAAGCAGGAAATACAGACAGAGGGAGACAGTTCCAGAGTTGACCTGTTGCATAAATGAAGGACTGGGAGTAACAGTTAACTCTTGCATTAGAGAGTTTGACAGAAAAGGGGTGAGAGTTTGCTGCTAGACGGGTGCTACGCGCCCGTCATAGAGGTGGAGGAATGCATGCAGACAGTTCAGAGGAACAGTGACCATTGAAGTAGCAATAGAAAAGAGAAAAAGATGCAACAGTGCGGCAAAGAGACAGTGGTTGAAAGGAGTCAGTAAGAGGGGGAGAGTTAGTGAGATGAAAAGCCTTTGACTCCACCATATTGAGAAGAGCTGTATGTGGGGAGCCTCCCCACACATGAGAGTTGTACTCCATGCAGGGGCGGATAAAATTCCTGTATAGAGTCAACAATTGTGCAGGGGTATCGTGTATTGGGGTAGTTTTAACATGTAAAGTAATGGAATACATTTTTCATCTTTGGGTTTTCCCCCAGCCAAGTTCAAAACCCTCCCAAATGAGCCCCAAAACAAGTTTAAAGCCAATCTAAATGGCCTAACAGCTGTAAAAGAAGCTAAGCAAAGCCTAACACCTGTTAATAACTTTAAAACCAACAAATAAAATCTGAAAATATTCAAATATGAGTCTGGAAAAAATCAGACTTAGTAAACTGTACCCCTAAATGATGATGTTCACCCCACCTATGGCTAAAACACATTAATCTAAGTCTAAAAACTTTATAAGTCAACCTGAATACAAAATTTTAGTCCAAAATATCATCAAAATTGGTTAAAAAAATCAAAACCCATCATTAAACTGATGTTTGGTCATCATTAGGCGACGTATGGTGATGTTTCTACCCCCATCGTTAAACCTGGGTATTGCATCTAGGTGTGTCATATATCAAGGTATGACTCTACACTGTAAAGCTGTTCATATGTCTTAATATTTTTCTTTTTTCCCAATTTACATAAAAGCAGTAAAAAATATACCAAAAAGCATTAAAAGTTTACTAACAAGCAATAAAAAGTTCACTCTACAGTATAACAGTGTCATCAACACCAGCCACAGGCAGCCACGTCCAGTTGCATATACTGTAGGCTATGTATTATTATTTAATTTAGGTTTTTTATACCGTACTGTACTTCAAAAGTAATGTACAGCACAGTATATATCATATACTGTACCTATATATATATATACAGTAGGACAATATAGCTACAGTATACAGTGCAATAAGTTGTGGTGGTCGCTTAACATCCAGATCACTCAATGTCCAATTTTTCAGAAACGTATCATGGACGCAAAGCGGCGCATGGCTCTACAAGAGTAATGTAACCTCAGGCCACCAGCACCTCAAAGAGAATAATATGGATTATCTATTACCAGCTGGGAGGGTGTACGTGAATGAGATGGAGGAGGCATAAAGGGATGAGGTGAAGAGGTATACAGTAAACTCTCAATTATCCATCATCGCAATATCTGACCAAACGCAGTATCCGGCACTTCTAGCTTGGCTCTATTAACCCCTATGCACCGGCATTATTTTGAAGTGGGCGCACTTTCACTATGGACGTTTTTCCCCAAACAGCCTGATTTCAAACCTTAATATCTCGGAAAGTATATCAGTTAGGGAAACAAATTAAAAACCATATTACTGTACTCACCAACTCTTCTTCTTGTGAATAAAAGCATCCCCAGGTCTGTAGGTTATTTCATCGATGAGTAATGACGTGATGAAGATAAGTAACTTTTGGCATGCAAGGCAGGATGTATTCGTACATGTGAGTGCAGCCCCAACTTTGGCTTCGCTCTCAACATGATAACTTCTCCACTGCTGAGCAAACTAGACACAGTTGCATCCAAGGTACGCCCTGTGGCACTATCACTGAGCCTTTTCCTAGTATCCTTGGAAAGAGGCTTGGCAGGGGTGGATGATGCAAGTGGCCAGAGGTGGTGGGGATGAGGGGATACCTGAACACATCGTTCTACACCTGGCAGAGACGCAGGACAGACTGACCCACACTCATGTATGGTGGCAGGACTCTTTCACAACTCGTTGGTGACAAGACCAAATAGCAGCCAGTTCAAATGATGCCAAGAATGCACTTGCGACACCTCCTGTTACCCGGTGATCCATGGCCACCCATTTTGCCACAGCATATGCTGCTTCCTGGCATGCAGGGGTTAAAGCAATATCCAGCAGAAATATGCAATATCCTGTGCCAAAACGGTATGTAAATGGCAGCTCTATGCAATATCTGGCATTGATGCATCTCATCCTGCATGTAAATGGTAGCCGACCGGCTTTATATTGCTGTATTACTGTATTGTCATTACTTTATTGTATGTCATGCTTAATTTTTGTCTTTTATTCGTGGGAAAGCTTTTAGGATAGAGAGTTGAGACTGATAGTACTACAGTATCCAGCTCAATGCTGAATATTGAGCCGATGGGGGGGGTACTGTGCATTATCCGGTGTTGCACATTAGAGTATGCAGCATAGGGCTTAGCTGAATTATGCCAGATAATTGAGAGTTTACTGTATGAATAAGGATGATATTAGTTGGAGAGGGGACTACTGTTTGGCAGAGGAGAGACTGGCATGGAGATGAGTTATTTTGGGCCACCCTCTCCAAGATTAACAAAAATGTGAAAATAGATAGGTAGACCAGGTTGTTATTATTTAATGGATGTTAACTTATTCTCCTCTTTGGATTGGAATAGCAGTTTGTTATCATTGTTGTATTTAAAGGTGACAAAGAAATAGTTTTTATTATAATTGTTATTATTATTGTATAAAGAAGTTGTATTGAAGAAGTTGTTTGTGGCCTTCATGGATTTGAAGAAAGCATATGACAGAGTGGATAGACAAGGAATGTAGAAAGTTTAAGGATATATGGAGTAAAGGGAAGTTGTTGAATGCTGTGAAGAATATGTACGGGGGTGCTAAGGCTGCAGTGCATATGGGTGAATTGCGTGAATTTTTCTCTCTGTGTTGGATTGAAACATGGATGTCATGTCCCCATGGTTGTTAAATCTGTACATGGATGGAGTTATAAAAGAGATACAAGGTAGGGTAGTGGATGTTGGAGTGACCCTAATAAGAGAGGGCAGTGGTTGGAAACTCCCTTACTGTTGTCTGCAAATGATACTGTATTGTTAAGTGAAGACGAAGGGGAACTGCAGGGCCCGGTAAATGAGTTTGGGAGTGTGTGTAAGAAATGGAATGTAAAGGTGAATGTAGGGAAGAGTAAAGGTATGATCTTTGAGAGAAATGAAGTCACCGAATGTACAGTGAGGCTGGATGAGGAGGATATTGAAAATATGTGCTAAAAGTACATGGGTAGTGTGATGTGTAAGGATGAAAGTTTAGAGGGTGAAGTGTTTGAAAGGGTACAACATGGAAGAAAGGTTGCTGGTTCTTTGAAAGCGGTGTTAAGGAACAAGGAAGTGAGCATGGAAGTAAAAGAGCATGGAAGTAAAAGAGTCACTGCATGACAGTGTTGTGATACCAACTCTAACGTATGGAAGTGAAGTTTGGACCTTGTTGGAAGGGCACAAGTCAAGAATGAGAGCAGTTGAAGTGAGCTATTTGAGATGAACATGTGGAGTTAATTGGAAAGACAGACTGACGAATGAGGAAGTAAAGGAATGCTGTGGTATGGATGTGGATGTGATAGAGAGCATTGGGAGTAATACATTGAGGTGGTTTGGCCATGTGGAGAGGATGGAGAACGAGAGACATTAAAATTTCTTCAGCTGATGTATTTTCTGCCATCACTGGCCTCAGTACTAACATGGCATATGGGCCTGATGGGGTCCGTCCTGTTGTTCTCAAGAACTGTGCTTCTGTGCTTACACCATGCCTAGGCAAACTCTTCCACCTTTGTCTGTCAACTTGTACCTTTCCTTCTTGCTGGAAGTCTGCTCTCATTCAGCCAGTCCCAAAGAAGGGTGACCACTCCCAACCCTCCAACTATCGTCCAATTGCTTTAACGTCCTGTATTTCAAAAGTTTTTGAGTCAGTTTTCAATAGAAAAATTTTAAGGCATCTTTCCTATCACAACGTTCTTTCTGATCGTCAGTACGGGTTCCGTCAGGGACGCTCCACTGGTGATCTTCTCACCTACCTTTCAGACTCCTGGTCATTCTCCTTTCGGGACTTTGGCGAAAGCTTTGGCATTGCACTTGACATCTCAAAGGCTTTCGATTGAGTCTGGCATAAATCTTTAATTTCCAAACTGCCCTCCTACGGTTTCTATCCTTCTATCTGTGCCTTCATCGCTAGCATCCTTTCTGGTCGTTCTATAGCCGCTGTTGTAGACGGCCATCGTTCTTCTCCTAGATCTATCAACAGTGGTGTTCCTCAGGGCTCTGTCCTATCACCAACTCTCTTCCTTTTATTCATCAATGATCTTCTAAGCTGTACATCTAACCCTATCCACTCATACGCTGATGACTCCACCCTTCACCTTTCCATTCGGTTCCCGCAACGCCCATCTCAACAGTTACTTCAACAAACAAGGGATGAGGCTATGGCATACCTAATGTCTGACTTGGCTCGTATCTCTGACTGGGGTAAAAATAATCTGGTTGTTTTTAATGCATCTAAGACTCAGCTCTTACACCTATCAACCCGACAAAATCTTCCACAGGTATACCCACTAATGTTTAATAATATTCAGCTTAGTCCTGCATCATCCTTAAACTTGCTTGGGGTTTCATTTACTCAGAACTTATCTTGGAAAGATCATATTACATCTCTTGTAAAATCTGCTTCCAAGAGATTGGGTGTGCTAAGCCGACTCCACTCTTTCTTTACCCCTGCACGATTGTTGACTCTATACAGGGGTTTTATCTGCCCCTGTGTGGAGTACAACTCTCATGTGTGGGGGGGCTCCCCATATACAGCTCTTCTCAATTGGGTGGAGTCAAAGGCTTTTCGTCTCATTAACTCTCCTCCTCTTACTGACTCCCTTCAACCTCTGTCTTTTTGCCGCACTATTGCATCTTTATCTCTTTTCTATCGCTACTTTAATGGTTATTGCTCCTCTGAACTGTCTGCTTGCATTCCTCCACCTCTACAACGGGCGCGTAGCACCGGTCTGGCAGCAAACTCTCATCCCTTTTTTTGTCCAACTCTCTAATGCAAGAGTTAACCGTTACTCCCAGTCTTTCATTTATGCAACAGGTCAACTCTGGAACTGTCTCCCTCTGTCTGTATTTCCTGCTGCCTATGATCTCCAGTCTTTCAAATGCAGTGTGTCCAGGCATCTCAAAATGATCGGATCTTGAATTTGGATCTCTATTGTATTTTGTTTTTCTCTTGGAGGGAACTGTTACTGCGGGCTTATGGCCTTTGGTTCCTTCTTCCTCGCATTAAAAAAAAAAAAAAAGGAGAGTATGCAAATGAGGTGGAGGGGGGAGAGGGAGGAGGAGGACGAGGATGAGATTGAGGGATGGAGTGGAGAGGTATATGAGAGAGGGGGATGTGAGCTGGGAGCAAAGCAGTGAACTGTCATTGGAAAGGGGGACATGGAGGCGATTTGTTTGTAGCCTCCCTGTACAGGATTGGTAGGTGGGGGCGCTCACCATCCACTCACTTGAGGTAGTGCTGCTGTTGGGTGTCTGCCCTTTTCTCTCCTCCATCCTTCTTTCCTTCCATCCTCTTCTGTCTTTCTTTCCTTTATTCTTTTCATGTCCTTCTGCCTACTGGTGACTTTACATTTCCTCTTCTGTCTTTCTTTCCTTCATTCCTGCCTCTTCCTTCTGCTTGTGGGTGACTCCACACTGGGTGACAAGCCAATTGGTTTCCTGTACACCAGGAAACCATTTACTACGCTGGGTGGTAACCGTATAACCAAATTTTGGTGCCTGGTGGTTAAGTGGGTAATTATTACACTCCAGTTGGATTGAGCTGATGAAGGTTTATATCCAAGGAGTGGTTGGGGTTGATTGCTCATGTAATGCCACTGAGGGATGAGTGAGGCTGGTCACTCTCATCTTAAATGTCGGGACCAACTGCCTAGCCCTAGGCTCCTACACTCCTCATGGGGCAGTGTTGGATTGGATGATGGATGGATGGATTATTATTATTATTATTATTATTATTATTATTTTTGTTATTATTATTTTATGATTTATTATTATTGTTATTATTATTATTATTGTTACTATTATTATTATTATTATTATTATTATTACATGGTAGGTGGGGGTGCTCACCATTCACTCACTTGATGTAGTGCTGCTCTGAGGTGTCTACCCTTTCCACTCCTCCATCCTTCTTTTCTTCCATCATCTTCTGTCTTTCTTTCCTTCATTCTTTCCTCGTCCTTCTGTCTACAGGTGACTTTACACTCCCTCTTCTGTCTTTCCTTCATTCTTTCCTCTTCCTTCTACCTGTGGGTGACTGACTCTACACTGTGTGACAAGCCAAATGGTTTCCTGTACACCAAGAAACCATTTACCATGCTGGCTGGTAACCATATTACCAAATTATGGCGCCTGGCGGATTAGTGTGTACCGTATTTTGTGGGGTGGAAGACGCACTTTTTTGTTTCAAAATCACCTTCAGATATCCCCTTGCATTGGAGGCGAGTCTACCTTGGCTCCATTTAGAAGAATCACTTGTACAGAAGTTCATGTCACTGTTTGGCAGTTAAGTATTTTTTAGAGTATAAACACCTTTGATTTATTGTAAAAATTACTTGTGTATATATTCAGATTTTACAATTAGAAACACCCAGGCTTAAGAAAAAAATCTAGGGTTCGTTTGCAACTGGCCACATGATGGTCTGGGGGTTTAGCGTAATAGCAGTTTAGCAATTTATCATCTAGCATACACCCTACTTTAGCAGGCTAACATGACCACTGGTGAACTCCCTGCTAACCTTCTGAAATGCAGTCATGATGACTTTGCTTGCCATCCACTCAGTAACTAGTAAGGGAATCATGCTGGAGATGATGGCTAGCATGACATTTGAGTCATTGTAATAGACGTCTGTCTCATATGGAAGTTTAATAACCCTTGTTTGGCTGGCTCTACTCTTACTGATATTTTGTTTCATTTGAGACAAGAATGTAATAGAAGGAAACAGTTTTACATTACCGTTAATGAAAAACGGGAAAAACAATTGCAACATTAAACAGTACTGTCAGTTGCTGCTTTTTAGCAGTTTAGCAGTTTAGCAATTTAGCAGTTTAGCACCTAGCGTTCCCTCAACTCTCAGAACATGATAACTTCTGAACCCCTTGCTAACATTCAGAAAGGCAGTAATGATCACTTCACTTGCTATCCAATCTCTAACTAGCAAGGGAATCATACTGGAGATGTTGGCTAGCATGACTTTCATTGAGTCTTTGTAACAGACGTCTGTCTCATATGGAAATTCAAAAACCCTTGTTAGGCTGGCAGCTCTTACTGATACTTTCTTTCATGTGATACAAGAGCATCATAGAAGGAAGCAGTCATATATTACTGTTAGTGAAAAATGGGAAAAACTGTTGCAACATTAAATAATACTTCCCGAAATTTCAGCATTATTAGCTGTTTAGCAATTTAGCAGTTTAGCGCCAAGCGATATGGAAATTCGATTACCTCGTGTTAGGATGGGTTCTGGTACTTTCAGAGTACATAAAATGGTGTAAACGTTCCTTGTAATTGATTTTTGAAAACTTGGTTGTGTTGTCTGATTCTAAAATTCGGTACATGCAGGCATTTGAAGACATGCTGGCATTGTTTTGGAGATATAGTGTGTTCCTTCACTTACGGTAATGGCCTTTGTATTTTCTTAAATGAATGAAAGAGCCAGTTTTATTGAGTTTTGTTTTTTAAGTTCAATTCACGAAAAATAATACTTATCTCTATATACAGATACATATGTAGTGTACTTTAATAGAGATGAACATGACATCTCAAATTAATGTACAAAACGAATCGGACACTTCGGACTTCGTATTTCATAAACAAACTGGTAGTGTTATGATAGTGTCATGGAATGCAGTAACATTATGTAAGAAAGGGGTTGTTTGTTTTCTTGTCTTGTACCCTTCTTTTACATAAAAATAAAGAAACTAAAGACAGATATACAGTACTGAATAGAGATTCTGAAAGGTGAGTGTATATTTTAGTGAAAAATACTCATATCAAGCAACTTTTTGTAGTCTTGGTCAAGACATACTTTTTTTCTCAGAACTTCCTTTCCAGAATTAGGGTGCGTCTTTCACAGTACAGTGTCTAACATGCCACGAAATACGGTAATTAAGATGCTCCAATCAGACTGAACCAATGAAGGTTTATTTCAAAGGGGTGGTTGGGGTTTATTGCACACGTAATGCCACTTAGGGATGAGTGGGGCTGGTCACTCTCATCTTAAATGTCAGGACCGATCTGCTTAGCCCCAGGCTCCTACGCTCCCTATGGGGCAACATAGGATTGGATGATGGATGGATGGGTGGATTATTATTATTATTATTATTATTATTATTATTACAGCAGGAAGAAAGGTTGCTGGTTCCTTGAAAGCAGTGATAAGAAACAGGGAAGTGAGCATGGAAGTGAAAAAGTTACTACATGACAGTATTGTGATACCAACTCTAACGTACGGAAGTGAAGCTTGGACATTGTTGGAAGGACACAAGTCAAGAGTGAGAGCAGTGGAAATGAGTTATTTAAGAGGAGCCTGTGGAGTCACTTGGAGAGACAGGCTGACGAATGAGGATATAAAGGAACGTTGTGGTGTGGATGTGGATGTGATAGGAAGCGTTATGAGGAATACATTGAGGTGGTTTGGCCATGTGGAGAGGATGGAGGGTGAAAGACTGACGAAGAGAGTGTATATGAGTGAGGTGGAGGGGGAAAGAGGGAGGGGGAGGCTGAGGATGAGATGGAGGGATGGGGTGGAGAGGTATATGAGAGAGGGAGGTGTGAGTTGGGAGCAGGGCAGTGAAATGGCGGGGGACAGGGCGACTTGGAGGCGATTTGTTTGTGGCCACCCCAAACGGGATTGAGGCGTCTGGCAATAGATAGATAGATAGATTATTATTATTATTACTATTGTTAGTATTCTTATTCTTATTATTATTATTATTATTACTACCTTGCATTAAATGTTGGGACTGAGTTGCCCAACCCCAGGTTCCTACACTCCTGTTTATATGGGACAATATGGATTTGGATTTGGGTGATGGTAGTGGTGATTATGATGGTGAATTCATGATCATCATCATCCAGACCTCCTTTCCCACCCTAGGGCAGGGTGAGGAGTAGCAACTTCCAGACAGCCCAAAGTTGCCCAATCCAACGGGCCTCATTTCCATTCACTCATCATTGAATCCCCTGGAATTGTAGCTCTATCTGATGTGCCAAAAACATTCACCAAATTCGGTAGCTTCACATAAACATATCCGATAGAGTGAATCTGGACACTGTCATGTTATAAGGGGTGCCAAATCCCTGTTCATGTGCTTCTCCTCACAACATTCATCCAGCCAACTCAGTCACCGACTTCCAAACCTCTCTTCCACACACACTCATCCAATTGGTGAAAGAGTTCAAATACCTGGATGCAGTGATAGGAAAAAGAGGAAAATGTACAAAAGAAGTGGAAAGTAGAGTGACACAAGGAGGGAAAGCAGTTGGTGCTATGAAGGCCTGGATAAGATACAGAGGCTTGAGTGTTGCAGCTGCACGGTGCTTACATAAAGGACTGTTAGTGCTAACTTTAACATATGGATGTGAGACTATGGTGTGGAATGAAAATGAAAAGTCAAGAGTAAGAGCAATGGAGATGGGACTGCTGAGGAATGTATGTTGAGTACAGAGAGTGGATAGAATATGAAATAATGTGAGTAGTGAAACATGTGGAGTGAGGAAGTTTGTGTACACCAGAATCAAAGAGAGTGTACTGAGATGATATGGTCATGGATAACAATAGAATGGTGAAAAAGGTATATCTTAGCGAATTTGAAGGAAGGAGGAGGCAAGGTAGGTCAAGGAGAAGGTGGAGGGATATGGTGGATGAGTTTGTGAGAAAGTGAGGTGTGGAAGTCGTTGAGGCTAGGGGACTGACAAGAGATCAAGCTGGCTGGACGAATGCTGTGAGAAGATGTGCATGATCAGGGATTTGGCACCTATTTTTGACATGACAGTGTCTGGATTGACTTTACTAGGTACGTTTATGTGAAGCTACAGAATGTGGTAAATGTTTTTGGCATATCAGATAGAGTCAGGATTCTGAGGGCTTGAATTGTGAGTGAATAAAAGCATGGCCCATTGGATTGGACAATCTTAGGCTGTATAGACATTGCTGCTCATCACCCTGTCCTTGGGTGGAAAAGGAGGTCTGGATGATGATGATGATGATGATGATGATGATGATGATGTGATTGTTATTATTATTATTATTATTATTATTATTATTATTATTACTATTATTATTATTATTATTATTATTATTGTTATTATTATTATTTTTATTTTTATTTATTATTATTATTATTATTATTACTGTATTATTACAGTACCCTCGCATCCAACACGCGTTTGTCCAGCACGATTCGCTTCCAGCACGGAGAGCAAAAAATTAGTACGATTTAATATGGTTTAAGTACTGTAAAACGGGTGCATAAGCATAACACTGACGGAGCTCCGAGAAGTGGGCGAAATCCGCAGAGTTCACCTGTAGCACCCCTGGTCCAACACGGTCATACTGGACGTTTCCGTGACGCTGACAGCCAATTAAAACTTCCGATCAAGTAGCCTCCCCCAGCCGCTATCGTGACGAGATCGTGATGTCGCCCAGTGAAAAACGCTTTTGCTCTCACGTGATGTTTTGTTTAAATTTCTCCTGCCACAGCGCCACTCAGTTGCATAATTCGCATTGGACGGTGCTTTTCTCTCACTGCATTTTCTGCCCTTGCTACTGCATTTTACCCTGCTCATGATGCTTAGGAAGCCTTCTGAGAACCCCTAGAAGCGGCAGCACCTCCCTCAGGCCACCAAGCTAGAATTCTTCAAGAGGCAGAAGAAAGGGGAGAGGAATTTCAAAGGATTTATGAGGGAGGTTGAGGAGGAGCAGCAACCATTACCCGCTAGTGACACCAGCAGCCATCCTCCAGGGACCCAGTAGGACTACCTAGTCTCGGATATCACCTTCCATTCCCAGCAAGCCCACCAACATTATCCTAAAAGGTTAGTTATCATTCATAGTACAGTATCATTTATTATAATTACAGTAGTACCAATATATATATAGGTATATGGTAGGTATTTAGGGTGACTTTTCCTAGTGTTGCTGACATAATTCATTTTTCCCCATAAGCTCTTGTTTGTCCAACACGTTTTTGGTCCAACACGGGACCCATGCATGGCAATATTACCGTGTTGGACGTGAGGGTACTGTATTATTATTATTATTATTATTATTACGGTATTTTTATTATTATTATAAAAGCTTCAACATTCATTTTTTTTTTTTTCTGACTCTGGGCAAAGGCTTCAGGGCCTATTTCTTGGGGGCAGTGTCCTATCCCAAGGCCCAGTAGTCCTCCTACACCTCCACATGTCACCAGTTTGACGCTAACATCCACCAGCCACATTGAATACATTCTAGGGTTCTCTCATACAGGATTGGTGTACTGGTATTAGCGGTGGTATTTTTATGACATGTCGGCGGGTCATCTGGTAGATCAGGAAAGTCTGCTTTTTAGGATATTCAAATCCATAAACTGTTCCCCGTCCCAGCTGGAATTCAATCCTGGGTCCATTAGGACTGCAGGCTGCCTCTCTACTGATTCAGCCACTGCCTCCCCCAAAATGGCCTTAGTCACCTAATGGCAGCTCTCCATGCGGAGATTGAGCAGCATGGAGAGCTGTTGCAAGATGACCAAGGCCAATGCATGGAAGCATGTTGGAGCTTTTGTAAATGATAGGGTTATCTTTATTATTACAACTTGCAGCATCTCTGTGAGAAGGTTTATTATTCTTGTCAATATAATTATGATTCATCTATCTAACTATCGCCAGACGCCATAATCCTGTAAGGGGTGGCCATTTGACCTTGAGTTATATGTTTTATGAGGAGGGGCACTAACCCTCCACCAACCCACTTGTTGACACGTAGGGAGCATGTATGGTTTGGTTACCACCCAGCATTGTAAATGGTTTCTTGGCTTACAGGAAACCATTTGGCTTGTCACTCAGTGTAAAGCCACCTGTAAAGGAAAGAAAAGCGATAAGAAGTGACAGGAAAGATGGGAGAAATATAAAGAGAGGAGGTCGACACAGAAAAGGAATGATAAAGGCTAAGGAAGAAATAGGCAGCACTACATCAAGTGAGTGGATGATGGTCGCCACTACCTACCACCTTATTAATCATACTTATTTTAAATGTCAGTATTTCATAGGCTATTTTACCTAGAGCCTTCAAACCTGGACAGCTTTGCTGGACAGCTGTCCATTTCTTTTGGCCAAATATGGTGGCAATCTTTGAGGCAGACATGGATAATACAGTATCTGGAACACGGAAAAATGAGTCAGCCACGCATTCTCAAGAACAGCTTAAGCTAGGGAGCTGAAATGTTACTACAATATAGCCTTAAGACTGATGCAGTGCAGAAAAGAGTATGGTTCCAGTCAGTTGATTATTCTGTGAGATTGTAGCAGCCGTGGCTCAGTGGGTTAGAGCGCTCCCCTCTGACCGAAGGGTTGGAGGATCGAATCCACCCAAGGGTCATTGGTAGACATCAGGAAGGGCATCCAGTCATAAAATGCTACACGTTCCAGTCCAAAAGTCCTCTACCAAGGGGCAACGCCTTAGCCCTTTGGGGATACCTGGCGTAAAACCAAATTATTATTATTATTTTTTTTTTTATTGCCCGGGGTCAAAAATTGGGACTTTTTGAGATATTCCAGATGTTACCTAATTTTCCATGAAAGAGTAAAGTCAGAGCCACCAAACTTGGTTGACTTACAGACTGTAGCCACCAAACTTGGTGGACTTATAGACTTTGGTGACCTAAGGTGATATGCACAAGATCAATGACCTTGGCCACAAGATCCATTTCATAGCTCAGCTTGTAGTAGGCATCGAGTATGGGAAGTTACTTTTTGTCAAAATTGTCATCATTATCATCATCATTATCAAATCCTGTGTTAACCCATGAGGAGTGTAGGAGCCCTGGGCAAGGCAAGTTGGTCCTGACATTTAAGATGAGAGTGACCAACCTCACTCATCCCTGAATAGCATCATGCGAGCAATAAACCCCACCTACCTCTTGGATATGAACCAACACAGGCTTAATCTAGTTGAAGTGCCTTAAGTACTCACTAAACCACCAGGAGCTAGAGTTTGATTATATGGTTACCACCGAGCAGAGTAAATGGTTTCCTGGTGTACAGGAAGTCATTTCACTTTTTACTCAGTATATAGAGTCACCTGTAGACAGAAGGAAGAGGAAAGAATGAAGGAAAGAGTGACGTAAGAGGAAGGAGGGAAAGAAGGAAGGGAGAGAGGAAAGGGCAGCCACTCAAGAGCAACACTACACCTAGTGAGTGGACGGTGAGTGCCCCCACCTACCACCTATTACAGTATTATTATTATTATTATTATTATTATTATTACTATTATTATCCATCCACTCACTCGATGTAGTGCTGCTTTTGGGTGTCTGCCCTTTTCTCTCCTCTCTCCATTCCTTCCTTCCTCTTCTGTCTTTCTTTACTTCATTCTTTCCTCATCCTTCTGCCTACGGGTGACTTTACATTCCCTCTTTTGTCTTTCGTTCATTTTGTCCTCTTCCTTCTGCCTGTGGGTGACTCTACACTGAGTGACAAGCCTAATGGTGTCCTGTACACCAGGAAACCATTTACTATGCTGGGTGGTAACCATATAACCAAATTATGGCACCTGGTGGTTTAGTGGGTAATTACAGCACTCCAGTTGGATTGAGCCGGTGAAGGTTTATATCCAAGGGACGGTTGGGGTTATTGCTCATGAATGCCACTCAGGGATGAGTCAGGCTGGTCACTCTCATCTTAAATGTCAGGACCAAATTGCCTAGCCCCGGGCTTCTATGCTTCTCATGGGGCAATGTAGGATTGGATGGTGGTGGTGGTGGTGGTGGATTATTATTTTCCTCAACCTGCTCTAGGGTGGGAAAGGAGGTCTAGATGATGATGATGATGATGATATGATGATGATTTTTATTATTATTATTATTATTATTATTATTATTGTTATTATTATTATTATTATTCCTCACCCTGCCCTTGGGTGGGAAAGGAGGTCCAGATGATGATGATGATGATGAATTATTATTATTAATATTATTATTATTATTCCCTTACTGGTCAATTTGGTCGGAGACTATAGGTTTGCACAGTTCCGTCAGTATGTCCGCAATTTCGTGTCTGCTCTTAAACATCCACCTGCATGGACAGATTTTTATTTAACCTTCACAAAATAATTGTGTGAAGTTATATCAGAATCTGTTCAATTATTGTTCCCCATTCCATGATGGTGTGCCACATGCAACAACCAGCCATCTACTCCCAAGGTCAAGGTCATATTTGGGGCTCATACAAGGTTGGGTACTGTCATACTTAACAGCCATACCTACGTTTATGTCCACACTGTAACTTCCACATGCACGTTGCCCCATGAGGAGTGTAGGAGCCCGGGGTTAGGCAAGTTGGTCCTGACATTTAAGATGAGAGTGACCAGCCTCACTCATCCCTGAGTGGCATTACATGAGCAGTAAACCCCAACCACCCCTTGGATATAAATCTGCACCGGGTCAATGCGATTGGAGCGCCTTAATTACCCACTGAACCACCAGGTGCTACAATTTGGTCATATGGTTACCACCCAGCATAGCACAGTAAATGGTTTCTTGGTGTACAGGAAACCATTTGGCTTGTCACTCACTGTAGAGTCACCCCTAGGCAGAAGGAAGGGGAAAGAATGAAGGAAAGAAAGACAGAAGAGTGAGTGTAAAGTCACCTGTAGGCAGAAGGAAATGGAAAGAATGAAGAAAAGAAAGACAGAAGAGGAAGGAAGGACGAGAGGAAACGGCAGACACCCAAAGCAGCACTACATTGAGTGAATGGATGGTGAGCGCCCCCACCTACCACAACAGATTTTGATACAACTTCTCATGTTTGTTCCCCATACCACAACAATATATCGTATGCAGCAACTAACCATCTACTTCTAAGGTCAAGGTCTTTACATACCCATATTGTGTACACACTACACATGTATTGACGTCATACCCACATTGTTTACACAGTCCATATGTATGGTTATCATCTGGTAGGGGACTTTGTGTTGCATGGCCGTACTTGATACACTTGTTATTAATATTATTATATTATTATTATTATTATTTATTATTTATTATTACAGAGAGTACTCATGTAACGCGCGAATATTGTCCCCAGGAGGTCTCGCTTTATGAGATTTTTGCATTATAGGGCCATATGTTTACATGTTAAAGGATTTCATGGAACCCAAGCCAGCCTCAGATTCACCTTTTGGGGCAATTTTCAGGGATTTTTCCCAGGACATTCTGCCTAATAATGACTTCATTACAAACAAACACTGGAGGATTCCTCACCTTGAATTGAAGAGGTTGTGGGCTTCCAGTGGGGAGAGGGAGTGGGGTTCTGAGGCAGGGCAGGACTCCTACTGGTCTCCAGCACGGTCCTCTTTCTGCGCCAGCTGCATGGGGTCCTCATCTGAGGAAAAAGGTAAATCCTGTACATCCACAATGCTATGTTGGAACTCTTCTGCATCCTGTACAAACCCCTCAAAGTCAGGGGAACCCATTGACATAGCACTTTCCTCTGGCTCTTGCTGCTCTGGCATCTGTTGAGGATGAAAGTACCAGGTGAGTAGAGTCTGGTGACGTTGTCATATTTTCTCTTGCCTTAGCTCCTCATACGGTTATGCAACACAGTGTCCAGCATATCAGCCTTCTGAGCCTCATCCACTTCATAAGCCATGATGGCTTCCATGAGCACCTCTGCACCAGCCAAGATATTATTTATGCAACCCATGGTCATAATTGATGACGTGGTTCATGCCTTAGCCTGATCCCCCTGCTCCTCTGCCTCAAGATGTTCCTTGTCAAGCTCTTCAGTGCCTTGCACCTTGTCCTCTGGCGTTGTGTTGTCCTCCACAACCTCGACCAAATCCTCCTCTTGCACTACCTCACAGCCTGGCACTGCTCTGCATGCTCGTACTGCATCCTGCCACACAGTCTGTAGTGACTGCACCTGACCATGTCTAATGGCACACAACTCAGATGACAGTTTGTGCCAGGCGTGATGTATTGTTGCCACGGACATCCAGTCGCATGCCTTAAGAATGTTCATGACGACAATCCTCATAATATAGTTTTTTAAAAAGCTGTCACAGTTAAAAGGTGACACTGTGAAGGGTCAGGCTGAGGCACAAGAGAAGGACCAAGCACCGGTTCAGCTGGGTCAGGCTGAGGCGAATGAGAGGGAGCTGGTCAGGGATCTGCTGGGCCATCCAAAACCTCCTCATCAGACGCCTCCAAATCCTCATCACCATCTAGCTCTTCCTCCTGGAGGAGATGTTCCTCCATACAATTGTCTGTGGCTTCCCTCAGATACTCAAACAAGATTGTCTCGTAGTGGTACTTCAAACATGCTATCACTTCCTGGTCTAGGGGTTGCAGGAGGGAAGTCGTGTTAGCTGGCAAAAACATTACCATAACACTTTCATGTAAACCCTCCAAGTAGGCTGGGTGCCCTGGTGCATCATCAGACAACAACAGGATTTTAAATGGTATGCCCAACTCCTCACACCTTCTCTTTGCATCAGGATTAATATGTTTCTTGCACCACCTATTCAAGATATCCCTTGTCATCCACCCTGTCTTTGATTTCTCCCAATAAACCCTGGACTCATTCATGTGTTTGAACTGCTTAACCCTTATCTGCAGGGGGTTTTCTGCCATCACCCACTTCTCCTTACGGGGAATTTCTGAGATCTGGGAAAAATACCCTCATATCAAACCTAATATCTGCCAAACTGCTATAGCAAGAGAAAAAATTCAGTATACATAAGACTTAACAACTCTTTCAAATGAAAGTATCTTGAGGTCTCCAGGTGATCCTGTCGATGAATAAGGATAAGTTAAAGATGGCTGGTTTTCCATGTTTTGGCGGGCTAATCCAGTTGCGTGCCACTGCCAGTGGGCTTGGACTCGCTGTCTGGTGTTGGCAGCACTGACTGGAGTGGTGATTGTAACACTGCCCAGCCTCTCGGAATATTCCAATCATTTTTTCGACTTTTCTTTACTCACTGTCGTAAGGATGAGTCATCACCCTTTCTATGTGGCTCCCCATAGGGTTTTCCACCCATTTCATAGTGCCACTATGCCCCCTAGATGTATGAGAAAAGAATAGCTCTTTATTTTCTGTACTCACTTCATGCGTCAATTATAATTTCCCTCTACTACGGCACTTATATTTGCACTTGACATCACGATTATGGGTAATTGCACTTTGAGAAGTAAATGCTCTAGAAGTTTCATGCAGTATGATTGAGTGTGAGGTAATTACTTGTACAGAAATTGACTAATTTGTACTAATCAGGGGCAGTGCAAAAATATTACTACTATTGTACACAACTTACATTTTTTGTGTGTCACATCACAAATACGCTAATGCTCACGTATTCAACATTATTTTCTGAGTAATGAGGGAAAAAATTTAATTACAGCCAACCAGGTCATTTTCTTTCTCTCCTATGCATTTTTGGTTTTCTTTCATTGTACCAGATGGGGTTACTCAAGGTATTTCCAATCATTGTTTCACAAATAACCATAAATAATAACTTATTGCAATGGACTTGTAAATCTTATTATAAAACACTTATTTTATAACACTAGATAAAACTTATATCTTACATTTCACCTGTGTATAAAAAAAACACACTTGTGCCTACCTGTTTACTATTTATATTTCCCACACACCTGCTCAGTCACTGAGCCCTTTCCTTGGTGGTAAGGACAGAACTTTCTCGGGGGTCAGTGATGCAATCAGCCCCGCGCATGGAGGGATGGAATCGGATGAGGAGGATAAGAAAGATCTCATTCTACACTCTACCAGTGCCGTGTACAGACTGATCCATGTGTCAGTAAGGTACCTTGGGTATCTACCTACCCTATGGTTGTCATAGAAAATGGCCACGAGTTCACAGGGTGGTGGGAAGGTGCTTGTGGTATATCACGTAAGCCGGCGACACTCTGCGCCCTGAATCGTGACAGCTATACACGGCAGCCAGCCGTTAGGGGTTAGAGCACCTTTTTTTTTTTTTTTTTTTTTTTTTTTTTTTTTTTATAAAGTAATCGCCTCATCTTATGGCCTGCAACATTGCAAGACAAAAATAGAGTGATGCCTACCTTATCAACTTTCCTACCCCTGCCTTGCCTGTGTTCTTTTGAGATGTAAGATGTCCTTGGCATTCTCTTGTATTGCAGAGCCGTCTCATCTGTGTTATAAATTTGCTCAGCAGTATAACCCCCATCCCTGATGATTTCCTTTAGGACATCCATGAATGTCTCTGCTGCTCTGGTATCTGCTGATGCTCATTCTCCTGTCACCTGTACTCTTTTCAAATCCTTCCTTTTCCTAAACTTGCCAGACCAACCACTCGACGCCTTAAATCTGCCTGGGGGTTGGGACAGCATACAGCAAGTAACAGCATGCAGGTGGCGGGCCTGTTGTCTGAATGTTAATGGGGTTGATTGGAACTCCTTCCCTCTCCTTTTGGTTCCAGTACATGACCAGGAACCTCTCCATCATTACAAGCACAGGGTCAGACACTCGAATCCTCTGGTCCACGGGAGATCCTCCGTAGGCCCCCATGGTCTTTATACTGGTGTCCTTCTTCCCCAGGATCATATGAATGATTGACTCTTTGACCAGATACACCTTGGTGATGGCACAGTTACATTCTTCTTTCTCCCTCCATATGATGACACCAGATTCTGCTCCTGGGTCAGACTCTTTTGACATTTCACTGGGTCGTGGTGCGGCGACATGGTTGGGCTGGGTCAGGTGGCCAAAAAAGAAGAGCAGAGATAACACACAGCACATGTGGAGCTAGAGCATGGGGAGAGGGTAGGCTCAAGTGGGGCAGGAATGCTCAGTGGACCATGACGACACCCCATGCAGACACACGACAGCCATATGTCACAGGCAGATGCATCCCGCGCTGTGATGATCGCTGCCCGTGTTATGCCCAATTTTAACTGCGTTATGACCAATTTTTTTGCGTAATGACTGTTTAAAACACAATTCATGGCCTCAGGCCACATAATCTCTATCGTTGCAGCATAGTACAGTTTTCGAAAAAATGGGCAGATTTTTTTCGCCCGCGTTATATGTCATTTTCGCATTTTGACCATTTCCTGGCCTCAGATTTTGCCTTCCGTGTTATGTGAGGTTCACACACTGTGATCGCACATTATGTGAGTGCTGACAGTTTGGTATTATTATTATTATTATTAATATTATTATTATTATTATTATTATTATTATTATTATTCCAGTAATCTCTCTAAGACCTGACGTAATAGAGCCAAAGGCATGTCCGGAACTTGGGTATGTCTGGGACTTGGGAAAATGCCTCCTGGACAGGTACTTATGGACCCTAACCCAACCAAACTCTGAAAACCACCTAAATAACTCCCTACTGGACATGCACAGCACCCATTAAGACCCTGTTCACACAAATAAGGGTCAGAAAGCATGAAATAAATGAAAAGGAACCAGAGAATGAGGAATTAGAAGTGAGTATGGAAAATATTTAGCAGTGTATAGGGTGAGCATGGAAGTGAAAAAGTTACTACATGACAGTATTGTGATACCAACTCTAATGTACGGAAGTGAAGCTTGGACGTTGTTGGAAGGACACAAGTCAAGAGTGAGAGCAGTGGAAATGAGTTATTTAAGAGGAGCTTGTGGAGTCACATGGAGAGACAGGCTGACGAATGAGGATATAAAGGAGCGTTGTGGTGTTGATGTGGATGTGATAGGAAGCGTTATGAGGAACACACTGAGGTGGTTTGGCCATGTGGAGAGGATGGAGGGTGAAAGACTGACGAAGAGAGTGTATGTGAGTGAGGTGGAGGGGGAAAGAGGGAGGGGGAGGCCGAGGATGAGATGGAGAGATGGGGTGGAGAGGTATATGAGAGAAGGGGGTGTGAGTTGGGAGCAGGGGAGTGAAATGGCGGTGGACAGGGCGACTTGGAGGCGATTTGTTTGTGGCCACCCCAAACGGGATTGAGGCGTCTGGCAATAGATAGATAGATAGTATAGGGTACTTACAACATGTCCGTGGCCGTCACGAAGATTAACCCGCCTCCTCTAAGGCCCTGACAGTGGTGAAAATGCTCTTGAAGCACATACAGTAAACCATTGGTGTGCTGCACTTAATCCATTGCACTGTGAATTATAATTGTTTAACACAGCACATTCTGTTCTTACTTGCACCATGCCTGTTGCAACATGCCAGTTTGCACTCTGCACTTAATTCTTTTCACTCTGAATTATAATTCCTTAATACTGCACAACACTGTAAATTCTCATGTGGTCTAGTGGCATGGTATTGCAGTTTATTCACTGTTTATTCACAATAACGAGCATGTGGGGGAGCCATTGTGATGAGCATCTAGTGATGACGGTAGTTAGTTGGGAACTGGGGAGGGGAGGATGAAGGGGGACGCTGTACTACACGCAAAAACACAGCTGTTCGGCGCCGTGCACCAAGTTCAAAGTACAGTTGAAAATGTCTTTTTTTTTTTTTTTTTTTTTTCCCAAAAAGCCTGATACCAAAATGTCCGGGAATTGGGGTGTCCGGGACTTGGGTGTCCGGGTCATACAGGGATTACTGTATTATTATTATTATTATTATTACTGCATGATGATGATTATGATGATGATGATGATGATGATGATAATTATTAATAGTATTGCAACTGCATTATTATTATTATTATTATTATTATTATTACTATTATTATTATTTTTATTATTATTATTATTATTATTATTATTATTTATTATTATTATTATCATCATATTTGTTGTTATTGTTGTTGTTTCTGTTGTTATTCTTGTTCTTGCTGTGCTCATATAACATTACCAGGGGAAGCAGGCTGGTCATCTGTCCTTACTGTTTTGTAGATGTTGACCGCTTCCCATCCCTTGACCGAAGTGACAGTCTGCCTTCATCGTCATCATGTGAGGGCAACAAGCGTTCATCGGCGCGGCTACAGGACCACAACCACACCTCAGAAACCATCTTTGCCCTGCCCTCCATGCAGATACATCTCAATACCAAGCACCTTCAAACCTCAACCACACCAGACTTCATGGGTCAGTCATTATGTTGCATTAGAGACCATTGACCATGCTTGCATGTCCATGTGTTGTCAGTCTTGAGCCATTTCCTTATTTAGTTCCGTCTCAGAAGTCTCCATGTAGGACTTCATTCCACATCACCCCATATACTAAGTGCCATATTTTAGATGGCATTGAAGGCTTTGTAAGACCCCTTTCATAGCAACTTATTTTTGTATGATAAACCCTAACATTCCCTTGTATATACTTTAGCACTAAGAACTTCCACACCTCAGCCACACCAGATCCATCAGTCTCTGCACACTAAGCTGCGCTAGATAACCTAACCCCTAAATGAACATAACCTAATCACACCAGTGTTTGTGGGTTAACCACTGTACACCCAACAGAAAATGTATTGCACCACAAAAGTTTAATGGATATGAAAATGAGCAAATTTGTCTGACAGATTGATCTATTAAGCTGGTACCCCAACACTGTAAATTGTCATTTAGTGTGCAGTTTTTATGTCACTTCCATTAGTAAAAAAACTATACCCAGGACATAATATGCACTCACATATGGAATGGTCATTATCACAATCTTCCACCCTTGTTTTATAATGCTGTGCACAGTAAGTAATGCATTACTATTTTTGTTGATTGAATACTGTGCCCTTTTCTAGGTAGCATAGCAGGCTTTGTTGCATCTCTTCCTTAGCATTTTTTTTTTTTTTTTATTCTATCTATCTATCTATAGCCCGACGCCCTAATCCTGCAAAGGGTGGCCGCAGACAAAACGCCTCCAAGTCACTCTGTCACCCACCATTTGACTCCCCTCCCCCCAACTCACCCCCCCTTCCCTCATATACCTCTCAACTCCATCCCTCCACCTCATCCTCTTTATAATCTCCCCTATGCTGTTTATATAGAATTAAGTTCTACCCCCTGGGGGTAGGGTTTTTTTTCAAGAATACTCCCCCAGTATCCCTCTCATCGTAAAAGGCGACTGAAAGGGTTGGCGGAGGGTTAGTGCCCCTCCCCGGAAAACAACTAACTAAAAAAACAAACAATAAGCCTCGGACAAGGACTGACCAAACGATGTCGACCGAGGACCGGACAAAGGACATGGTTATCGGAACGTGGAATGTAAGGGGAGCGAATGATGAGGTGAAAGAGAGAGAGATTGTCCAGGTGCTTGAGGGTGCGAAAGTGAATGTATGTGGAATAACTGAAACAAAATGGAGAGGAGAAAGTGTGAGAGAATGGGAGTATGGATGGGGTATATGTGCAGGAGTAGGTGAGAATGAGAGGGCAAAGGAAGGAGTATGTATAGTTGTTAGTAAAAGATGGAAGAAGAGCATAAGACAGTATGGATCAGTTGGGTCAAGGATTGTGTGGGTAAAGTTGAAAGTTGGAATACAAATGTGGGCGATTGTGTGTGTGTATGCGCCAATGCAAGATCGTGCTAGAAGAGTGAGAGAAGAGTTCTGGACAAATGTAGAAGTGTGCATGGAAAAGTTTGGAAGGAATGAGAGAGTGTTTTTGATCGGTGATATGAATGGTAAAGTTGGGAATGTAAAGGTGGATGGGATAGTTGGTGAGTGGGGTGTGCCTGCTGAGATAGATGAGAATGGGTGCGTTAGTGGACATTTGTGCTGGGAGGGGGTTGGTGATAGCCAATACCCTCTTCAGGCATAAAATGATCCACAGGTATACATGGCGAGTGATGAGAAGGGTGGGTGGTGAACTGAATGAAAGGAAGGCAATGATTGATTATGTGTGTGTGGATGAAAGGATGCGAAGATGTGTAATGGATGCAAGAGCTTACAGAGGTTGGGGGAGTGGACTTTCTGACCACTACTTGGTGGTGGCCAGAATTAGAATTCAAGTAAGGTGGAGGAATAGAAGAAGGGAAAGACGAGAGGAAGGAGTAGTTGCAAGGAGAGTGGAAAGGGTACAAGAGGATGAGAAAAAGGCAGAGTATAAGAGAGAAGTGGAGGAACGATTGGGCAAATATGAATTGGAGCAGATGGGAGACATGGAAGGTGTGTGTAGGATATTTACAGAAGAAATATGTGCAGCATGTGATGTGGTGTGTGGAAGGAAGAGAAGACGGAGGGGGGTGCAAGGAACAGCGTGGTGGACTGAAGAGGTGAGGCAGGCTGTGGCACAAAAGAAGAAAGCATACAATGAATGGATTAGAAATAGGGCCGTGGAAAAAGTTGAGAGTCGGAAGAGAGAGTTATATGTAGAAAGAAGGAGAGAGGTGAAAAGATTAGTAAGAGAGAGTAAGAAGAGAGTGGATGAGGAATTTGGAAGGAATTTGAGTGTAAAGTGGAGGGACTGTAAGAAAATGTTCTGGAAAGAGGTGAAAAGAGTAAGACCGGGTGGAAGTGAAGTTAGCAGAGGAGTGAAAGATAAAAATGGTAGATTACTAGTGGAGAAGGGAGAAAAAGTGAGCAGATGGAGAGAACACTTCAAGGAATTGTTGAACATAGAGGATGGAAGTATTGCGAGTATAAGTGGCTGGGGAATGGCTGGGAGAAGGAGGGAGGTGAGAAGACAGGAAGAAATCAGTAGGATAGAAGTTGTGGAAGCAATGAAGAAAGTTAAATCGGGGAAAGCCCCAGGAATTGATGGAATGTGTGGTGATATGCTGAAGCATGGGGGAGAGATAGTAGTAGAATGGATGTGGAAGATGTGCAGATTGGCCTGGGAGGAAGGTAGAGTCCCGGAGGATTGGAAGTCAGGTATAATTATTCCCTTGTACAAAGGAAAAGGGGAAAAAGAAGTGTGTGGTAATCATAGGGGCATTTGTCTTCTTAGTATAATAGGAAAAGTGTATGGTAGGATACTTACTGACAGAGTTAGAGAAAGAACAGAGAAATTAGTTGGAGAAGAACAGGGAGGCTTTAGGAAGAGAAGAGGTTGTGTAGATGAGATATTCATTCTTAGATCTTTAGTGGAAAAGTTTCTAGAGAAGGGAAAGAAGTTGAATGCAGGTTTCATGGATTTGGAGAAAGCATATGACAGGGTGGATAGACAAGGATTGTGGAAAGTGTTAAGAATATATGGAGTAGATGGGAAGTTGTTGAATGCTGTGAAGAGTATGTACGATGGTGCGAAGGCTGCAGTGCGTGTGGATGGTGAACTAAGTGAATTTTTCTCTCTGAAAGTTGGGTTGAAACAGGGATGTGTCATGTCTCCATGGTTGTTCAATCTGTACCTGGATGGGGTAATAAAAGAGATACAAGGTAGGGTAGTGGATGTTGGAGTGGCCCTGGTGAGAGAGGATAGTGTTTGGAAACTCCCTGTACTGTTGTTTGCAGATGATACTGTGTTGTTGAGTGAAGACGAAGGGGAGCTGCAAGGCTTGGTGGATGAGTTTGGGAGAGTGTAAGAAACGGAATCTAAAGGTGAATGTAGGGAAGAGTAAAGTGATGGTCTTTGAGAGAGGTGAAGTCAGTGAATGTACAGCGAGTTTGGATGGTGAGGAATTGGAAAATGTGAGTACGTTTAAGTACTTGGGTAGTGTGATGAGTAAGGATGGAGGTTTGGAGGGTGAAGTGCTTGAAAGGGTACAGCAGGGAAGAAAGGTTGCTGGTTCTTTGAAAGCAGTGATAAGAAACAGGGAAGTGAGCATGGAAGTGAAAAAGTTACTACATGACCGTGTTGTGATACCAACTCTAACGTATGGAAGTGAAGCTTGGACGTTGTTGGAAGGACACAAGTCAAGAGTGAGAGCAGTGGAAATGAGTTATTTAAGAGGAGCCTGTGGAGTCACATGGAGAGACAGGCTGATGAATGAGGATATAAAGGAGCATTGTGGTGTTGATCTGGATGTGATAGGAAGCGTTATGAGGAACACACTGAGGTGGTTTGGCCATGTGGAGAGGATGGAGGGTGAAAGACTGACGAAGAGAGTGTATGTGAGTGAGGTGGAGGGGGGAAGAGGGAAGGGGAGGCCGAGGATGAGATGGAGGGATGGGGTGGAGAGGTATATGAGAGAGGGGTGTGTGAGTTGGGAGCAGGGCAGTGAAATGGCGGGGGACAGGGCGACTTGGAGGTGATTTGTTTGTGGCCACCCCAAATGGGATTGAGGCGTCTGGCAATAGATAGATAGATAGATAGATAGAAGTTCTGCAATGAGGGTGGCACAGGAGTCTCTTTAGCAGCTCGTCAGTAGTGATTTATTTTCTATATTGCACCTTAACATTTTTCTGTGTACTGTTTGAGTGATTTTAGGATCAATATGATTTAAATTAATAACATATAAGAGTTATTCTGGAAAGAGGTGCGGAAATGTAGAAGTCAAAGAGCAAAGAAATGTGGTGTGAAGAATGTAAGTGGTAGATTATTAACCCATGGGGATGAAGTAAGGACCAGATGGAAAGAAAATTTTGAAAGCCTGATGAATGGTTTGGAGAGAGCAGAGCCACTGTAAACATGATTGGTTTTGGGGATGTGCAGAGATGGAATGCAGTGCCAGAAAACGTGACACTCGCACAGGTGAAGAGCACTGTGAAGCAGCTGAAAAATGGGAAAGCAACTGGGGTTGATGAGTTGTATGCAGAGATAATTAAATGTAGTGGAGAGAGTGGAACGAAGTGCTTGTTGGAGGGTATGTAAGAAGGCATGGATGAGTGAAATTGTGCCAGCAGAGTGGGAAAAGGCTGTGATTGTACCCCTGGACAAAAATAAAGGCGAGCAAAGTGAGTGCAAGAATTATCTTTGCATAAGTTTATTGAGTGTGGTAAGGAAGGTATATGGAAGAATTATTATAGAGAAAGTAAGAGAGATATCAGAAGTCCTAGTGAGTGATGAACAGGGTGGCTTTAGGAGTGGCAGATGATATGTGGATCAGATATTTACAGTGAGACAGATAGCAGAGAAGGCTTGTGAGAAAGACTGTAAAGTGGTTATGGCATTCATGGATCTGAAAGAAGCATACAACAAAGTAGACAGAGAAGGATTGTGGAAGGTTCTTCGTATGTATGGTGTAAATGGTAAGCTGATAGGTTCCATCAAGAGTTTTTACGATGGTAGTGATGCATGTGTAAGGGTTAATGTTGGTGTTCGACAAGGTTGTGTAATGTCCTCATGGTTGTTCAATATACAAATGGATGGGGTGATGAGAGAAGTAAAAACACAAGTAATGGAGAGCGGGATGGCATTGGTAATGAATGGTGATGGATGGAATATCTCAAATTTGTTGCATGCTGATGATGCAGTACTACTTGCAAATACCGGACAAAGAACTTGGTAGACTAGTGCAGAGTTTTGCTGATGTCTGTGATCGTCGTGCCTTGAGAGTAAATGTAGAAAAGAGTAAAATGATGGTTATTGAGAGAGAAAATGACACTCATTGTGATGATACAGTGAATGGAGAGAGACTGGAATTGGTGAGAGAGTTCAAATACATGGCAACAGTGATAGAAAAGAGAGGAAAATGTGCAAAAGAAATGGAGAGTAGAATGCCACGAGGAAGAAAAGTAGCTGGTGCAGTTAAGTCCTTGATAAGAAACAGAGGCTTGAGTGTTGCAGCTGCACGAGGTGTACATTAAGGAGTGTTAGTGCCAACTTTAACATATGGATGTGAGACTATGGTGTGGCATGAAAATGAAAAGTCAAGAGTAAGAGCAGTGGATACGGGACTGCTGAGGAATGTATGTGGAGTACAGGTTGTGGAAAGGATACAAAATAATGTGATTCGTGAAAGATGTGAAATGAGGAAGTCTGTGGACACCAGAATTGAAGAGAGTGTACTGAGATGGTATGTTCATGTGGAGAGAATGGATAATAATAGAGTGGTGAAAAAGGTAGATCTGAGCAAATCTGAAGGAGGGAGGAGGCAAAGTAGGCCAAGGAGAAGGTGGAAGGATATGGTGGATGAGTGTGTGAGGAAAATACGTTTGGAAGTCGGTGAGGCTGGGGGACTGCCAACAGATCGAGCTGGCTGGATGAATGTTGTGAGGAGGACACATGATCAGGGATTTGGTACCCCTTTTTAACGTGACAGCATCCGGATTGACTCTCGGATACGTTTATGTGAAACTACAGAGTATGGTGAATGTTTCTGGCTTCTTGGATGGAGCCTGGATTCTGGGGGCTTGAATGATGAGTGAATGGAAGCGTGGCCAATTGGAGTGGGCAAATTTGGGCTGTCTAGGCATTACTACTCCTCACCCTGCCCTAGGGTGGGAAAGGAGGTCTGGATGATGATGATGATGATGATAAGAGTAATTTGGAGTGAAATGTGCAGAAGTAGTTGGTGTTATGAAATCTCCAGTGTGGCTTAGTATATGAATCAGAGTTGCATTTGACTCTGAAGATTTCAGAACAGTGACCCGGAAATGTACATTTTGAGATATGTTCCAAATATCATAAATTGACTTGTGGATGGATTATTCATTAATGTTTAGTGTGGTATGCATTTCTTTGAAAAGTCTCATAGTTAAGAAGAGCAGTTTTTCATAAATTTCCTGAATCACAATTGTCCCATCTGACATGCATGCTACAGCCTAATGGCCAGACAGTAATTAGGTACATACAAAAGCTGTATATTGGGACTAAAATGCCATACTCTCTCAGGTACCAAAAATTTATAAGCAGGATTGTATCTCCCTAATAATACTGTACATGAATTTGTATTAGATACAGCATTAGATACCTAAAGCTTTGGTTTAAGAACTGTTGCCAAAAGTTAGGAATGCAGCCTTTGGTCTTTTTTTTTGTGACTGAGATGAAGGGGGAGAGGGAGAGAAGAAAAACAAGAATGAGGTGGAGGACTGTGGTTGAGAGGTGCAGTAATGGTAGTGGTGTTATTTGGAGGGAGTGTAACCCGATGGCAGAGAACAAGTGACATGGAGGTGGTTTGTTTATGGAGACCCTCTTCAGGATTAAGCCATCTGTTTACAGTTACATAGATAGATAGATTGGTGATCCATATGGATGGCATCACAGCAGTAGTTATTTCAAGAGTTAGAAGTAGATGTTGATGGAATAATTTGGCGTTATGTTATAGTTCAAGAAACTATAAAATTAATATATGAATGTATCAGTATCTCTAGTGGTAGGTGAAGGCACTTACCATCCACTCTCTTGATGTAGTGCTACTCTCGGGTGTCTGCCCTTTCCTCTCTTCCATCCTTCCTCTTCTGTCTTTCTTTCCTTCATTCTTTCCTCTTTCTTCTGCCTACAGGTGACTTTACACTCTCTCTTCTGTCTTTCTTTTCTTCATTCTTTCCTCGTCCATCTACCTATGGGTGACTCTACACTGAGTGACAAGCCAAATGGTTTCCATTTACTCTGCTGGGAGGTAACCATATAACCAAATTATGGTGCTTGGTAGCTTAGTGGGTAATTAAGGCGCTCCAATCAGATTAAGCCCATGTAGGTTTATATTCGAGGGGTGGTTGGGGTTTATTGCCCACATAATGCCACTCAGGGATGACAGTCTAGCACAATTTCATGAAACTGTGGCTGAATGAGGCATTTTTGGGGAAAAGCAAGCAACTTACTTTTTCTTATGGATTTTGAGGTGCTGAATACAACCAGGGGTGTTGCTAAGCGATATTTTGCCATGTAAGGGGTCAAATTAAAGGTCAAAGGTTATTTGGTGAATTGCGGGGTTTCCTGTTATATTTGAGATAAGGCACTGCTAAAATCAACTTAATTCCATCAATGATGCAGGTAGATAAGTTGGCTAGGTTTCATATTGTAGCTAAGGAAATTCTGTATTAGATGACATCATCATTTTATGATTTTTTTCCCCATGATATTGGCCCAAACTCTTCAGAGAAGGTGATGGATGAGAAATCGTATGCCAACAGTATCCGAGCTCACAAACTGACTTGGCAGGGTCTTTGGAGGATCTTGATTCCACAGTTTGAAAGTTTCTTGGAAGGAAAAGATTACACAATGAAGCAATGATTGTCAGAATTAGCCAAGGACAGTTACGAGGAAATGAGCATTCTTAGTTCAGAGAGGTTTCGTTGTCATTTCACGGCTTTCTTGGAATCACGAGATAAGGAGCCAAATTTTCAGTTTTGGATGCAGTATCTCAACATGATATCTCCTGCTCTAGTTTACCCAAGCCCTGTGTGAAGGGTCATGGGAAGGCCATCTAGAAGCATTCCAAGCCATGCTTCCTTTCTATTTCAGGTACAACCATGCCAACTCTGCACACTGGGGCAGAGTCTGCCTTTCAGAAATGAACCAAATTCCCCACAAAGTGAAGCATGAATTCCAGCAAGGAAACTTTGTTGTGAAGGGTTCTGACAAACTCTTCAATCAGGTGGATGCTGACCACAGTCTTGAATGGCTGAATGGGGTTGGAAAGAAGGCAGGTGGCATCACTGGGATAACAAAGACTACCTCTGCTCTCAGTCGTTGGGCTCTGTCTTAAAATCTACGAGCATGCATTGCAGCACAGACTAGAGAAATGTTCAGCATTGACATTGATGATGAAATAACTCCAAATGAAGGTACTCCAGGAAGGATGAAGCATGATAACCTAGATGAGAACAACATCCTAGAAGTTCTAGTTAGAATCAAGGTTTTCAAAAGTGTAGCATCATCAACTCAGCTTATGGACAATGGCACCAAAGATGTTGTGACACCAGAACATCATGAACTGACGGAAGTTCCCATCAGTATTGCTGAAGCTGATGCTTTACTGAGATTTGGGACGAAGTTAGTACTTGTAGATGTTCTTACTCAGGATGTGATATGCCCACCTAATCTTGAACTACTGGATAGTGAGAGCTCATGTCTTGTCATAGATGGCCAGGCAACCGTTGTCTCCTTTGGTATACCTAGCGGGGCAAAGATATTTGCAGATTATGCTGATAGGTTTGTTGGCCACATTTTGAAACTTGGCAAACAGTTTGACCGCATTGATATTGCATTTGACCAGTACAGGGACTCTGGCACATCAGTAAAAGAGGGAATTAGAGAAAGACAAATGAAAACTTCACATCCTATTCGACGTTTGATAGAAAACTGAGAGGTTCCATTACCATCCAAGTGGACTGATTTCCTGGGATTGCCCGACAACAAGAAGGATCTGTCTGCCTTTTTGTCAGATGAGCTAATTTCATCAGCTCCACCAGAGAAGTTCATGGTTGTTTCTGGTGGATTGAGGTTAGTGGTGAAAACAAATAACTCTCAGATGGATACAGCTGATTTGATAGCTGACCACGAGGAGGCAGATACGTGTGTGATTTTGCATTGCATCAGTTCCCCTGCGAAGCATATCGTTGTGTCTGTGCGTGACACTGACATTGTTGTTCTACTTTTGGTGAATTATCGCAGAATGCAGTGCAAAACTCTGTGGGTGAAGGCTGGAACATCAAAGAAGCCCAAGTACATCCCCATTCATGAGATTCATAAATCGTTAGCATTTGAGCAGCAGACACTTGAAGAACTCCTTGCATACCATGCAATAACTGGGTGTGACTCTGTGTCTTATTTCATGGGTCATTTTAAGAGGTCAGCCTGGACTTTGTTCCAAGAGAACCACAACCTGCTGCAGGATCTGGGGACCACTGGCACCATCTCCGATGAAGGGCTTCATAAGGCAGAGCAATTCATCTGCAAAGTCTGCAAAGTCCCACATGACACATGTGATAAGGGATGTGTGTACCTGTTCTCTAAGTTGAAATTGCCAGAGTTGCTACCTCCAACTAGTGATGCGGCAAAGTTACATATACAAAGAGCCAATCTTCAATGCTTCATATGGTGACAAGTACATGTTCCCACCCCCTCACTGCCATTGCCAACTACCTGTGGCTGGGAGGATACTGATGGAAAACTGAGACCAGTCCTGACTACACTATCTCCCATTCCTAAAGCATGTAGAGACATAGTTTCTTGTGGATGCATCAAGGGCTACAGTACTCACAAGTGCTCATGCAAAAGGGCAAGCCTTCCTTGCACAGCTGCTTGCAGATGTAATGAGGGCGAGATGCACTGCAGGCAGTACAATGATGTGTAATATAAGCTACCAGTTGGAATACAGACTTTATCAAAAGCAATTGTATGTTAATTTATGGGAGTTTGGAAGTTGACCCTTTGTATCACAGCCCCTGTATGAGAGATCAAGGATTCCTTTAGTACAAAAACTACCCACATCATTAGTCTTTCAAGTGAATCTAGGACAAATACATTATATTGTCAGGTTTTTAGTCAGTGGAGATCAATATTAAGATAGGGACTAAATATAAGGTTCCAAGGGTTCACGCAAGTTTTTGACCTCAAGTACTCATATTATGGAGAGAAATCATTAAATGATCATGTCACCTAATAAAGAATTTCCTTAGCTTCAATATGAGACCTAGCTGACTTATCTACCTGCATTATTGATGGAGTTATGTTAATTTTAGCAGTGCCTTATCTCAAATATAACGGTAAACCCCGCAATTCACCAAATAACCTTTGACCTTTAATTTGACCCCTTAAATGGCAAAATATCGCATAGCAACACCCCTGGTCGTATTCAGCACCTCAAAATCCATAAGAAAAAGTAAGTTGCTTGCTTTTCCCCAAAAATGCCTCATTCAGCTTAAATATCCATCTCTTCCGATAATTGTACTAGTCTATGAGTGAGGCTGGTCACTCTCATCTTAAGTGTCAGGACCAACTTGTCTTGCCCTTTGCTCCTATGCTTCTCATGGGGCGACATAGGATTGGATGATGGATGGATGGATCAGTACCTTGTAACCCATTTAATTCAAATTAAGGTTGCATCCTGCATTAATTCTTCTTACAGCTGCCAGATTATTTTTTCCTAACTTAGAAATGGCCTCTTATATTAGAAGGATTATCAACCCTTGCTGAGCTGCAGACCTCGTATGGGGCACAACAAATATTTGCGTGGGCCATGCAGCAAGCCTCATATGAGGTACAGTTTACATAAAACAGTGACCCAGGGGAGATAAACTATATTACAGTCAGCCCAGTAAGGGTTAAGGCTGTGTCTAGCCATTCCATTTCACAAAGTCTATCCTAAGCCAAATAAAATAGTCAGGAGATGCCAAGAATTTAATTTAAAAAAAATTATTTCAGATCATTAACCCTTTCAGGTTGCAAAAAGGTCCATTCGTCCAGTCTGAAAAATTGCATTTGTGACCAAAAAATCAAGGTTTGTAAATTTAGAAGAAACTGTAATATGCATGTATAAGGGATACACATCTGTCAACAAAATAGTAGGGCTCAACTGTACTTATTGTACAAGAGCCGTATTAACGATGGGAACCTGCATAGCAAGTGGTGTGTGGTGTCAAAAATTAATGCATTTCTGCATACAAAATGATAAGAAACACACCTGCTAACCTAAATTCATAAATCTGTGTTATATCTTCTTAATTGGGTTTTCCAGTACCCTGGAAATAAGTAAATGTTGAGAGAAATACTGATAACATTCACCAGTTTCCCACCACAGTTCTGAGATGCGCTCAAATGGGCGAGCCACAATCGTGGTTAGAGTCCTGTACTGATAAAGCCACGATCATGACCAGGAGACCTGTACTGATAAAGCTATGATCATGGCCAAGAGATTTGAATGGGTTAAAGTTGTGGAAGGTGGGGGCACTCATCATCCACTCACTCGTTGTAGTGCTGCTCTTGGGTGTCTGCCCTTTCCTCTCCTCCCTCCATTCCTTCCATCCTCGTCTGTCTTTCTTTACTTCATTCATTCCACATCCTTCTGCCTACAGGTGACTTTACACTCCCTCTTTTGTCTCTCTGTCCTTCATTCTTTCCTCTTCCTTCTGCCTGTGTGTGACTCAACACTGAGTGACAAGCCAAATGGTTTCCTGTACACAAGGAAACCATTTTCTATGCTGGGTGGTAACCATATAACCAAATTATGGTGCCTGGCAGTTTAGTGGGTAATTACAGCGCTCCAATCGGACTGAGCCAGTGAAGGTTTATATCCAAGGGATGGTTGGGGTTTATTGCTCACATAATGCCACTCAGGGATGAATGAGGCTGGTCACTCTCATCTTAAATGTCAGGACCAACTTGCCTAACCTCGAGCTCCTACTCTTCTCATGGGGCAATGTAGGATTGGATGATGGATGGATGGATTATTATTATTATTTTTTTCTGCAGATGTGAAGCCCAAAGTGGAGTGCTCATTGGTGACTGAGTTTCAGGATCATATCTTTGTTGCTGTTGATGCTGAGAACTTCTTCTTCCTCCATGATCTTATTGCATCCTACGTCAAGGACACCAAGGATAAAATGGTGAGGCCAATGCACTGTTTCTCCTTCTCTGGCAGGTGTTGGTGGTATGGCCCCAGGCTTATATGGATGTGAACTTTGTTGATTCCAAGCCGAAGTTGCCCATCTCGTGCAAGTGACTATCCTCCTTTTGAGGGATAGGGGGAGTAGTAGAGGGATATTTTTACAGTCAGTTCTCACTGTAATTAAGAAATGAGTTTAGAGAGGCCACAGCTTCTGCATATGACAGCTGTTGTTTGTTGAGGGAACTGTCAGATCAATTTTATAAGTAGCAATGAAACTTGAATGGGCAGTTTTTCCTTGCTTAAAACCATGTAGCAAAAGAGGATGTTAAAAAAGGCTGCTTATGAGGAGGGCTGCCTGTATAACTTGACAGCGTAGGTGCCAGGTAATATTGGTGCTTTCACATGACAGCGTTCTTGTACAGTACCCTGTAGCAGGTAGCACAGCAAAATTATTCACAATTAATGGCATAAGTCATGGTGACATACATCATGCTGCTGCTAGATCAGTTTATACAGCTTGGGAGGACTCCTGGTAGCGAAGGGGTTAATGAAGGCTATATCTAACCCACAAGTCTGAAATATCTCCCAGCCTGCATGAAATCACCTGGCACTATTAAGAATAAAGTTTGAAATATGTCACAAGTTTCAGGAGATTTATAACACTTACTAACCTCTTCAATGCAAGGACATGCTTGTACTTTATTGAGGTTAATGCCACATTATTTTATTTAACTTAAGAGAGAACTCTTGGATTAAGGGTGTTAAAGACCATATTCACAGTGGCAATGGAGATTTGGTAATACCTTTTCTTTATTGATTTCTTCTGCACATTGCACATTTCACCATCCTCTTGTATTGATGTAAGTTTTTATTGATATTAAAGTGACATAAATAACACAAGAGAATTTTATGGTGTACCAGCAATATACAAAGTAAATTTGTGAGGAAGATGTGCTGTGAAACCTCCAGTGCCCCACAGAATATTGTCCACAACACTGAGGGTCATTCAGAGTTCATTTAGTTCTGAAAGTTTATGCAACAATGCTAATACAGTGAAAGACTTTTATAGTAAGATTAGAGTAAAATAAAAATTAAGAAAAGCTATAATGTAAAGTTTTCCTGTAATTACAGTACCTACGTTAACCCATTCCGTGCTGTGTCCATATATATATGGACAATGCGATAGTGTCCAAATTGACAAGTCCATATATATACGGACTAACTCATAGTACAGTGCCCTAAATTGCTGAGTCTGTATATATACGGACACGGTTTTCCTCACATTTGTGTGAAATTATTTGAATCTGCCCATGGTGTGTGACATAAAATGGGATGATAGACACCCCTCCACCCCTCCCATGCCATATACCAATATAATATGAAAAAAACTGACTATGAAAGTACGTAAAATTACAGTAAACCCTCAATATAATGAATCCTGGTATTGCGAATTTCGGATTTAGCGAATGGCCAAATCGTGACCGAACTTCCCCCGGATTTTACGAACAAAGGTCGCTAAATGAGGGGGAAGCTCGGGAATCAGCCCACGGTGACAACAGCATCCCTTCCTGGCACTGTAAGTGTACCCTAACAGCATCCCTTCCTGGCACTGTAAGTGTGCCCTAACAGCATCCCTTCCTGGCACAGTAAGTGTACTGTAACAGTACTACATTATACTGTACCCCCCCCTGGGGGTAGGGGGGTTTCAAGAATACTCCCCCAGTATCCCTGCTTGTCGTACGAGGCGACTAAAAGGGTTGGTGGTGGGTTAGTGCCCCACCCCGTAAAAAGAACTAACTAAAAAAGCAAATAAAGCGCCTCGGACCCGGACGGACCATACGTTGATGACTAAGGAACGGACAAAGGACATTCTGAGAGTAGGAACGTGGAATGTGAGAGGAGTGAATGATGAAGTGAAAGAGAGAGAGATTGTCCAGGTGCTTGAGGATGCAAAAGTGGATATATGTGGATTGACTGAAACTAAATGGCAAGGTGAAAGGATGAGAGAATGGGAATACGGTGTAGGTATATGTGCAGGAGTCAGTGAGAATGAGAGGGCAAGAGAGGGAGTATGTCTGATGATAAGCAAGAAGTGGAAGGAGAATATAAGAGAGTATGGAACAGTGGGTGCAAGGATTGTATGGGTGAGGATGAAAGTAGGTATACAAGCATGGGCGATTGTATGTGTATATGCTCCAACAGAGGATCGAGTGGCAAGAGTGAAAGATGAGTTTTGGGCGAGAGTAGAAGCATGTATGGACAAGTTTGAGAGGAGCGAGAGAGTGCTGTTGATTGGAGACATGAATGGCAAAGTCGGGGAATGTACGAGTGGATGGAGTGGTTGGTCAGTGGGGTGTGCCAGCGGAAGTAGATGGGAATGGTAGTGCTTTGGTGGACATCTGTGCTGGTAAGGGGTTGGCAATAGTCAACACCTACTTTAGATCATAAGATGATCCACCGGTATACATGGAGAGTAATGAGGAGGATGGATGGTGAACTTGTTGAACGAAAGGCAATGATAGACTACGTGTGTGTGGATGAGCGAATGAGAAGACAAGTGTTGATGCAAGGGTGTGGAGAGGGTGGGGGAATGGAGTTCCCGGACCATCACTTAGTGATGGCCAAGGTAGAGCTGCAAAGAAAGTGGTTGAGGAGGCGAAGGGGAAGACAGGAGGAAGCAGCTCCTGTGAGAAGAGTGGAGAAATTGCAAGATAGTGAGAAGAGGACAGAGTATAAGAGCATAGTGGAAGAAAGATTGGGAAGGTATGAGCTAGAGCAGATGGAAGGGGTGGAAGACGTATGTAAGATATTCACGGAAGAGATAAGCACAGCGTGTGAGGCGGTTTGTGGGGTGAGGAGGAGATGCAAGGGTGTGCAAGGGACAGCATGGTGGAATGATGAGGTGAAACGAGCTGTGGAACAAAAGAAGAAGGCATATGGTGAATGGTTGGCGAGTAGAGGTAGGGGAGAAGATGAGAGAGAGAAGAGAGAAGTATATGTGAGCAGGAGAAGGGAGGTTAAGAGACTGGTGAAGGAGAGTAAGAAGAAAGTGGATGAAGAGTTTGGGAGGAATCTGAGTGTGAAATGGAGGGAGAGTAAGAAATTGTTTTGGAAGGAGGTAAAGAAAGTAAGGCAGTGTGAAAGGGGAAATAGTAGGGGAGTGAAAGATAGGAATAATAGATTGTTGGTGGAGAAGAGAGAGAAATTGAGGAGATGGAAGGAGCACTTTTGAGGATTTGTTGAATGTAGAGAGGAGAGCAGTGTGAGTATAAGTGGTTGGGGAATGGCTGGGAGAAGAAGAGATGAGAGGAGGGAGGAAGAGATCAGTAGGTCGGAAGTAGTGGAAGCGATGAAGAAGATTAAGCTGGGAAAGGCCCCAGGAATTGATGGAGTGTGTGGTGAAATGCTTAGGTATGGGGGTGAGATTGTTGTGGAGTGGATATGGAAGTTGTGTAGATTGGCTTGGGAAGAGGGAAGGGTTCCAGAGGACTGGAAATCAGGTATAATTGTTCCTCTGTACAAAGGAAAAGGGGAGAGAGAAGTATGTGGTAACCATAGGGGTATTTGCCTTCTTAGTGTGACTGGTAAAATATATGGTAGAATACTCATTGATAGGGTTAGGCATATGACAGAGAAGCTAGTTGGAGAAGAACAAGGGGGATTTAGGAAGGGAAAAGGGTGTGTAGATCAGATATTTGTTCTAAGATGTTTAGTGGAGAAGTATCTAGAGAAGGGAAGGAAAGTGTACGCTGCCTTCATGGACTTGGAGAAAGCTTATGACAGAATAGATAGGAAAGGTATGTGGAAGGTATTAAGAATATATGGAGTGGAGGGGAAATTGTTGAGTGCTGTGAAGAGTATGTACGAGGGAGCTAGGGCTACGGTGCGAGTGGATGGTGAGCTGAGTGAGTTCTTTGATCTCAATGTGGGACTGAAACAGGGGTGTGTAATGTCTCCTTGGCTGTTTAATATATATATGGATGGGGTCGTAAAGGAGGTACAAGGTAGGGCAGTGGATGTGGGGATGGCCTTAATGAATGAGGGTGAGATTTGGAAGCTTCCGGTGTTGCTGTTTGCTGATGATACAGTATTGTTGAGTGAAGATGAATGGGAGTTGCAAGGTTTGGTGAATGAATTTGGGACAGTGTGTAGGAGGAGGAAGCTGAAAGTTAATGTAAACAAAAGTAAAGTTATGGTGTTTGAGAGGAATGAAGTCACAGAGTGTGCAGTGAGGTTGGATGGTGAGGATATGGAGAATGTGAGTGCATTCAAGTACTTGGGTAGTGTGATGAGTAAGGATGGAACTTTGGGGGATGAAGTACGTGAAAGGGTACAGCAGGGAAGGAAGGTTGTTGGCACACTGAAAGCAGTGATGAGAAATAGGAGGTGAGTATGGAAGTTAAGAAGTCACTGCATGATGGTATTGTGATCCCTACCCTGACGTATGGAAGCGAGGCGTGGACCTTGCAAGAGGGGAACAAGTCAAGAGTGAGAGCAGTGGAAATGAGTTACTTGAGAGGAGCATGTGGAGTGACATGGAGGGACAGGTTGACGAATGAAGAAGTGAAGGAACGTTGTGGGGTAGATGTGGATGTGGTTGAAAAGATTAGGAGAAATACACTGAGGTGGTTTGGACATGTGGAGAGGATGGAGAATGAAAGACTGACTAAGAGGGTGTATGTAGGTGAGGTGGAGGGAGGGAGAGGGAGGGGTAGACCGAGGATGAGGTGGAGGGTTGGAGTTGAGAGGTATATGAGGGAGGGGGGGGTGAGTTGGGGGGAGGGGAGTCAAATGGTGGGTGACAGAGTGACTTGGAGGCGTTTTGTCTGCGGCCACCCTTTGCGGGATTAGGGCGTCGGGCTATAGATAGATAGATAGATTTATGTGTACAATTTCATACAGTATTGTGTTTACAGGTACAACTTCATAAACCATTGAATGCTCCATGTAAAACTTCATGGAGTTAGTTTAGGTTATGTTTGAGCATGTAGGACCAAACGACTCCCCTTATATAGCGAACTTAGTTCGGTAATCCCTCGGAAATACTGAACCCCTTGTATATAGCAAACTTCCGGATGTAATGAGCCACCCCCCCTCGCAGTTATTTCATTATACGGAGGGTTTACTGTGGCACGGAACCCCAACTTCCCAACATCGTAGTTTCGTCTGTGGCCTCAATACAACAGGTTGCATTTACATGCTACAAGTACTCCATGCATCCATCCACTCCTCACCAAAATGGACTGTCAATCCACATCAGCCACTGACAGTAACTGAAAGTAGCCATCTGATGCAAATCTGGGTCTCGCCGTGCTGCCAATGATATTGTGCTTACTCCTGACTCCCATTTGAAGTTGGAAAACTTCCAAGTGATGAACTAACTGATAGTGATGTACATATAGTGTATATAATGAAAGTAATATAAGTATCTATCTATCTATTGCCAGATGCCATAATCCCGTAAGGGGTGACCATTTGACTTTTGAGTTATTTGTTTTATGGGGAGAGGCACTAACCCTCCATCAACCCACTTGTTGACACATAGGGAGCACGTATGGTTTGGTTATATGGTTACCATCCAGCGTTGTAAATGGTTTCTTGGCTTACAGGAAACCATTTGGCTTGTCACACAATGTAAAGCCACCTGTAAAGGAGAGGAAAGCAATAAGAAGATGGGAGAAATAGGAAGAGAAGAGGCCAGGCGCAGAAAAAGAATGATAAAAACTAAGGAAGAAGTAGGCTGCACTACATCAAGTGAGAGGATGATGGTCGCCATCACCTACCACTAATGCTACTACAGATTATAAGTTTCAGCATTACCACAGAACACATTTCCATAGTACTTCTAAGAGGAAAGTTCTGGAAAGCTTAACAGTACAGGGGCACTCATTATTATTTCACTATAACTGATCATCATCCAAATCTAATTTCCCATAACTAGCAGTGTAGGGGGAAAAAAAAAATACGATCAACGTTAAAAGTCTTGCCATATTTCTTGCTTCATCATCCAGGGATTTAAAAAATCATTTTCATTTATAAAGGCTACAGTATGCCTGCATATGCCAGCTTGGTCATCTAATGATGGCTTTCTATGCTGCTTGATCTCTAGAATCCCCTCTATTCAGTCCTTTATCCCATAGGTCACGTTATATGATCTCATCCAAAGTCTTTTTTGATCTGTCTCACACAAGTCCCCCCTCAACATTAACATATTTCACCCCCCACATCCAATTTGGAGAATCTGCAGCAACTAAGCAACCATCACCAGTGACACTGATCTGTGGCTGAAGTCACGTTTGTCAGTGGCTGTGAATTTACCAGACTAATTTTCAAACACCTTGGAGAGAGAAGCACAAGAGGCAACAGAACTGATGATGTTGACTGCACATTAATTGAAAGGGAATCCATGGAAATACTTATTTAATCCTTAACTGTGCAAGCTCCCAAATTTACAGAAATTCTACCAGGTACACAATTCTATCAGGTGCACAATGTGGTATAATCTTTCATTTTACTGTCACTTCAAGACTGTCTAATGAAATAATGTGTCTTATTTGTATAAAAAACACCAGAGATCCTAGCGTTGTGGTGATGTATGGTGTTCTTCCAGTGTCAGTCAGTGATACCTGTACTTTTGACTCTATGTTTGCCTAGAGTTTTATTCTTTTGTAGCTTATTTCATGTAGCTCAGTGGCAAAATAGGCCAATGTTATGGCTCTACATCTTCTCTACAGCAATTCTTCATGATTAGTACCATTTTCTAGCATAAATCTGTTGTTACAACTCAGCATTCGAAATGGATAGACGGCAATTTTGGGCCAAGTTAGAATAAACGCAGTATAGCATCAGCAACATCCTATGCTTATACCCACAGCTATAAATGGTGTGGGTGGGATAAAGAAAATGGGAAGAGGGAAAGGACAAACACAAGTCAGACCCAACATCAGAATTCCCAGCATAAATGGTCCACACATCCATTCTTTCACCAGCCAAGTGGCCTGCAAAACTATTATGAGCGGATATACAGTGAGGTTAACATAAATCATTAGCAAATAACGTTAATAAATAATGGTACAGTAGTGCACCAACTTTCGCTACAGCAAGATTCGTGGAATCCACTTTCGCAGCATGCACCAAATATTCCCTAACTTCCACTTTCGCTTGAAAAAAATTGATTTTCACGCCCAAATTTTGGGTTTGGGACAATATTTTGAACTTTGAATTTCCTGCACCGCCCGCCCGCAACCCACCGCCATCTTGAATGACGTCATGTCAACACTGTCCACCCATTCCCGCCATTGTGTACGAGCGTGCTAGCTCCATTGTGTTGGATTCTCACGGTTCAATGGCCTCTACTATACCTGGTAGTGTGGGGAAAGGGCCTGGTTGTGTGGGGGGAGAGCCTGGTGGTGTGGGGGGAGGGCATCTGAGGAGGCAGAGAGAGAGAGTGGTAGCGAGGCAGCAAGAGGTGGCGCCAATACGTCTGGCGTGGCTAAATAAGTCCGCCACGCGCCTCGGATACTTACCCCCAACATCCATTAAACACCTCAACCTGGTCTCTGTGGTATGTTTCCCCTCATATAATGTGTACTGTACAGTTTTTATTGTTTGTATCTCAAAATGCAATGTACAATAGTGATTTGATGTACTGTATTGCAAGTGAAAATGAAAATCTGATGTTACTTTAGGATAACCGGGAACCAATTAGCCTTTTTGCCATAAAGACAATGCCCCAACTTTCGCTAATTCCACTTTCGCGCATTATTTTTGGACCCAATTAGGCGCGAAAATTGGTGCCCCACTGTACTTACAAAATAGTACGGTAGTTGCAGTATCTAGCTAACTTCCATATCATTACCTGAACCTTGTAAGCATTAACCCCTTAACCGCGGGGCGTCACTTTCGTGACGCTTGGGAGCAAGGGATCATACCGCGGGGCATCGCTTTTGTGATTCTGTGTTATTTTGAATTCACCCGGGCTTCCAAGTGGGGGCTTGTATCATCTATCAGTACTGCCAATGTCCAACACTAGTCAGCACTCCTAATCTCATCTGTACTCCCATCCATTGTTGACAATTTAGCCATTTCTAACCGTTCTTGACTCCCCTCCCTACCCCCCCTCCATTACCCTATCCTCTCGCCTGCCTGGCCGTGCTACGCTAAGTAAATCTTCCCTGGAATTTTTCACTGATTTCATCCATTGAAATAAGCCCTATGCCCTATTCTTATACCAAATAATATATACAAGAAAGAAATAAGGTAAGTGAGAGTGCCATACACCTGGAATTGGCTAATTATCACCTGACAACACCTCATGTGCACTCATTCGTTAATTTTCGCTGTTTATTTCCCCTTGAAATATGCCGTATAAGCTATTTTCGTAATAAATACACATATAAGGAGGGAAGGGAGAAGCCTAAGTGATATTTACATTCACCTGGAACTACCTAATTTATAATGTATTGTCTATATTTCCTGCCAATCATTTCACTGCTATAATTAGCTGTGTCAAGAGGCTAAACGTTGGCAGTACTGATTTCCCCTAGGTAGGCCTCCACCCCAGCCCACCCTTATCAGTTCACTCTCATCTTCCAGTGTGGGGGTACGTCTGTTCGCTCTTGCTAGCTTCAGGGACTTTTCACCCCCATGCAAAGGGCCCTGTGACCTTTACCCCCTACTAAACCTCGTGTGGAAAGAGGTAAAGGGCTGTCAATTGATAAAAGAGTGACTACAATCTTTCTATTGAGTAAAACAGTGCAAGTGGAATTGTAAATAATGTGTAAATAATCTGTAAACAGCAAGTGAAAGTAATGAATGTAAATATACGTAAACAGTGGAAAATAGTTTTATAAGTTACTTCAAGTGACAGTGCATAACACAGTGTAAATAAAATAGAAATGTAAATAACATAAATAAAATAGAGAACGTAAATAGAAATGTAAATGAGTAGTATTATAAGAATACGAGTATATACCCTAGGAGTAATGAAAGTGAAAGTTTCACTCTAGCATGTCTGAATACTATGAGTTATGAGAGTGAAATTGAAAGTGACATTCACTCTCAATGCTAGTATACAGGACGAGAAAGTGAATGCTACGTATTTTACTGAAAGAAATTGAATCCCTACAGTGACAATAAACTAATACTACTGAAGGAAACTTATGGATAAAGACTGTAGATATATATAAGTGTTATATAGTAATAGAAATATAAAGTGTGAGGAGTTTTATGAATAATAAATGACAGAGTACCAAGAGCGAACTAGCGCAAGTGCGACGGTCAGATGCGCTCGTAATTTTCATTGCTTTCACAGTGTTTTTTTTTTAGAATATGGATCCCAAACTACTTGAAAATCATAGAGTAGTGTTTATAGTGTTAATATCTGGCTGTGGTAATCATATTATGGGTTGTCGGGAAGTGTAAAGTGGAGACTTCGTTACCCAACTTCAGAGGTCTCCACAAGTCCTACGGTAATGGACGAAGGCTCAACAAACATTCCGGGAGAAAGCTGAAGGTATGTGCCATAAGCATATGTAATTTTAATATTCTAGGACTAATAACTGATTTTTGGTAAATATTTTTTGGGAGTCTGTCGGAGCCCAAATAACCCCGCGGCACACGCAAAACATTGGTAAACATGCCCGCGGTGTAGGGGTTAAACACTAGCCACTATATGTCTGTTATTATTATTTGCCTTGTTAATTACTTTTCTTACGTAAATGAAGAGGCCCACTGTAATATTGCTGTGCTTCATTCACAAACAACTCTATCTCTCAATAGTCAAATGCCTCAATCCCATAAGGAGTGGCTACAAACACATCGACTCTGTGTTGCCCTGTCCTCTGCCATTTGGCTGCCCTTGCTACACATCAAACTACTGTCTCATATAATTCTCTCCGTTCCTTCTCCCCCCTCCCCCTCTCCCCTTCCATCTCACTCACATATACTCTTAGTCAGTGTCATTTTTCCTTCTCTCCACATGACCAAACCATCTCATTGTACTTTTTTTTTTTTTTTTTTTTTACATCCCCGACTCTGGGCAAAGGCTCAGGGCCTATTTCTTGGGGGCAGTCGCCTATCCCAAGGCCCAGTAGTCCTCCTACACCTCCACATGTCACCACTTCGGTGCTAACACCCACCGTCCATATTGAATACATGCTAGGGCTGTCTCATACAGGACTGGTGTACTGGTATTAGTGGGGGTACTTTTACGACATGTCAGCAGGTCATCTGGTAAATCAGGAAAGTCTGCTTTTTAGGAAATTCAAATCCTTAAACTGTTCGCTGCCCCAGCCGGGATTCGATCCTAGGTCCATTAGGACTGCAGGCCGCCTCTCTACCGATTCAGCCACCGCCTCCCCAACACAATAATTATCCTTTATGTGCTCATTTGTCTGTCTCTGCATGTAACTTAAAACTTACCTAGCCTATTTTCTTCAGTTCTCTCTAAGGCTTGTTCTCAGGAATGCATTCCTGAGAATATAAGTAACTGTAAGTAAATGGAACTAAATCATAAAATCAAGTAATGTAAGGAAAATAACGTAAGAAACGTGATTTACCATAACTAATGTGACTGTGTGCAGCGTGAGTGTTTATTGTGCCTTATACGAGTGTTTATAGTGCCTTATACCAATATATTATTAAAAAAAAAATTAATGTGAAAATACATAAAATTGGCACGGAACCCTAACTTTCCATCATCATAGTTTCGACTGTGGCTGCGTTACGTAAACCTGGTTGCTCTTTCATACTAAAGCACTACATGTATCCAGCCACTCCACACCATATTGGACTGTCTATCCACATCAACTGCTGGCAGTATCTGAAAGTAACCATCTGATGGAAACCTGTGGGTGCTGGACCAAAACACCTGTTTTTGGGCAGAAAACAGCCAAAGTGAGCACTTTTACTATCACTAGGCTTGTGAAAGACCACATTTCAGGTCTGTTCTAGGAAAAAAAGAAAAGTTGAAAGTGGCTGGCATCCTTGGTAACTTTGCCGCCCAGACCCTTGGCAATCTAGGCGCAAAAGCTGACAAAGGCTCCAGCACAGAATGGGTTAAAGTACAGTACTGTACATATTTGATAAACTCACAACCATATTGCATTAAAACTGAATGTGCAAACGAGTAAGGAATCCCTTTATATTGTATAATCATATGTGTGACGCCTGTAGCTTAATTGTTAGATGTATTCAGCCTGCCTCCCACATTACAGTCAGTAGTGATATAGTACAGTATATGGATGCATATTTGAGCCTTGGGTTTTCCCCCTAATCAGGTCCTAAACCCACGCAAATGAGTCCAAAAATAAGTGTAAACCCCCAATTTGCTTTAAAACAAGGTAAACTAAGCCTAAGAGCAGTTTATAACTCACCTAAGCCCAAAAATATAATCAGAAAATTGTCAAATATAAGTGGAAAAACAGTGTTCATGCCACCTATTACTAAAACACATTAATATGTCTAAAAATAGTTTATAAAACACCCTAAACACAAAATTTAAGTTTAAAATATCATCAAAATTGGTTTTTAAAAAATCTAAACCCATCGTTAAACTAGGGTTTGGCCATCGTTAGGTGGGGTATGATGGTATTTCTATCCCCATCGCTAGGCCAGGGTACCGCATCTGAGGGTATCGTATATCGGGTTATACCTGTACAAGTACAGTAGGTCAGACATGTTCTTTCAATGGCACAGGCTTCAGAATATGCTGTAATGATTTGAGAGTGTGCCCATATCCATGTTGTCAGTTTTAATCAAATGGCTTCATATCCATCAGTTTCAGTGCTGAGATTCACTATTGTTAGCAGAGTCTGTTCATTGAACTTAGCTCCTTCAGTCTGATGATCTATTTTTTATTTTATTCTTCCTGTCTCTTGGTGATATGTTTTATCCAGGGAAGAATTTTGGAATAAGAGGAGTTACATATAGCTTTCAGTGATCCTTTAACCCCCTCGCGCCCAGATGCATATTACGTAGGTTGAGCATAAATACCAGTCACCCCATGGTGCCCACACACTACATGTTCTCCGTATTATTTATAATTTTCTTACATGTTTATGTTCAGCAAAATGTTCATTATGTGTACTTTCATGCTAAATATGATATATAATGCATTTGATATACAGTATATAGTATGTACTGTACAGTAATAAATGGTACGGTAGAAGTAAAGAAAAAAATCGGCTAATAGCCAGTGGTTCTTTCCTTTTTACATTAAAAAAAAAAAAAAAGATTTACAGCACATGGTTTCTTCATTTTTCTATCTGTCTATCTATTGCCAGATACCTTAACCCCATAAGGGGTGCCAAAAACAAGTCGCCTCTATGTCGCCCTTTCCTGTCATATCATTGCCCTCCCCCCAGCTCACATCCCTGACTCTCTCATACACCTCTCACTCCATCCCTCCACCACATCCTCAGTCTCCCTCTCTGCCTCCTCCCCTCCACCACACTCACATACTCTCTCCTTGTTAATCTCTCGCTCTCCATCATCTCCACATGGCCAAACCACCTCAGTGTACTTCCCCAAATGCTTTCTGTTGCATCCATGCCCACACCACAATGCTCCTTTGCCTCCTTATTTGTCATTCTGTCTCTCCATGTAACTCCAGATGCTCCTCTTAAGTAACTCATTTCCACTGCTGTCACTCTTGACTTGTGTCCTTCCAACAAGGTCCAAAATTCTCCTCCATATGTTATAGTTGGTATCACAATATTATCATGCAACAACTTTTTTACTTCCAAGCTCACTTGCCCATTTCTTATCACTGCTTTCAAAGAACCAGCAACCTTTCTTCCTTGTTGTACCCTTGCAAGCTCTTCACGCTCCAAACTTCATCCTTACTCATCACTCTACCCAGGTACTTAAATGCACTCACATTTTCTATTTCCTCATCATCCAACCTCACTGTACATTCAGTGACTTCATTTCTTTCAGAGACCATAACTTTACTCATTCCTACATTTACCTTTAGATTCCATTTCTTACACACACTCCCAGACTCATTCACCAAACCTTGCAGTTCCCCTTCATCTTCTCTTAACAATACAGTATCATCTGCAAACATCAGAATAGGAAGTCTCTAAATGCAGCTATCTCTCGTTAGGGCTGCTGCAACATTCACTGCCCTACCTTATATCTCTTATAACCCCATCCATATACAGATTGAACAAGAATGGAGACATGACACATCTTTGTTTCAATTCAACATTCACAGAAAAATTAACTAAGTTCAATATCCACATGCACTGCAGCCTTCGCGTCCTCGTACATACTGTTCGTGGCTTTCAGTGTCTTCCCATTTACTCCATATTTTCTTAAGCCTTTCCAGTCCTTAACTATTCACTCTGTCATATGCTGTCTTCAGATCCATGAAGGCTGCACACAAATTCTTTCCCTACTCTTGAAACTTTTCCACTACTTACCTAAGATTGAACATCTGATCTACAAAATCTCTTCCCTTCCTAAAACCTCCTGTTCATCTTCAACTAAATCCTGTGTTATTTCCATGACTGTACAGTATTAGTAAGTATCGTACCATATACTTTTCGTTACACTAAGGAGACAAAACCCTATGATTTCCACATATAGTACTTCTTTTTCCCCTTTTCCTTTGTGCAGAGAAATAATTATATCTGATATCCAATCCTCCAGGACTCTGCCTTCCTCCCAGATGAATCTGCACATTTTCCATATTAATTCTACTACTATCTCTCCCTCATGCTTCAGTATTTCACCACACACGTCATCAATTCCTAGGGCTTTTCCCATTGTGGCTTTATTCATTGCATCCTCTACTTCCATTCTACTGATCTTTTCCTGCCTTCTCACATCTCTTCTTTTCCCTAGCAGTCAGATAGATTATTTTCTGGTTAGGAGGGCCAATAGGAGGTTAGTGAGGGATGTTAAAGTTATTGGAAGTGAGGAGTGTGTGCAGCAGCACAAACTATTGATTTGTGATATGGTGCTTAAAGAACAAGTGATGAAAAAGAGGACTTATGTACCTAGGAGGAAATTATGGAAGCTGAAAAACCAAGTAGTAAGGGATGCCTTCTATAGCGAGTTGAGGAGAGTGGTGGCTGAACAGGGAGCTGTAGACAGAGGCGTTAATGAACAGTACAGAGCCCTCAAGAACAGTTTCTTGAGAGTTACTGATGTAACATGTGGTTGGACAAGAGGACCACCAAGACATAAAGTAACTTGGTGGTGGGATGAGGGTGTAGAAGCTGCAGTTAAGGAGAAAAGAAGGCTTTTCCGGGAATGGAAGAAGGGTGGTAGCAAAGAGGAATATTTGGCTGCCAAGCGGAGGGCTAGAAGAGAGGTATACAGGGCAAAGTCTGAGTCACAGAGACTATTATTTGATAACCTAAATCATGGGGAAATGAAAAATATGATATTTAGGGTGGCAGGTCAGGTGAAGAGGGATAATCGGGATATTATAGGTGAGCAGTGTGTGAAGAATGATGAAGGAAGGGTAGTGGTGAACAGTGAGGATATTAAAGATGCATGGAGAGAGCATTATAACCGGTTGTTGAATGAGGAGTTTGACTGGGACAGGGAAGGTTTGGAGCCAGCAGATCCAGTGTCTGGCCCTTGGCCTTTGATTGATGCTGCTACTGTGAGTGAGGCAATAGGCAGAATGAAGGTGGGGAAGGCAGCAGGTGTGTCTGGGTTGACTACTGAAATGTTGAAAGCCTCAGGCGATATAAGGGTGAGGTTAGTCACTGACCTGATAAATAGGATTATTTATGAGTGTGTTATCCCAGATGATTGGCTGAAGAGTGTAATTGTAAATGTGTATAAAGGGAAGGGTGATGCCCTGGAAAGAGGAAATTATAGAGGTATAAAGCTTTTAGATCAGATAATGAAGGTAATGGAGAGAGTTTTTGAAGGTATGATTAGAGAAAGAGTGAATATTGATGAGATGCAGTTTGGGTTTATGCCAGGTAGGGGGACCACTGATGCTATATTCATTGTTCGACAGCTTCAGTAAAAATATATTGGTATGAGAAGGGATCTTTATTTTGTTTTTGTTGATTTGGAAAAGGCCTTTGACAGAGTCCCTAGAGGGGTGGTGAAGTGGGCAATGAGAAAGCTTGGCTTGGAGGAGTGGCTGGTTAGGGTGGTTATGGCTTTGTATGTGGGTGCTCACACCCAGGTAAGAGTGAATGGAGATTTGAGTAATGAGTTTTCCGTGAATGTTGGTGTGCATCAGGGGTCAGTCTTGAGTCCCACGTTGTTTATCATGGTACTTGAAGCCCTTTCACGTGACTTTAGAAACGGACTTCCGTGGGAGTTGTTGTTTGCTGATGATTTGGTGTTGATTGCAGAGAACGAAAGGGAGGCGGAGGAAAGGTTTAGGAAGTGGAGAGATGGTATAGGGCACAAGGGTTTAAGGGTAAATGCAGATAAAACAAAAGTGATGATATCTACTGTAGGGTTGGTGGCGGTACTGTCGAAGACGAGGGAGAGTGACCATGTGCAGTTTCCCACAAGGGCGTGGGAAGTAACTCCATCTTGTGTGGTGTTTGTGATAAATGAGTGCATAAGAGATGTAGTGGTATCAGAGGTAGACTGCGAGATAATGCTGATTTTATGTGTACGGCGTGTCGGGGTGAGCAGGTGGAGGTTGTCAGACGTGAAAGGATTGAACTTGCTGGTGAATCTCTTGAGTGTGTGGAAGAGTTTTGTTATTTGGGAGACATGTTGTGTGTTGGAGGTGGGACTGTGGCTAGGGTGAGAAGTGGTTGGAAGAAGTTCAGGGAGCTCTTGCCTCTCCTGATATTGAGAGGACTCTCCCTACGTGAAAAGGGGTCTTTGTATGCAGCATGTGTTAGGAGTGTAATGCTGTATGGTAGTGAGACTTGGGCAGTGAAGGAGGAAGATATTCGCCGGCTCAGACGTACAGAAATGACAATGATTAGGTGGATGTGCAGTGTGTCCCTGCGTCCAAGGCCTGGAGGGGCTGGGTTTACGATGGAAGAGTTGAGAGGTAGGATGGGACTGGAGTGTATTGGTGTTGTGATGAGGAGAGGTAGATTGAGATGGTTTGGACATGTGGAGAGGATGGGGGATGATAATTGGGTGAGGAGGTGAGAAGTGTTAATATTGGGGATGGGGTTATGAGGGGTACACCGAGAAAGACATGGGACGAGTTCATTAAGTGTGACCTCAAGGTTAAGGGACTGAACAGGGAGGCTGCAATGGATCGTGCAGCGTGGAGAGCCGCCATTAGGTGACCAAGCGAAACGTTTAGCAATTCCTTGAAGTGTTCTATCCATATGCTCACATTTTCTCCGTCCACTCTCAATCTACCATTTTTATTTTGCACTCCCCTACTAACTTCTTTAACACCCTATCTAACTGTCATTATCTCCTTACAGAACATTTTCATACATTCCCTAATTTCTTCCAAATTCCTCATCCTCTGTCTTCTTAGTCTCTCTGTCTAATCTTTTCACCTCTCTCTTCCTTTCTACGTATAACTCTGTCATCCATGTCTCAACTTCCCCCATGTCCCTGCATCCTGTCCACTCTCTATATGCTTTTTTCTTTTGTGCCACAGCTCATCTCACCCTATCATTCTACCATGCTGTTCCGTGCACCCCCTTGTGCCTTCTCTTCACCCCACACAGCATCTCATATGCTGCAGATTTCTTCTGTGAATATTTTGCCTACATCTTCTACCTCCCCCATCTGCACCAAATCGTATTTACTCAATCGCGTCTCTATTTCTCTCTCAGCCTTTTTTTCATCCTCTTGCAACCTTTCTATCCTCTTTGTATGGACTACTTTCTCTTGTCCTTCACTCATTCTATTCTTCCATCACAATTGTACCTTGACTTTCACCCCAAAAGTCTACTCCACCAACATCTGTATGCTCTTGCATCCATTACATACCATGTCATTCTCTCATCCACACACACATACGAACGAGCAGCCGGAGAGAGCAGACATCCTAGCCATCGCTCCTAACCTTGAGTAGTTTCAGGAATTTTGTCTGTCTTGTTTCCTAGGGTCTTTCTTTAAATTTAAAATAATGAAAGTTAGTAGACTACCAAAAATGTAAAGATTTGTTGGCTATAGTATACATGAATGTTTGTGGTTTATTCGGTAACAGCTGTTTTGGTACTTTACCGGTACATTAAACATGGCCGAAAATGTAAACATTGAGGGAATGGAATTTCAAGGATTTGATGCTAATACCAATGTCATGGACCTGGTGAAAACATTAATTATGAGGATTAGTGAACTCGAAAAGAAAGTAGAGAATCTAGTGATAAAGGATGTGTCAGTAAATACGGAAACCACCATACAGAGTCTGATCCAGTCCAATGAAACAGCCAATGAAGAGATTAGGAATTTGAAGCGGAAAAATGTTGAACTGAGGAGGAAACTAGAAGAGAGTACTAATAAAACGGAGAAGGTGAGTAATGTATTAGAAGAACATAAGGCAAAGTGGGCACACGTAGAAGAAGAACAGAAAGAAGTGGTCAGCTTAAGAGAGATCATCCAGGAAGAAAGGGAAATGAACAAGAAAGAAATGGAAGAAAATGTAGTGAAAATACTGAAGAAAAAAGAGAAAATAGTGAGAGAAACTGTAGAAAGGAACAGATGTGTGGTAGTATTTGGAAACAGGGAAGAGGAAGAAAAGGTTAGGTTCGTAAGACTCGAGAGAGACACGAACATGGTGAGAGGAATATTAGGCAAGATTGACCCGAAGGAGACAAGTGGGTAAAAGAAATTGAGGAAGTAAGGAGGATAGGGCCTTATAAGAAAGGGGAAACAAGACCAATGAGAGTCAAGTTTACATCAGAAAGTGTAATAAATGAGATACTTAAAGTGACCTGGAAATTAAGCAAAGAGGCGGGGATGGAAAATATTATAATAAGAAAAGATCTGAATGAAGAAGAAAGAGAAGTTTTAAAATCATTAAAGGAAGAAGTAAAGGAAAAAAATGATAAGAGGACAGAGGAAGAACGTAATACTTTTTTTTGGAGAGTATTGGATATGAAAGTAAGGAAATGGTATTTAAGGAAATAGAAGTGAAGGAAACTAGGGGGGATGGTTGTGAAAGATCAGAAGTTGAGGAAGTGGTACGGACAGAGAGTAGGAGAGAAGAGGGTATCAAAAACGTCAAAAATAATTTGAAGGTGATATATACTAATGTTGATGGTTTCATATCGACAAGGATCGAAATTAATAATTTCTTGAGAGAACATGAACCTGATGTCATGTGCTTTGTAGAGACCAAATTAAGAGAAGATATTGATGTTCATTTGGGAGATGGTAAATACAAACTATGGAGAAAAGACAGAAAAGAAAAAAAGGGAGGAGGAGTGATGATAGCAGTGAAGAACAACATAAATGTAGATACTGTGGAAATGGGAGAAGGCAGGGCTGAAGTGATATATATGAAATTAGAAACTGGAGAGAATGTTAAGAGAGATATGGCGGTAGTGTATGTTCTCCCAAAGACGAGAGTATGGAAGGATGATGAATACCATGAGATGTTGTCAGATATGGCTAGCTACTTGCAAAAAATAATTGAGAAAAGCAATAATATAATTTTGGTGGGTGACTTTAATTGTAAAGAGGTGAACCGGGAGGAATGGTACTCGGGAGGCGGCGAGGATTCGTGGGGCACTATGTTATTAAATATAATAATGAATAATGTGATGACGCAATGGGTCAAAGAAGAGACACGGTTTCGAGGTGAGGACACACCAGCAAGGTTGGATTTACTGTTCACCAAAGAACCCGATGTAATAGAATCATTAGAATATCTCTGTCCTTTGGGAAAAAGTGATCACGTGGTCATTGAGTTCCAGATGTTAATAGGAAACGTCGAGCCAAGAGATGAGCTTCATAGACAGGGAAGATACAACTTTGGCAAAGCAAATTTTACAGGATTGAGAAACTTTTTTGAAAATGCGGATTGGAGAAAATTCAGAGAAACAAGAGAGATACAGAGGAAGTGGGATATCTTTCTAGACCTCTATAATTTGGGAGTGGAAAAATTTGTACCAAGAGTAAGAGGGAAAGAAAACAGGAAAAAGAAGTGGTTTAATAGAAGGTGTATGATAGCAAAAAAAGAGAGAGATAAGGTGTGGAACAATTGGAGAAAGAGAGGTAACGACAGAACAAAGAAAGAATATAAAAGAACAAGAAATGAATACACAAGAATACGTAGAGAAGAAGAAAGGAACTTTGAAAAAGGTATAATTGACAAATGCAAGGATGAACCTAAACTGTTTTATAGATTTGTTAATGACAAACTGAAACAAAAGGAAGGAATCACCAAGCTGAAAGTAGAAGGAGAGGTCTTTAAGGATGCGGCAATGCAAGCAGAAATAATGAACAAACGTTTCCAGTCAGTTTTCACTAAAGAAAAGGAGCTTGTGGAAGGGGAGGGAGTGATTAGAAATGTTCCGGTGATGAAAGATATAAAAGTGGAGGTACAGGAAGTGTATAAATTACTGGAAACCCAAGATGTAAGGAAAGCCCCAGGACCTGATGGAATTTCTAATTGGGTACTGAAGGAATGCAGAGAACAACTGGCGGATAAAATTCACAGCTTAATTGTATGCTCACTGGAAGAGGGGAAAGTGCCAAAAGAATGGAAGAGGGCAAATGTGGTACCAATTTACAAGGGAGGAAACAGGGAAGAACCCCTGAATTATAGACCAGTGTCTCTAACCAGCATGGTCGCAAAATTGTGCGAGAGAATCCTGAAAGACAGATGGATCAGATATCTGGAAGAGATGAATATTTTGGCTGAATGTCAGTTTGGATTCAGAAGTGGAAGGTCATGTGTTTCAAACTTGTTGAGCTTTTACTCAAGAGCGATTGATGTGGTACAGGAGAGAGATGGTTGGGTGGATTGTGTGTACTTAGACTTAGAGAAGGCCTTTGACAAGGTACCTCATAAGAGACTAATGTGGAAACTAGAATATATTGGAGGACTAAAGGGGAAACTTCTGGAATGGATGAGAGACTTTTTGAGAGACAGACAAATGAGGACAGTAATAAAGGAAAAGATGTCTGGATGGAGGGAAGTAACAAGTGGAGTCCCTCAAGGCTCAGTGTTGGCGCCAGTAATGTTCCTGATTTACGTAAATGATATGGTAGATGGAGTGAAGAGTTATGCAAGTCTGTCTGTCTTTTTTTTTTTTTTTTTTTTTTTTTTTGTGCTCGACTCTGGCCAAAGGCTTTAGGGCCTGTATCTCGGGGGCAGTAGCATATCCCAAGGGCCAGTAGTCCTCCTACACCTCCACATGTCACCACTTCGGCGCTAACACCCACCGTCCATATAGAATACATGCAAGGGCTGTCTCATACAGGACTGGTTTAGTGGTATTAGCGGGGGTATTTTTACGACATGTCGGCGGGTCATCTGGTAGATCAGGAAAGTCTGCTTTTTATGAAATTCAAATCCTTAAACTGTCCCCTGCCCCAGTCAGGATTCGAACCTGGGTCCATCAGGACTGCAGGCCGCCTCTCTACCGATTCAGCCACCGCCTCCTTTGCTGATGATGTAAAGATCTTGAGGAAGATAGAGGCTGAGGAGGATTGTAAAATACTGCAGGAGGATTTGGATAGGATACACAATTGGAGCTGGACATGGGAAATGAAATTTAATGTAAAGAAATGTAAAATATTGGAAATGTGTAAAAGTACCAGGAGACCATCACTGAATTATTTTTTGGGTAATGAATTAATCACAAAAAGGAGAGAAGAGAAAGATTTGGGAGTGCTGGTCCAAGATAGTTTGTCACCAGAAAAGCACATTAACAAGATAGTTGGAGAGACTTATAAGCTCTTGACTAACATAAGAGTAGCATTTCATTATATGGATGAGGAAATGATGAAAAAATTGATAGTGGCCATGATCCGCCCCAGGTTAGAATATGCAGCGGTAGTGTGGTCCCCACACATAAAAAAAGATATAAACAAGATTGAGAGAATACAAAGAACAGCAACCAAGATGGTCCCCAGTCTGACGGACCTGTCATACAGAGAGAGGCTGGAAAAACTGGATTTGCCTTCGTTAGAGGAAAGGAGAAAGCGGGGAGACATGATTGCGGTGTTCAGGACCATGGTGGGAGTAGATAAAATTGACAAAGAGGATCTGTTTGTATGGGATAAGAGAGCAACAAGAGGACATGGAATGAAATTGAAAAAGTCAAGCTGCTTGAAGGATATCAAGAAATATAGCTTTCCTTACAGAAGTATAGACTTATGGAATAGCCTGGACAAAGAGATCGTCCAGTCTAAAAACTTAAACGAGTTTAAAGTTAAATTCGACTTATTGAGAAACAGCGACGGAAACCCATGAGCATAGTACATTCCGTGTATATCACAATTGTTTATATTAGGTAAATACTTAAATATTTGGAACGACTTAGACAAAGAGGTGGTGCATGAGAAAAACATTCATGTGTGTAAAGGTAGACTTGATAAATGTGGATATGGAGACAGGACAACACGAGCATTGCTCAATTCCTGTATAGTACAAATAGGTAAATACAAATAGGTAAATACATAATCTGTCATTAACTTCCTTTCATTCAGTTCACCACCCACCCTTCTCATCACTTGCCATGTGTACCTGTGGATCATTTTGTGCTAACTTTATCATCAAAAAATAGCTAAAAGCAGCCTCAGGGGTAGTGAAACACTGTGAGGTCAAAGCAAAATTCATACCTACCATAGCATCAGTAAATGGTGATTATGTCATCAGGCCTCTCATCTAAGAATATGTCTGCCAAGAACTGCCAGCCCTCCTCCAAAACAGGCTCCTTACCATCCCATAACTTACTGTCATTCTCTGAGAAATCACCATTAGATGTGTCACTTTTGTCTGAATGACTTAGCACATACATGTCATCAGAGGTTTCCCAGCGAGATTCAGCCATGACGACATAATATTGATGTAAAGCTACACAAGCAGAGGCACAAAATGACAAGAGTCTGAGAGCTTAGAGGTACCTAGTGTAGCTTCCAAGAGAGCTGGGCACAAACTGAGAAACTGCATAGGTAATGGCGAGGAGGGTGTGATGTGGCACGGGGCTCCCCACATCTTACCCCTGATTGGTTGATGGGCAGAGCTTCTGCCAGCTTCAGTGGCCTTTACCAGACTCTGAGAAGACTCCCACACCTCTGTACCATTGGCATCAAACACTGATACGATAAAATGTAAGGGTGTATGGCGTGGACAGGTTCATTGGTTGCCAGGTTAATGTAAAGGCGTACTTCCTGGGCGTGAATTGGTTAATACAAGAGCTCACCCTGGAGTTGAATAAAATCATGTGGAGATGGCAAGCCTAACCTAAAAAAGTAAATTATCACAGCAAAGTGGTTAAAACCGTGTGAAATCAACAACATTCAGGAAACATTACACACTAACTGTTGATGATGCAGGTAATACAGTGCAGAATATGTTGTTATTCAGAACAATTTTACTGTTCAGTATTTGGCCATATGTTTGAGTAATCTTCTAAGTATAATTTTAATGCAAATTCATATACTCTGTCTACCTTAATTTGGTCTCAAATGACCATCTCTCATCTTGAATGCTTAGCCGTAGCAATAGATAAACATTGGAATATAGTGTTTAATCATGATGAAGTGCTTTCAAAAGTATGTAAAACCATAGCATAGTATGTCTTATTCTGCCATTGAGCTATGGAAAATAAACTCCAAAAGGACAGATACCTGCATCTTTACCATGTTAAGCAGAACAGACTACAATTATAGGTTACTGCAGTAATATTAATGACAGTTGACAGACCTCTGAAATAATAAGTTATCATAATAATCAAAAGCAATACAGTACATAGATATCAGTTTCTAATAATATCATTAAGGTTTATGACCAGTGTTATTTATATATGCAGTTTATTTTCAGTGTGAGTGGTGATCATTTATTCATAGACCTTACCTTCCTCATTCTCCCTTTTATTTTCTCAATCATTATCCCCTCACTCATCCCCATCCTTCCTAATATCATCCTCCTCCCTCACATCACATCTTCACCCTCATCCTCCTTCACACCCTCACCCTTGTCTCCATCCATATCCTTCCCATCATCATTTTCCATATCTCTGCTCTCATCCTTATCCACATAATATTCATAATCCATCCCCTCACTTTTATCCTTATCCTCATTATCCTCATCATTCTCCTCCCTCACATCCTCACTTTTTTTTTTCTCTCCTCATTCCCCCTCATTCTTATCTTTCCCCAAATAATTATCCTCATTTTCATCTTCCCCCACATCCTCACCATGATGTTCATCCTCATCCTCCCCTTACCCTCATCAGTACTGTGAATGCTTACTAATCTCCTGTAATATCTTTGCTGCATTGTTCAGGCCAGGAAAACCAAAGTGGTGAGTTGTTACTGTAGAAAATCATCTTACATTGTATCCAGTGTAATAAAGCCTGGTAGTTTAGTGGTTTGCACGCCTCAGTTGGAGGTATGGCCTTCCATTGGTTTGATCCTCAAGAGGTGACTGGATGCCTGTCAGTTATGCTATACCATCAGGGGAGATAGGCTAGTTATCTGGCCTTAAATGTACCAGAGTACAGTAATCTTTACTCAGGTGCCTTTACCATGGAAGAGTAACATGGCATGGCTGATGCTGTTTATTATCTAGTACTGCACTACAGTAATCCTTTCTCAGGTGCCTTTACCATGGAAAAGTGCAATGACATTGGCTGGTGCTGCTTATTATCTGGTATATGAATATGAAAAATACATATTGCTTGCCAGATATCATTCATCTCATTTACTTTGTAAATTGTGTACGTTAGTGATGTTTATACTGTATTCCTAATGGGCCTAGGATATGATTTTGGGCTGATGCCATCTACCAGTTTGCCACACATTGTACTGTACAACATACACTGTCAACTGTATAGGTTTGCCTGGAAAATATTATGAAAATAGGAATTGTGTTGATATTGCATTTATTAATTAAAAATTGGCCCAAAAACACTTTCTTGAAGTTTGTCACATCTTTCTCAGGACACTTTATATACCGTATGTTCAACCAGTATGCCGTCATCTTCCACATCACTGCACGAAGAGGAAAAATTGGTCAAAATATTTCAGGATTGATGGTTCAGTGCTTACCATATCACTGGTGTGTTCAAGTGATGAATGTATTTTGAACAGACAGTGCCTGAGCTGAGAGTATTTGTAAGAAAAATATGTATTTTAGTTGTAAACATTCTAGCACCCTTAATTATTTGATACCAGTGATGTGATAATCATCAGCTTAACTCCATCTGATGGTATTATGATGTGCATAACTGTAGATGTTTAAGCCTGTGAAGTGGAGTCAGGATTCCAAGGGCTTAAGTGGTGAGTGAATGAGAGTGTGACCCATTTTACTGCGAGGACATTTGCCAGCTATCCTTCTGTCTGTTTTTTTCTTGCATCCTGAACCCTACCTCACTTCATCATTAGGATGGAAAAGAGGTTTGGATGATGATGATGATGATGATGATGATGATGATGACAACATTCATATTAACTGTGTAAATTTCCATCAGTATGTTAGGAACTTCATGTAATGTTTCCTATTCATTATTTCATATTTCAGTTTCCATACAATTGCAAACAGTAATACAGATGCACTTTTTAGTCGGCCCATTATGAAATACATTTACAATATTTTTAGGAGTTTGTTGGGCTTCAAAGATTACAATGTTCAGAAATTCATTGCATGCTGTCACATTATGTATCATAATGAAGTGAATCAGTATTGGAATGCCCACAGCTGCATATCAACCCAAGAACTGTGAGTTACATTCCAAAATACCCAATACTTTTATCGCTACTACATCATGGAAGTATAAATCATATTTTTCACACTTTGTTTTGTCACAAATTGTGGTCAGCTTTTCAATTGCAAGTCAAATGGACCATATAACTTCCTTTTATCATACAACAGCATACCCTCTTTAATCTCATAACCCCAAAATCGGTTTCCAATAAAATGATAGTATCCATCCATCCATCCATCATCCAATCCTACGTTACCCCATGAGGAGCGTAGAAGCCCGGGGCGAGGCAAGTTGGTCCTGACATTTAAGATGAAAGTGACCAGCCTCACTCATCCCTGAGTGGCATTATTTGAGCAATATTTAGTGCCATGGTTGGTGCCATAGCACCGTAACATTAGATATCTATAGCACCTAAACTGTAGCACATAATTATGTAAAAATTTAAGAACATATAATCAGTCACATTACCCATGAGTCCGTAAGAACAGAATTGAAATATTGGAAACTTCTTTTCCCTCCATCCCCCATCCACCACCACCACAACCACATACCACCACCACCACCACCATCACCACCACCACAAAGGTCCCTTTGAATCCTAATGGTGCAGTTGACAGGTTAAACATTAGTCTTATTTAACCCTAGGATCATAAGTCTACCACTGTAAGTTAGACATATGTAGCATTTATTATTTATCTATCTATATACCTAGGTTGCTTCCCCCAAGGAAAGGGAGGTAGCTGAGACAGGATGACACACTCCCAATTCACTCATCCACTCAAACACATTCATTCGCATCTTAGCCCCAGAGGGGAAAAAGAACAGATCCTCACCGCACCATACTGCATGAGGGTCAACTGCGCAGTGCAGTCAGTGACATCCACAGCAGGGCCTGACAGCAGAGCTGGTTTACCCCTGCCTCATCATAATAGACCCATCCCCGTATCCGAACTGAGCTGATCAGCTGATCAGAGATCAGACAAATACGGGAGAATATCCCCTCAGGGCTGTGTCACCATTTATTATTAGGGTGTAATATTACAGCCAGGAGTGGAAGAATGAAGTAAGCAAGAATAAAAGAAAGAGAGAGAGAGAGAGAGAGAGAGAGAGAGGGAGAGAGAGAGAGTAGCAGCAGCAGCAGCAGAAACTGAAATCAAATGCAACATGCCATTATTTTACAGCCAGGAGCAGAGAATGAGACAGGGAAGGAGAGTGGAGAAAAGAAGCCTCGTGTGGTGCAGGTCAATGAGCCAACACAACTGCTGCAACAAGACTGGCGGGAGTTTACCTGTACTACATGGCATCTTGAACCCACTGTCAGGTAACACACACCACCACATACAGTTACTCCCCTTTTTATGTGCTTTCGCATGACATGCTTCACTTAGCACTTAATATAATTTCACTTTCACATAACACTAAGTATTCTTTCACCTAACACTTAACATGCTTTTACTTAACTCTGAACATATTTCCACGTAACACTTAATGTGCTTTTGCTTACACTTTACATGCTTTGGCTTAACACTTAGCACACTTTCATTTAACATGCTTCCATTTAACACTGGCAGGAGTTGACCTGTACTTCCAGGCACCCTGGGCTCACCATCAGGGTAACACACAACACAGCATATCCCTCAGTACCTCAGCCTGAATTCATATCAGCAAAGGACACTCCCTGGCATCTCATTCTTTCTTTCTGTCGTATTTCTGCCTGTTACCTGTTAGTATTCATACAATATCCATGTCAAAATGGTGCAAGTAATGTAAGAGAGAACTTTAATGTCTGCTATGTGGAATCAGTCAGTAATGAAAAGGTGCTGGAGAGCTTCCTGAACTCTTGATTATGTTTTCTTGAATGTAGATGATGTCAGTAGTTTATTGTTGCTGTTACCAAAGTATTTTACTCAACTTAAGAGAGAGCCCTCTCATATAAAAGAGGTTTATTTAGGCTGTATCTAACATTTCCAGATTGAATAGTATATCCTTAGCTGAATAAATCCATGATGCAGTAACATCAATAAACTGAGGCGTCCTTGGCCTTAGTGGATTAATAACTTAAGTACAGTATTGGGATGTACACTGAGTGACAAGCCAAATGGTTTCCTGTACACCAGGAAACATTTACAAAGCTGGATGATAACCATATAACCAAATTATGACATCCCGTAGTTTAGTAAGTATTTAAGACGTTCCAGTTGGATTGAACCTGTGGAGGCTAATATACAAGGGGTGGTTGAGGTTTATTGCTCACATAATGCCACTCAGGGATTAGCGAGGCTGGTCACTCTCATCTTAAATGTCAGGATGAACTTACCTACCCCCGGGCTTTTGTGCTCATGGGTGCACCGAGGGGGGAGGCCCACCAGGCCCGGGTCCCCCCCTTAGCCCTCCGAGTCCTTTAAAAATTTATATATATTTATTTCAATAACAGCAAAACATGAAAAACTGGCAAATGGCCCCCCCCCCCTTAGAAAATTCCTGGGTTCGCCCCTGCTTGTGGTACTCATGAGACAACACAGGGTTAGATGACGATGATGATAATGATGATTAGAATGTACAGTATTTTGTTTAATGCTAATGTAATTCTGAGTAGGACATGGTGAATTTGTGTATTTATGTGTGAACATGGTCATATGCATATTTTGGTGTTTATGTGATGAGAGAGAGAACAATATGCAGTCCTGTAGCTAGAACAATAATTCACCTATAGCACATGTTGTTGTATCCCAAGGCTCTTCTGAGTGTAAACTCAGTGGACTACAGACTATAGTTTCCCTTTGCAGTGCACCATCCTCTTTTCAGGGTATAGGGAGGAAGTTGTGAGATGTTTATATAACTAGATATTGAAGCCACCCAGTACCATCCCATGAAGGCATTCATCTCCACTGGTACTGTGAGATTGCAGTAGAGGGAGTTTGTGCATAATACCGGTTCACACAGTAAGAAAACGTTTGCTGTGCTATGCTGTGTATAAATTTCAGTTTTTATTACATTTCTTCATTGTCAACAGCTCTCATTTTATGCTTTCCTTTACTGTTTCTGGAAACTGCCCATCCTTTTAATTAATGGGAATTATTTATGATGACAGTGGTAACTACTTTTTATTCTACATTCTAACCCTTTCCTTCTGCTAGGTAATGTTGTTAAGCCAAGAGAGAGGTGCAGTATGTTTCTCTGCCCACAGATGATATACTGTAATGTGTCAGGCAGAAAAGTGATGGACATATGGTCATAAGGGTATTGTGTGTGAAGTAGACACAGTGGAATATACTTGATGTATTTTAACCTGATGAAACTAATCCACTTTTCCAATGTGAATGCAGCACTTAGTTGTGATTGTATGAGATTAATGGGTCATAGTTATAAAGTAGGAATGGGTCTTCTTGGTTACTAGTCAGATCAAGTCACCAGCCTGACCAAAGGGGTCATTAACTGAGCTAAAAAGGATTAGGAATCTTTTTCAATTTAGAAGAAACATGCAGTACTCCCGTAAGTGCACTTTTGTCCATGATTGTACGTTGTCTTCACCTCACATCATTGTTGACCACCAGTTTGCTGTCATGGAGAAACATTTTGAACTGCAGGAGTTACATGTAGCCTTCACTTTTCCCAACATTGCTTAAGTTCTGTTTCTACTTGAATAAAATTATGTGATGGGTCAGGAAAAAAATGCAGTACATAAATATATCATCAGATTGAAGGATTTAGAGTATGATTTTTTTCCCCCATACACCCTACATCTGTATTTAAGGTGGCACAGGAGGCTTTTTATCACCTCTTCTTTAACAGTTTATTTTGCATATTACTTTTATACATTAACATTCTCCTCTTTATTGTGTATCATATTGTTTGTATCATTTATAAAGGCTCTAGCATGTTTGCATGTGTTGGCCTTCATCACTGAATGGCAGCTCTTCATGCTGCTCAGTATCTGGCAGCCTCTCTGTTCAGTCCCATATCCCCAAGTTCCCACTCCATGACCCAAGGTCCCACCCTTTTGGTCTGCCTCTCGCAACCCTCTCCTTAACGTTCACACTTCTCACGTTCTGCACCCAGTTGAAATGGTGTGCATTAATAACACACAGGAGGCTGCTGTATTGAGGTGTAATGTTCTGAGTAATTCAGTACAAACAATCTTAAGAAATCATCAAAGCTATTTACAGTATGATCTTAAGATACTGAGGACTGACTTTGGATTCTGAGGGTTTGATTGGTAAGTGAATAAGTATGTGGCCCATTTCACTGGGCAAACTGTTAATTAGTTCTCCTTCTGTCATGTTTTTTTCTATCCTTGCTTTTTGAACTCTATTACACTCCATCCTTAGTTGGGAAAAAGAGGTCATGATGGATGATGATGATGATGATGATGGTGATGATGATTAACTGACTGACTGACTGTACCTTCTCTTTGCCTCATGTTCTTTAGACTGCTGTCATGGGCCACCAAGAACCTGGAACCATATGGTGTTGACTACATCCTGCAGAAGTTGGGCTTCAGCCATGCCCGCACTACCATCCCCAAATGGCTTCAGAGGGGCTGTATGGACCCGCTGGACAAAGTACTCTCGGTCCTTATGTTTCGTATGATTGCTGCCATCTATGACCATGATAGCGCTAACCGGGAGTAGGATAGTCAGTAGCTCGTATCACTGAACATAGTTCATATTGTAGATGGCAAAGGAAACTTTCCATTGGAGACTTGGTAGCAGAGGACACTTTGTAGCTGTATGGACTTGCTGGATAATGAGCTTTTGGTCATCATGTTCTTTATAACATGACACTGCTAACTGGGAGTAGTCTGACCTCAATCGTGGCTCATGGTCCTTATTTTAGAGTTCATTCCAAATTACTGTTACACTCAGCTATGACTCACGCCCTTCCACACCTACCTATACTCCCTGACTCAAATTCTGTCACCTGTAATCATTTATTCTGATTTGAAATGAACTTAAATACAATTGAGAGTGAAAGAGTATGGGCAGGTAAGGAAGGATTTGAGTCATGGTTAAGTCCAATCCTCACTTGGAGTGATCTATAAGTAGCAGAGGAGGGTATCTACCACCTCTTCCTAAGTTAGCCTGACCTTACTTACCCGGGAGTACCAGTAGTTTGTGTAATTGTCACCACTAATAAGGCATATTCTGGGTGGCAGAGAACATTCTTTGTGCGACATTTTCATCAGAAATTTAATGTTGTATTACTGCACACTCCCCCCCCCCCATAGGTTATTAAGACATTATGTCAGTACAAAACTGGGCTACTTCCACAGCTTGAATATGAATATTAAGTCATGGTTGCATGAAATTCAGTGAGCCTCAGTGAAGAGGTAGGAATCGGTTGCCTAGGTTATTGGTCAGATCCAGCCTCCAGTCTGATTACATGGAGCTGAAAGGGGTTAGGGATTTTTGTTAGGTTAGAGGAGATTTTGTTGCATCTTTTCCTCACAGATCCATTTTGCACATTATACTCACTCAATGTAGTGCTGCTCTCAGGTGACTGCCCTGTCCTCTCCTCCATCCTTCTTTCCTTCCATCTTCTTCTGTCTTTCCTTCATTGTTTCCTCATCTTTCTGCCCACTGGTGACTTTACACTCCTTCTTCTGTCTTTCATTCCTTCATTCTTTCCTCTTCCTTCTGCCTGTGGGTGACTCTACACTGAGTGACAAGCCAAATGGTTTCCTGTACACCAGGAAACCATTTACAACGCTGGGTGGTAACCATATAACCAAATTTTGGCGCCTGGTGGTTTAGTGGGTAATTATTGTGCTCCAGTCGGATTGAGCTGGTGAAGGTTTATTTCCAAGGGGTGATTGGGGTTTATTGCTCACATAATGCCACTCAGGGATGAGTGAGGTTGGTTACTCTCATCTTAAATGTCGGGACCAACCGCCTAGCCCCAGGCTCCTATGCTCCTCATGGGGCAGTGTAGGATTGGATGATGGATGGATGGATATTCTTATTTTATCTAGTTAAACCTATATACCGTCGAGACATTACTTTGATACAAGAAATGTATAAATAGCATAAAGGAGAATCCAAGGGTGTAATATACATGAAAAATCACTATGATGAATATACTGTAAAACTGTTGTGCCACCCAGAATACTGTACAGCCCAGTGGGTTGGTAGTTGACACAGTAGACAATATTTTTTCCATCTGCCTCTTGCCGTGTTGTTTCCGGATGTACAGAAAGTTCTCTCTGAGATGGAACTCTGAAGGTTGGAATTTCAAGAAAGGAGGATTTCTCTTACTGCTTGATGTGGTGGTGGTTACGGTGCCGCAGTTGGAGTGACGGCTTTGCATAGGCTCAGTGCCCAAGAGTTGACTGGTGTTTTTTTAGCCATGTAGTGCCATCAAGATAAATAGACTGGTTACCCTTAAGTGTTGTGGATTATGATAGCATAACCTTAGGCCTCCACACCCCTGAGTGGGTGATATGGGATTGGCTGTAACTATCTTACCATATTGGAAGTTGGATAAAATTCTGCTGATTGAATTAACTGTACAAAAGGCTTTTGAACAGGGCTTATTTGTACTTGAATGTGATAAAAAGACATACTTAAGATTAGCTGAAAAATGTAGAACAGCAGAAAACTCTTACTCTGAGAGAGAGAATTACGTAAAGTCCTTCTTGTATTAGGTAGAAATCTAAACAGAAGTGTCTCATATACATTAAAACATTTTAGAGTGGGTATAAATGTATGCAGTACCATAGAAAGATTATCATTATGTATAAAGAAGCATGTTTGATGGTGATGAGCATTTCAAAGGCATGTGCAGTGTGTGAATTGATGTGTAGCCCATTTCACTGAACGATCTGGTGATAATTCTTCAGCTTTTTTATATTCCATACCCCATACTTGCATCCCTGTCCACCTCCTGTAATATAGTGAGATGTAGGGTTAGGATGATGATAAATACATATAGCCCAGAGACAATATTAATGTACAATTATCTGTTTCAGTTCTGTGAATATTACCTCTGCCAAGGAGATTATACTTTGTTTTTCTGTGTGTTAGCAACATAATGGAGGAAATATATGATGAAACTGCACCAGTCTTCAAATAACAGTTGAGGACCCTCTAGGGAACAAATGGTTAAGTTTTGGCCAAAATAGATGTTAAGGTCAGAAGGGGAGGATGGTGCAGCCTTAGTGGAGGTACACACTCTTTAAATGCACTTGTGATTGGATAATTTATGCTTGCAGGGAATAATATGTCTTGCCAAGAGTCAGAGTAGTCAGCCAGCTTGTAAGGACTGAAGAGTTGTATTTCGACTTTCTGAGTGCAGTGTATCTTCCTTGATGATTTATGCATTACACCGCTGTATCACCTTATTTGTTTTAATGAAAACTTTGTCAATATTAAATGATAATAAATAACATATATGAGAAGTTAAGGTGCAATATACAAAATATATCACTAAGGAACAGATACTACAAGGCCTTCAGTTAAAATGCAGGTCTCGGTGTCTTACCATGAGTGTATTAATTCACTTAGTTGGCCGGATCTCGTAATTGATACTCAGGTTGTATGATGTTCCTCCACCACTTGGAGGAAAACATTGAACCAGAGGAGTGTAAGTTCCTCTTTCTATACACAGGTCTAATGATTGGAACACCCTAGTTGTAGTGACAGCCTTCCATAGGTTCCATCTCCAGAAGGTGATTGGTAGTGTTTTCAATCATGGAATGTTATCTAGGCAAATAGGCTGGCCATCTGCCCATAAATGTTTTGGACAAAGCTAAGTTACTTTCAGGCTCCCACACCTCAGAGAGAATGCAGTTTGTTAGGCTGTTACTGTTTACAGTATAAGTGTTAACCTTTTCTTTATGAATGGATGTCTCTTTACCTGAAAAAAAATAATTTGATGGTAGCAAGAAGGAAGCCTAAAAGACTTTCTATCTATCTATTGCCAGACGCCTCAATCCCATTTGGGGTGGCCACAAACAAATCGCCTCCATGTTGCCCTGTCCTCTGCCATTTCACTGCCCTGCTTCCAACTCACACACCCCTCTCTCATATACCTCTCCACCCCATCCCTCCATCTCATCCTCGGCCTCCCCTTCCCTCTCCCCCCCTTCCACCTCACTCACATACAATCTCTTCGTCAGTCTTTCACTCTCCATCCTCTCCACATGGCCAAACCACCTCAGTGTATTCCTCCTAACGCTTCCTATCACATCCACATCCACACCACAACGGTCCTTTATATCCTCATTTGTCAGCCTGTCTCTCCATGTGACTCCACAGGCTCCTCTTAAATATTTAACTCATTTCCACTGCTCTCACTCTTGCCTTGTGTCCTTCCAACAACATCCAAGCTTCACTTCCATACATTAGAGTTGGTATCACAATACTGTCATGTAGTAACTTTTTCATTTCCATGCTCACTTCCCTGTTTCTTATCACTGCTCTCAAGGAACCAGCAACCTTTCTTCCCTGCTGTACCCTTTCAAGCACTTCACCTTCCAAACTTCCATCCTTACTCATCACACTACCCAAGTACTTAAACGTACTCACATTTTCCAGTTCCTCACCATCCAACCTCGCTGTACATTCACTGACTTCATCTTTCTCATATACCATCACTTTACTCTTCCCTACATTCACCTTTAGATTCCGTTTCTTATACACTCTCCCAAACTCATCCACCAAGCCTTGCAGCTCCCCTTCGTCTTCATTCAACAACACAGTATCATCTGCAAACAACAGTACAGGGAATTTCCAAACACTACCCTCTCTCACCAGGGCCACTCCAACATCCACTACCTTACCTTGTACCTGTTTTATTACCCCATCCATGTACAGATTGAACAACCATGGAGACATGACACATCCCTGTTTCAACTCAACCTTCAAAGAGAAAAATTCAGTCAGTTCACCATTCACTTGCACTGCAGCCTTAGCACCATCATACATACTCGTCACAGCATTCAACAACTTCCCATCTACTCTGTATATTCTTAATACTTTCCACAATCCTTGTCCATCCACCCTGTCATATGCTTGCTCCAAATCCATGAAAGCCGCATACAACTTCTTTCCCTTCTCTAGAAACTTTTCCACTAAAGATCTAAGAATGAATATCTGATCTACAGAGCCTCTTCCCTTCCTAAAGTCTCCCTGTTCTTCTCCAACTAATTTCTCTGTTCTTTTCCTAACTCTGTCAATAAGTATCCTACCATACACTTTTCTTATTATACTAAGAAGACAAATGCCCCTATGATTACCACACACTTCTTTTTCCCCTTTTCCTTTGTACAAGGGAATAATTATACCTGACTTCCAATCCTCCTGGATTCTACCGTCCTCCCAGGCCAATCTGCACATCTTCCACATCCATTCTACTAATATCTCTCCCCCATGCTTCAGCATTTCACCACACACTCCATCAATTCCTGGGGCTTTCCCCAACTTAACTTTCTTCATTGCTTTCACAACTTCTATCCTACTGATTTCTTCCTGTCTTCTCACCTCCCTCCTTCTCCCAGCCATTCCCCAGCCACTTATACTCGCATTACTTCCATCCTCTATGTTCAACAATTCCTTAAAGTATTCTCTCCATCTGCTCACTTTTTCTCCCTTCTCCACTAGTAATCTACCATTTTTATCTTTCACTCCCCTACTAACTTCACATCCACCCTATCTTACTCTCTCCACCTCTTTCCAGAACATTTTCTTACAGTCCCTCCAATTTACACTCAAATTCCTTCCAAATTCCTCATCCACTCTCTTCGTACTCTCTCTTGCTAATCTTTTCACCTCTCTCTTCCTTTCTACATATAACTTTCTCTTCTGCCTCTCTACTTCTTCCACGCCCCTATTTCTCATCCATTCATTGTATGCTTTCTTCTTTTGTGCCACAGCCTGTCTCACCTCAGAAAAGTTTTATAGAGATTGTCTCTAACTACTTCATTGCAAGAGGTCTTCTCTAAGCCAAATGAAATTTCAATCAATAGCAAAAATAAAATATTGAGGTCATAGCAGTGAGGGGATTAGCCCAATAAAATTACTGGGTAGCTTGTAATTGTACACAGATGCATGACTACCATTGACCTTGGGAGGTAAAGTACTACCATGAGAGTAAAATGTGGCTACAAGCTTGGTAACTAGCCATGCAATCATCACTTCTTGGCAGGAAACTCAGCCACAAGAAAGAAGAGTCAGTGTCGAAACCTAGACTTACCCATTGTTACAAATCTTATTTCTCCCCTACTTTTTTTTCTCCTAAACGATATCTGACAACTGTTGGGAAGTATTTAGCTGGTTTTGACACTTAATTTAGCTTCCAGTCCATAGACAACATCAACTGCACTATGACCGACCACAAAATTGGGTTCCTAAAATGAAATTATGGCATTTTTTGATTATGTTTTAATGAAGTAGAGTATACTGAATAATACTGATATCAAAGAAATCAGGACAGATTGATTAACCCTTGCTAGGCTGATTCTTTGTAAGGTAGTTTACCTCCCCTGGGTCATTGTTTCTTAACTGTTGTAAATTGTACCAAATAATATGAGGCTTGCTGCTTTGCCCCTGCAGACCCTCACTGTGCCTCATTAGAGGTCTGCATCTTGGCAAAGGTTAGTACTGCATAATGTTGTTGTTAATAAGGAATTTGACAGCTAATTGCCATTAATATATTTTGTATCGATGTATTATGTTGTAGGAATATATATATATTTTTTTTGATAATGTATTTTTTTTTTTTTTTGGTCTAGTCAGATAGTCAGGTGGACATTTATTTCAAAGCTGGTTGTGTTTTTGTGCTTTAAAAGCCATGTGTATTGTTTGTTGCTCACTAAGTTTAATGACTGTTTGTTTTGTATAATGCAGCATAGTGTTTGTTCATACAGGCTTGTAAAATTGTAAAAGTAATGACGGATAGGTTTTATATATATATATATATATATATATATATATATATATACTGTATACATGTATACTGTATATTTATATACACAATCATGCCTTGGTGTGTGATGGGGTTTCGTCAACTGAAAACTCATCACATAACAATGTACAGTGGAATCTCCTAAATTGTGGCTTTATGGAACTGAGCACATGCCATGATTTGAGAATTGCTTAAGTTAAAAATAAATCTTATGGGGAAAATTACTTATTGGCCCCCCTTACCCTCAAACCTACATCAAACTGGTCGCCAGAGAACACTAATAACCTGGAAAGTATATTAGTAAAGCATATTTAGTGGGAATGAACAATATTGTAAGATTCTTACCTGACTCTGATGACATTGCTTGAATGGATGGGGAAGGAGGGATGGGTCCCAAGGCTTGAGGCGGACTACAGCCTCTCAGCATGAGGCAAGTGTGCTGGTGCCTCATGCTGCTGCCTCTGTGTCTCTTCCTTCTCATCAACCCCCCCCCCCCAACCCTTCAAAGTCCAGTGTGGAGACAGTGGAAGCAGTCTTGTCGTCACCCTCAGCTTCCTCCAAGGCATCATAAGAGTTGTCGATTCCTTGACATTAATTCTTTACCAGACGGGCTCAACCTTTCCATGTTTTCTGTTGAAAAAAGTCTTTTACAGGTTACTTGTTTTTATTCCTGGATTACCACAGCTACTGGGCATATTTATAAACTTACCTCTGAAAGCTACAAATGAGGATTTAGAATGCGTGAAATGTTGACCTGTCCAGTCAGAACAATGGTTGGTAAACAACGCAGCCATTTGGAGAGATCGTCAGTAAACACTACTGTGGGCGACCTGACCGCTTCCTTAAATACCCCAAAATAGGTATACTGTATTTTGTTTGTTCTCAATCACTTTTTGTTGTCACGATCCAACAGCAGTAATAGTAGTAGTTGTTCCCTAGGCAGTCGGACCAAACAGCCCCGAGTCCCTGTAGGAAGGCCATGGCCGAGACCAGGCTTTCCCACAGAGCTCTCAAGGAGTGTATGTTATGTTGTTGACGTAGGTGATTGTGTGCAATGCAGTCTTCCATAATGTGCTTAATAGTATGGGGTGCTGTGTTGCATTCTAGACAGACATCAGCGACAGAGTCATCCAGCCTCTTCTGGTAGCCTAAGAGGGCTGGATGGTGCCCACATCTCAGCCTGGCCAGGTGGACCTTGTCCTCATGAGGGAGATAGGATTCAGAATGGTGGATGTCAGGAGGCTGTGCATGCAGCTGTGTGTTGTCTTTAAGTGACTGAATGGGGTGGCGAGTGATTTGAGTTCAGATATGCTTGTGGAAGCTGGTCTGAGGTGGGCGAGGGGGGAGAGATGACAGTATTTGTGTATGGTATCGTGTGATGGGTGTTGTTTTGATGTTCCTTGGGTTGGGTGAATTTGCTGCCATGTAATTAATGGATGTTGTGGGTTTGTGGAGGCTGCAGCAAGAATTTGGGTGCCTCTCATGTCTAGGTGATCCTTGACTTTGAGAACTTTGGTTTCTTGATGTAGGTGGTCTCTGGGTGTACTAGCTGTGCAGCATGTGGTTATTTTTCGGGCCTTGTTCTGTATGGTCTGTAGAGTATTGTAGTGTGTTTTAGTGAGGTTAGGAGCCCAGGAAGGGTTTGCATAATAATGGTGGGCGATACCAGCTATTTCATATCGATACGATACTGATTACTTTTTTGACTAGTATCGGCGGTATCAATTACCGATACCGATACCTCGACCTTTGCTTAATGCTATTTTTTTATATATAGCCTAGGGGTGCCAGCACTGCTGTAACGGTGGTCTCTGGTCAACGTCAGTGGTGTGACAGTTATACAGTAACAGACCGTATGGTCACACGCCCGGTGACGTGGAATGACAGGAGGCAAAGACACTGGGCTGCCAGACGCAAAAATATTATCACTGCCTTTCAGCATACTAAATACTTTCATCACTGCATATTGAAATTACATAATTTCTCCTTGAAAATTGCCAAATTAGAAAATCTTTCTTTAGTAATGAAAATATCGATACCTAGGCACCAGTATCGATACTTAAGCTTAAATAGCTGGTATCGAAAGTATCAATATTTTGGTATCGATACGTCCACCCCTGTTGCATAATTCATCACTGAATGTATGTATTGTTTGTATACTGTGGTGGTGATTTCTTTGTTGTGTCCGAATGTTTTATGGGCAAGTGACCTCAAGGCATTGAGTCTTGGTGTTATTTTATTTTTAATGTTTGTGATGTGTTCTTTAAATGACATTGATGTATGTTACACCAAGGATTTTGTGTGTGTGTGTTTGGTAGGGGAGTGTTGTTTATGATGAGGTGTGGGATGTGACTGTGTTCTGCTGTCCAGTTTGTGAGAAGGGTCACTGCAGATTTGGCTGGGCTATTTTGAGCCTGTTTGTGGTGAACCATTCGTGTAGTGTGTTGAGGTAAGGTTGGAGGATGTGTGCAGCTGTGTTTGCGTTTTGGTTTGTACATCTAAGTGTAATATCATCTGCATAGGACGCTAGGCGTATCTGTGGTGTGTGGGGTGTGGGTATGTCGTGCATGTATAGGTTCAAGAATGTAGGGGACAAAACATATCCATAGGGGATGCCATTTGTGAAGTTTCTGATGTTAGAAGACTCACCGGCAAATGTTACGTGTGCACATCTGCCTGCTAAGTAGTTTGCTAACCATCTTTTTGTGTTATTGTGCATGTTTGTGTTGAGTATTTTGTTTGTGAGGTTGTGGCGAGAGATGGCATCAAAAGCTTTGCTGATGTCTAGTGTGAATAGGAGTGTTATGTGTGATGGCTTAGCTGAATTCATGCCATCGAAAGCTCTCTGTGTAAGGTCTGTAAGAAGGGTGTTTGTGGAGTGTAGTGGCCTAAAGCCATGTTGTGATTAGGCTAGGGGAATGTGAGGTGTGACTAGTTGTAGTACCAGTCCTTCAGTTACTTTAGAGGAGGTGCAGAGGAGTGTGATGGGGTGGTGTAAGGAAGGTAATGTGGGGTCTTTGTTGGGTTTAGGGACAGTGATGATTATGCCATGCTTCCAGATGTTGGGTATTATGATGTGTGAGTAGCTGTAGTTTGATATGTTGATGAGTGCTTGTATGCCTTGTGGTCCAAGGTGTTTAAGGTGAATGTTGCTTATGTTATCTGGTCCACAGGAAGATGAGTGCTTAAGGTTGCTAATGATGTGCGTTGTCTGATTGTAAGTGAAAGGTGCGTTGTCTGGGTCTGTGGGGAACTGTCTCTTACGTCGGATGATACGTTGGTCTTCGGGTTGGGGGCTTGTGAAAAGTGATTGATGAGGGTGTTTGCTTGTTGTTTGTTTGAAGGTTCCTCACCCTGCCCTTGGGTGGGAAAGGAGGTCCAGATGATGATGATGATTGTTTGAAGGTATGGTGTCTGTTGTTGTGATGGCGGCATGTGAGTGTGTAGTGTTGCTGTTGGAGAGTGTGATGTTGTTTAGTGTTTTGTAGAGTTTACTGGTGTTTGTTTTGTGGTTAAGTGATTGGAGATAATTAATCCGGTTTAGTGTTTGCTGTTCTGATATTGTATTGTTTATTTGAGTGTTGAGTTCTTGTATTTGTTTTACGGTGTCTTGTGTATGAGGTGTTGGGGAGTGTCACAGTGTGTACCATTGACTGATGAGGCCATGAATTTCTGGTGTGAAGTTGGGGTTGTTGCCGCACCCTTTTGGTAAAGAATTACCTCAGTGACTTCGTAATGCTAGGCAACTTTGGCTTCCTCCTCATTACATCTAACGTTTAGGCGTAAACTAGCATTGGCATCTTGCTCTTCCCCTTCCTTGAAGAAGTTGTAGGCTTAGAAAGGTTATGGTCAGCCATGGTAACACTGGGCAGGAAGAGGATGCACTGGGGGAGGGGGAGGGGGGAATCCTCTTGTAAATCACACCAGAACCAAATGCCAACATTGGTTGGGAAACAATGCATTGAGCCATGGCCTTTTCAAACAGCCGGGCGCAGAGGTGTCAAGTGCGCACAGCCTTCGTGCTTGGCGTGGGAGGGATGGCTTGTAGTATGTGCTGTGCTTGAATATGATTGGTTTAGTAATTGCCATTCTTGACTATGGTTTACGCCCGGCTAGACATAGAGGTTTGAAGTAATAATGGTGCGCATTACACGAGGCATTGGAAAAGTGTCACTTTTGAAGCTGCATTCATGAATTTCTTGTAATTTCCGCAAGTTGCTGATATTGTAAACTGTTTCATGATGCTGCCGTGTATTATGAATCCGCTGATTAGGATTGTGCAGTTTAGGAGATTCCATTGTATTGTATACTGTCAGTATGACATGGGTTCATTGAAGATGAGTTGGGGCTCAAGGGTCACTTAACCTAAATTCTGGAAAAAAAAAAAAAAAAAAAAAAAAAGGCTTTCCCTTGTCACTCAGAAGTACCACGCTTTCCACCAGGGGTAGCATCCTTGCCAGAAATAATTTTCAAGTCACAAGTTTCAGTATTTTACACACAAAGAGTTATCACTCCATTTATTGACACGGCACTCTTTGTTGCACACTTGCACTGTTATATGGCAGTAGCAATGGTATTTCAGTGGCCATAGACACACCAAATGGAATGAAAGGGAGAAATCCAAGTGAATATAAGCACTGGGCTGCCATGCAACAGGCCAACTCTGGAACTGTCTCCCACTGTCAGTATTTTCTACTTCCTATTATCTCCAGTCTTTCAAACGCAGTGTGTCCAGGCATCTTGAAATGAGCTTATCTTGACATTGTCTCTTTTGTATTTTTTTTTTTTTTTTTCCTGGAAGGAGCAATTTGCAGGCTCCTGGCTTTTGGTTCCATCTTCCTTTCATAAAGAAAAAAATCTTGGCTCAATCATCTGACTCAGTTTGCAACGGAGGCACTATGTAGCCACGGGATTGCCATACATGACCATCACACTTGTGGTACTGTATAAGCGAGTGTTGTCATTGTTATCACGGAACTGGATATAACTTTTAGTTCAGCATTTTTTAGATTTATTGCCTACCAGATTGACATATACCGAGGCCTGAACGTACATAGTTTACACGCAACTTGATTACTACCATAAGTTATGATTGCATGAAATATGATGAACCATGGTTGTAAGACAGGAATGATTCTTTTTGGTTACTAGTCAGTTCAAACCTTCAGTCTCACTACACTTGGCCATCAGCTGCACTGAAGTGAGTAAGGGATCTTTGTTAGGTTAGAACTAGTGCACTGTAGCTGTTTGCATTCCATACACAAGAACTTAGGTCAGTTAGCTAGCAATGTCCTTATTTAGTTATTTTAATACAGTATTGTTGTACAAAGAATTAGTGATCATTACTGATGAAAACTTTGATCAGGGTTTTGAAGGCTCTGTTGAATTGTGTCTGATGTAGTCATTCCTAATAATGGACTGTTGTTTGTGATATAGGTCCACAGTTCAGTACATAAAGTGCATTTTCTCACCACGAAAACTCAGCTCAGCATATATTGGATTACTTTGGCATGTAGCAAGGGATTTCAGAAATTTTTATTGGTACCCTGCAAGCAGCATTATTATTATTGCCATTCCCAGGCTTTCATGGGACTGTCATACACATATCCATGATGCTCTGTGACGGAAATCGTGGCTGTAATCCATCATGCATGAATTTTTGACCTACCATGTGTGGGCTCTGCTTGGCTGGAAGCTTTTTAGATCTGCAAAAGTTTCAATCTTTGACAGATTTTTCCCTTTCCTTTGATGATCGTTGATATAATTACTGCATTTATGCAATATAGCAGTAAAGGGGTAAATTTAAAACAGCTGCAGTAAAATAACAGTAAAAACAGTTAAATGAGAGAGAGAGAGAGAGAGAGAGAGAGAGAGAGAGAGAGAGAGAGAGAGAGAGAGAGAGAGAGAATAGCCCTTAGGCCAGTCACGAGTCATTGTGAGAGTGAGTCTTCTGTCTGTAAACATACTTGGTGATAAGGGATTGGAGCAAAAGACCCAACATTGCCATTTTACTATTTACAAGAAGAAAAGAAGAGTAAGTAAGAAAAGAGAGGGAAAAAAGTGAAAAAAGGAGGGTAAGAGAAAAAGAGGAATGAGAAGGGACTGAAGGTGAAGGAAGGAGATACAGAAGGGAGATACCAGAGGTGTTGCCACCAGCCCAGCTGAGGCAACAAAAGTTGAGCCATGTACCACATGTATCTTAAGGGTTTTCTTTGGATGGGATGGAATAATGAATGTAACTGCTTTTTTTCTTTTTATTGCAAACTTCCACTCCATTTTTTTTTCATCCTCTCAAATGCCTCTCTCATCTTTTTTCTGTTTTATCTCTGAATAGTAAGGTACTGTATTGCCTTTAGAAAGTATATTAGAAAGTAAGTGTCAGGCAGGAAATAAAGTTAACACATTTAGTTTCTGTGTATTGGGTTTCAGTTGTCTGTCATATACAGAGAAAGAAAGTGGAGTTAGAGTAAGGAAATCTTATTTTTTCTTTGAGAGAGCCCTGCAAGACATCCATACACAAGAGTGTCCAAGCCTGCAGCTTGCATCACCATTCCTATTTGTGTTAAAGTCCCTGTATCCTGTAAGAATATTTTATGGCAACCAGTTAGCCTAAACCATAGAGTAGTATGTTTCCAGCAATTGTTGGTAAGTAATTAGCAGGTTTTGGTGCTTGATTTACCTCCCAGTCCACAGAAAATATCAGTTGTGCAATGGCCAGTTTCTGTTTGGAATTTCTTAAGAGGTAGCATGGCATCATTCAGCTAGACTGGAAAATTTTATGAATCAGAACATCAAAATGCATCACCTTTACAACAGTATTATGTTTATTCCAACTTTTCATATTGATTAATTTGTACAGGTGTGATATTGCTGGTACAGTAAATCCCAGCTAGAAAACAAAGACTTTGCCTTAGGTTTTCCTCTTCATATGCTGCCAAGTTCTTTCTGGTGACCATGTTTCTAGCTGGCTTCAAAAATTCCGTTGCATTTTCTCTTTGATTTGTATTGCATATCATATCTTAATACTCTCATCTTTGTTACTGATGCAGACATGTGTCCATATTAAAGTGATATAAATGATGAACAAGGGAATGCTAAGATGTAATACTGTATGCCATAAAAATAACTGAGGAAGAGGTGCTGTGAAGCCATCTATTGGTTCTTGGCTTGATGGAAACCATTATTATATTGTTTTTGTGCCAATTAATTGTTTTGACGCATATTTGCTGAAGTTTTTTAGTAAGATTTATGTGTACTTTTTATTTATTTTGGAGGGTCATACCAGACTTAAATGTTTGAATAACCAGGAATGCCTTTACTTAAACCCCAGTTGATGTGTATTCATGGCAAGTGGAAGTTGCCACCATCTATTAATTCAGCATAATGTTCCCCTTGGTAGTAGGTGAGGGCGTTCACCATCCACTCACTCGATATAATGTTGCTCTCATATGGCTGCCCTTTCCTCTCTTCCTTCCTTCTTTCCTTCCTTCCTCTTATGACATTCTTTCCTCTGTTCTTTCCTCTTCCTTCTGTATACTGGTGACTCTACACTGAGTGACAAGCCAAATGGTTTCCTGTACACCAGGGAACCATTTACTATGTTGGGTAGTAACCAGATAACCAAACTTTGTTGCCTGGTGGTTAAAGGGGTAATTAAGAAGCTCCAGCCGGACTGAGCCTGTGTCGGTTCATATCTAAGGAGTGGTTGGGGTTTTTTAGCTCACACAATGCCACTCAGGGATGAGTGAGGCTGGTGACTTTCATCTTAAGTGTCAGGACCAACTTGCCTAGCCCCAGGCTCCAATGCTCCACATGGGGCAACACAGGTTTAGATGGTGTATGTATGTACAGTATGTTGTAAGTAATGTTCCCCTAATGTAACTAAAAACTGAATACCAAGCCAGATGAATTCCTCCATCCAAGGAAACCATTTCATGTGCTGAGTAGTAACCAGAGAGTCAACAAATGGACACCTGGTGGTGTTTTGGGCAAAGACACTATTATCTGATGTGGCCGATATGGACTCAGACTAAAGGGATGATTTGGGTTAATTAGTCACATAATACCACTAACGGATTGTGACTGGCCATATTTACTCATGCGTTTTTGCAGTATTTTATGTACGGTACGTTTTTGTTTACATTTAGAGATCACTGACCGTGCTGATGTAGGTTTGGAACAAGTTGAATTTAGAAAGGTCAGGGGATCTGTAGACCAAAAATTTACAATAAAAACTTTAGATGAGAAGTACATATTTTGGATCTGCAAAAGGCTCATGATGGAGTGGATTGGGAAGGGTTATGTAATGTTAGGAATTTAGTGATGGCAACTAAAATGCAGTATAGTGCCCCCGGAAGCGCCCAGACACCACCACAAGGAGCCCATAGAGGAGCAACGACAGCGCACCGGGACTCGGAGCGACAACGGCATAAGTCCAACTGGGCCATTTGCCCCTATGACCTGGAATTCGCCCACCGCCACCATAGCAGAAACACTAGACTACCTTCTGGGCGAGCCTTTTCTCCAGCTCCTGCCAGCACCCCTGAGACAGCCCATAGCCACTCACCCCTCACTAAAGAGACGGCCTGTAGCCGCTCTGAGGGCAATAAGAAGACAGCCTGTAGCCGTTCCCGCCTTCGTCAGGAGATGGCCTGTAGCCGCTCTGAAGGTGTCTTTCTTGAGATGGCCTGTAGCCGCTCACCCCTCGATAAGGAGACAGCCTGTAGCCGCTCACCCCTCGATAAGGAGACAGCCTGTAGCCGCTCACCCCTCGATAAGGAGACAGCCTGTAGCCACTCACCCCTCGATAAGGAGACAGTCTGTAGCCGCTCACCCCTCGATAAAGAGACAGCCTGTAGCCGCTCACCCCTCGATAAGGAGACAGGCTGTAGCTGCTCACCCCTCAATAAGGAGACAGCCTGTAGCCGCTCACCCCTCGATAAGGAGACAGCCTGTAGCCGCTCACCCCTCGATAAGGAGACAGCCTGTAGCCACTCTGAAGGTGTTCCACTTGAGACGGCCCGTAGCCACTTACCCTTCCTGAAGGAGATGGCCTGTAGCTGCTCTGAGGGTAAGAAGGAGATGGCCTGTAACCGCTCCCACCTTCGTCAGGAGATGGCCCTTAGTCGCTCCGAAGGTGTCTTCCCTGAGACGGCCTGTAGTCGCTCACCCCTCCTGAAGGAGACGGCCTGTAGCCGCTCTGAGGGTAATAAGGAGACAGCCTGTAGCCGCTTGCTTCTCCTGAAGGAGACGGCCTGTTGCCGCTCAACCCTCCTGAAGGAGATGGCCTGTAGCCACTCTGAGGGTAATAAGGAGACGGCCTGAAGCCGCCCCTGCCTTCATCAGGAGACGGCCAGTAGCCGCTCTGAAGATGTCTTCCTCGAGATGGCCTATAGTCGCCCACCCCTTCGGAAGGATTTGGCCTGTAGCCTCTCTGAGGGCAATCAGGGGACGGCCTGAAGCCGCTCCCGCCTTCGTCAGGAGACAGCCTATAGCCGCTCCGAAGGTGCTCCTCTCGATACGGCCTGTAGCCGCTCAACCCTCTTGAAGGAGATGGCCTGTAGCTGCTCCGAAGGTGCCTTTGGGTCTGCTGGCATCTGCTCACTCCCCCAGGCCACGGCCAGTAGCCAGGCCTTGGCGAAGGCCGGTAGCCGCGCCCCCAGAAGGCCACGGCCAGTAGCTGGGCCCTATGGCAGGAGACGGCCTGTAGCCGCTCCTCCATCTGAAGCTGATGCCTGTTCCCCGACCCATGACCCAGAGGGAGTCTCGGGCCTAGAGGAGTACTGGAGAGGCCCCTTGGTCTGCCCCGGCCTCTGCTTCCTACAACTGGATCTGGAGGAGACCCACCTGACAGACCCTGATGCAGACCGGTGCTGCAGCCCTTTCCTGACGGTGCTGCCAAGCCCTGGGGACTGCAACCCTTGGGAACTCCAGACCATCCCCAGGACTCCCGGGTGGAAATTCCAACATCTCGATGCCGGAGATCTTCATCCTCCATCAGGAGCCTGAACCAAAGGTTCTGGCAGTTATTCGGCCCCAGCTCTGAGGGCCGTACTCCATCCCCCAGCCCCGAGAGTGCGGGACCCTTTGCCACCCACAGCCCTGGACGAGAATGGATGCCCCTGCGTGTGATCCCGTGGCCTCTGGATATAGAGGCCCCCGGCGGAACCCAGCCCTGTCAGTACTGGAGCTGTGACACCTTCACTGCCCTTGTACCTGACCGTCACGACACCCGAACCCGAAAGGAGTGACAGTGATAGTACAGAGTCTGTGACATAGTAATATAGAGGCAGAACAGTGAACCAACCCTCTAATGGAAGTTGGTGATGATACCAAAGTGGTGGAGTGACTAACAATGACAGTGTAACCACAAATACGGCCACCCAGTGAGAGTTGGGTCTATCAGAGTGAATATGCTACCACCTGAAAATACCTCCCGATACTAAGACCATATCCAGACCCCAGTGCCAAAGAAACACCAGCAAGGAACAATATTGGCGACTCCACAAATATAGAAAACCCGTACTTCCCATAAATAATAATACTCTGCCTCAAGTGCTATTCACTGTGATCCGAGCAGTAGCCTATCCTGCGCGATACTGATAACCCATATCTAGACGTAAGAGTTGTAATTGTCCAGTGTATCTGTATATGTGACATCTACTCGTTCCCCTGTCCAATTTAGTAATACATGTGTAAGGTTGTTGCCCTGAGTTTTTGTGTCCTACCTCTCTCCTATTTGTCTAAGCTCCGGTCTAGAAAGAGAGCCCGGCTGCATTTATGGGACGGGAAGCTGGACAGACTCCCTTTTTTAGGAGGGTAGTGCATGTAGTTTAGCAAATATAGGACTAGATTTGTCAAAAAGGGAAAAAGTCAAATCAAAATTAAAATGCGTGACTTACAAAGCAGTGCCCCCGAAATGGAAACAGAAGAATACCATAGTGCCCCCGACAACGGGGCAAGCAAGATACAGCCCAGTATGCCCGGGAACGTGCCGACACCCCCACACAGACCCCACGGGGTAGCCGCCACCAGTCGGAACAACCCCTGGCAACAACGGCATATGTCAGCCCGGGCCGTGCGCCCCTATGTCACGCAGCCACCACGCCGTCGCTGTCGTAGGAGAAGGACACTACCTTCACGGAGTGGGATTGTTGAACCAGCTAGGGGTGGAGTTGTTCTAGACACTCCAGATGGCGCCCCTCCTCGTGAGACGGCCTATTGTCGCTCCGAAAGTGTCCTGGTAGAGACGGCCTATTGTCGCTCCGAAAGTGTCCCGGTAGAGACGGCCTACTGTCGCTCCCGCCCTCGTGAGATGGCCTATTGTCGCTCCGAAAGTGTCCCGGTAGAGACGGCCTATTGTCGCTCCGAAAGTGTCCCGGTAGAGACGGCCTATTGTCACTACCCTCCTCTTGAGACAGCCTATTGTCGCTCTGAAAGTGTCCCGGTAGAGACGGCCTATTGTCGTTCCCCTCCTCGTGAGATGGCCTATTGTCGCTCCAAAAGTGTCCCAGTAGAGACGGCCTATTGTCGCTCCGAAAGTGTCCCAGTAGAGACGGCCTATTGTCGCTCCCGCCCATGTGAGACGGCCCACTATCGCTCCGAAGGTGCACGGAAGGAGGCAAGGAGCGAGACGTCACCCCGGCAGGAGACAAGAGCCCAGGCCTCCCGTACCTGAGTGGCCCAGACAGGCCTCACAGCCTCCCCTGGCCTCCGCTCCCTACGCCTGGCTCTGGAACAGACGCACCTGACGGGCCCCAGCGTAAGCCGATGCCGCAGCCCTCCCCTGTTGGCGCCCCTAGACGCTGGAGACTGCAGTCCGTAGTCTCTCCCGATCCTCCCCAGGACACCCGGGCGCGATCTCCATACGCCCCCACGACAACGTAAGGCTCCCACCTCCGGCCGAGACTTACACCAGAGGTTCCTGGAGCTATTCGGCCCCAGTCCCGAGAGCCATACCCCTGAGCCCAGCCCGGAAGCCACGGGTAGTCCAGGACGCGAGAGGACGCCCCTACGAGTTGTCCTGTCCCCTCTTGGCACGCCTCCTCTTGGCGGTGCCCTTAGCCCGGCAGGATTGCCGACGGCGTGTTCCCGCCCCTGCCCCCAGGATGAATACGTGTGATGCTGCCCAGAAACAGTGCAAGTGATTTAGGTTAAGTGTGACTGCCTAGTGTAGTATCGTGCAGTGACTTAATATAGTGAATATCGGGGCAAGTAAGATCACAGTGAGAGAATAAAGGACGAGTGTGCGAACCAAGATCTATCTATCTATAGCCCGACGCCCTAATCCCGCAAAGGGGATGAGTGACGTCCCTTATATACAATGAGTAAGACTGTGCCGCCTGGAAATTCCTCCGTCGGAATACACCCCTACTGCTGTGAGCTCTAAAGAAGTAATACGAGAAAGTGTTAGTGATATTCCCCCACTCCCGCTACCCGTAAATCCTGTGCGACATTCCCTCGTCCCAGTATCTAGTGTAAGTGTAAACCAAGAATAGAATCAATTACCAAAGTCCCTTTGCTATTGGGAAACGTGTAATCCTCATTGTTAATCCTTGCCTCGCTCCAGTATTATCATAACTCCCTCCTAGCCGTCACAAGTCACTCCCCGCACCCCCCCCCCTTTTCTCTCCCCCTTTTGTGAGACTCACTCCCCGCGCCTCACGCGCGCGCCTATATTCACTGCACACTGAATTATAGGTTTGATTGGTTGGCGTTAATATCAGATAAGCAAGTATCCTGCGAGATACACATGTCCTAGGTAAGGGTTTTATATTGCTATACATTATGTTGTAATATCTGCTGATTTGTCCTGTGTCTGATTGTGGTAATATACGTGTAAAGGTTATTGCCTAGAGTTTTTGTGTCCTGCCTCTCTTTATTGCACTAAGCTCCGGTCTCGAAAGAGGACCCCGCTCCACGTTAGGTGTTTTAGGAACGAGAAGTCGAGCCTATTTACACCTAGCATTACAAAAATAAATACAATATTATTGCATATCATTCATAAACATCATGTAGAAAGTTGCATTTGTTGCTCTTTAGCATTTTGTGTTACGGTATAAATGATACACCACTGATACACCACTTAGCTGCACAGACCACTGTTAATATTGACAGAGTTAAGCACTCAGTCCACAGGGTTAGTCAAGTGAGAATTGGATCAATTATAACGACAGTTATAATTGTGTCTAGTAAAACTATACCTTTTCATACTTTGTTTGGTGAAAAGCATTTGTGTGCATTTTATTGCTATGAAGGTGGTAGGTGGGGGCGCTCACCATCCACTCACTCGGTGTAGTGTTGCTTTGGGTGTCTGCCCTTTCCTCTCGTCCTTTCTTCCTCTTCTATCGTTCTGTCCTTCATTCTTTCCCCTTCCATCAGCCTATGGGTGACTCTACACTGAGTGACAAGCCAAATGGTTTCCTATGCACCAGGAAACCATTTACTCCGCTGGGTGGTAACCATATAACGAAATTATGAAGCCTGGTGGTTTAGTGGATAATTAAAGCGTTCCAATCGGATTGAGCCTGTGTAGGTATATATCTAAGGGTTGGTTTGGGTTTATTTCTCACGTAATGCCACTCAGGGATGAGTGAGGCTAGTCACCCTCATTTTAAATGTCAGGACCAACTTGTCTAACCCCGGGCTCCTCCGCTCCTCATGGGCAACATAGGATTGGATGATGGATGGATAGATGGATGGAATTTATGAACACGATAATTATTTTTCTTTCTAGATATAGTGCATTGAATTATAAAATGAAATTAGGATATACCAACTTGCACCAGTGACACAAACAGACTTTCGGAATTCGTTAGCAGGCAGTGGTTTAACATGATACATTGTTGTACTTCTTTACACTAAGATGGAAAGATTTCAAAATAAAATCTTAACAACTCAAGAATAACCTCCCCATCCATCGCCAGAAGCAGTAATCCCGGAAAGGATGTCCTTTTGCCTTTGAGTTAGTTGTTTTAAGGGGAGGGACACTAACTCTCTGCCAGCCTACTTGTTGACATGTAGGGAGCACATATGGGTTGGTTATGTAGTTACCACCGAACGTTGTAAATAGTTTCTTGGCTTAGAGCAAACAATGAGGCTTGTAACTCAGTGTAAAGCCACCTGAAAGGAAAGAAGAGCAATAAATTTAAAAGTGTAGAGAAGGAAGGAGAAGAAAGAAGCAGAGGAAAGAAGAATGGGTGAAATGAAGGAAAAAATGCAAGGAGACAAAAAGTGAAGGAAAATGGGACTTAGGTAGGAAATAAACATATAATGAAGGAGGAAGGAGGAGAAAAGGAAGAAGGATTGCATATATGAATGAAATTGGATGGAAGGAAGGAAAACAAGGAAGAAAGGGAGGAAAGAAGAAGTGAAGGAGAAGAATAAAGAAGGAAAGAAGAGTTTAAATGAATAAATGGAAGGAAGGAGGAAAAAGGAAGGAAGGAAAGTAGATATGAAGAACTGAAGGAATGAAGGCAGAGAGGAAAGGAAAGAGGGAAAAAGAGGAAAGTAGGAATGAAGAACTGAAGGAAAGGGGAAGCGGAGGAAAGAATATGGGAAGGAAGAATTGAGTGAAGGATGGAAGAGAGGAAAAGAAGGAGGGAAAAGAAAGTAGGAATAAAGAAAAGATGGAAGGAAGGAAGGGAGAGAGGAAGGAGGAAAGACTGTGGGATGAAGAACTGAGAGAAGGAAAGAAGAGAGGAAAAGGATGAGAAGAATATGGAAATGAAGAATTGAAGGAAGAGAGGAAATTTGGGATATAAAATTTGGAGGAAGGACGGAAAGCAGAGAATAAAGGGAAAAGAATGTGGGAATGAAGAACTGAAGGAAGAGAGGAAAAGGAGGAGGAGAACTGAGGAAAGCGTGGGAATGAAGAGGCGATGGAAGGAAGGAGAGAAAGAAAAACACATCTTTGCTCCCTCAGTTCGTACTTCTCTCTCTCATCGGGGGCACGGTGGCTCAGTGGTAGAGCATCGGAGTCGTGATCGGGGGATTGCGAATTCGAGCCTCGCCCGGGACTGCCGTGCCGGGAGTGGCAGCGTGCTCCCGTAACCTAGCGGGGCTATATGGCCATAGCTGCCTAGCTCGGGGATTAAATCCCGTCTCTCTCTCATCGCTCTCTATTTTTCTTCCCTCTCGGCCTTGCTCACCTTTCCTTCCTTCTCTCCTGCTTCTTTCCTTCATCATTCTTTCTTTCATTGTAATTTTCTTCCTTCTAGTTTTTGCTCTTATTTCATTTTCCTTCCATCCATCCATTAATCCTTCGTTCCTTCGTTCCTTCCTTCCTTTTTTTGCTTTTCAGTTGTCTTCCTTCAGTCTCTTCCCCTTTTTTCCTTCAATTCCCTTCATCCTTTATTTTTATTTCCACCCATCTATCCTTCTCTTCTTCTTTGCTTCTTATTTATTCCCCCCCTTTTTTTTTTCTCTAATCCTTCCCTCCCACCTTCCCTCCATCCCTTGTTCTTTCCCTCCCAGCAATATTCCCATAACTTCCAATTTACCTTAACTTTTACGCCATCACCTCTTTCGTCACCTCTACTACTACCATAACTATTACTACCATCGCTACATTATTACCACTACTACCATTCTCCCCACCAATACCATAGTCACCACTATTACCATCAACTCCACTACCATCACCACCACAGCTGCCATCGCTACCACCCCTATCATTATCCACCGTAATTACCATCATCACCACTGCCATCTTGTCTATCATTGCCACTTTCATCGTCATCACCACTGCTACAGTTATCTTCATCACCCCTCATTACCATGACCACCACTAGTACCACAAGAACTGTCGTCACTACTACTACTACTACTACTACTACTACCACTAGTATTACTACTACGAGCAAAATAGTCATAAGCGTCGTTGTTGTTCAGGGCATAAGCAGCTGTTACCCTGACAACGCTCGCCCCATTGGACACGTGACGCGCGGGTCTGCCAATCGCACGAGCTTTCAACCACGTAACTCGTCTTGCAATAACATGAAAGCCAGTGAACGTCATTAATGACGCAATATTAACAAGCTATTGAATTCCAAGAAAAAAACTGAGTATAAAACATTAGTGTAGTTATGGGGAGACCACACGGAATGAGATGAAATTCCACATCGCTGCCCGCTGGTCACGTGACTGCATTGTTGCCAAGTGTATAGGCAGAGTCATTTAAAGCCTTCTTGAAGTAATCGGCATATCACTGGAAGTCATTATATGTAAAAAATTTCACGTATTAGAGCGTCCTACTTAGTTCAGTAAATATATGGGCAAGGTGAGAATAGTTTAGGAAGATGCATGACGCGGGATGAGGCAAGATATGACACCCCGACTCGGCTCCCTCCTACCTCTTTTCTTTCCTCTGACTTATGCGTTGCTAGTGACTTGGCGCAGGTGTTGTGTTAAATTTCCTTCGTGTAGGCGATATTTCTCTGCTCTAATTACGAACTGCCCAACTGCAGTCCGTAACGACCCTGGAACGAGTGGAGGATGACGAATTGGCGGGACGAGAGGTAGGTCAGGTTGTTATGATGTGTTAGGACAACCATGTGGTTGAAAGAGCCACGTACGTGATTTAAAGACCTTTTTCCTCGGTACAGGACCACATGGCTTAAAGGGCAGATATAAAACTCGGATAATGTGCTCGGGCTGAAGTGGTGAGCGACCTACTTGGTTTTAAAAAGTTGTCGTGTGTGTGTGTGTGTGTGTGTATGTAGATAGATCGCTAGATAGATACATATATTTTTGTTTGTTTTATCATGCTTGCTTTTCTTGAATCTACGTATACTTCCTAGTCACTCATACTTTTTCAGGCTTAAACTCACTCATACTTTCTCATGCTTAAACTCACTCATTAAACTCACCTGACCACACCGCCAGACTCTCACTGTACTATCACACCCTCTTCACTCCACCACTCTCAGCATACTACCACACCACCACCTCTACCACACTCACCACACCGCCACCTCCACCACGCTCACCACACCGCCACCTCCACCACACTTACCACACCGCCGTCTCCACCACACCCTCACCACACCACCACACCGTCACCTCTACCACACTGCCACCTCCACCACACTTACCACACCGCCACCTCCACCACACCCTTACCACACCACCACACCGCCTCCTCCATCACACCCTCGCCACACCGCCACCACCACACTCACCACACCGTCACCACACCCACGCCACACCGCCGCACCCCACACTGTCATCACACCCACGCCACACCGCCGCACCCCACACCGCCACATCCACCACTCCCTCACCACACCGCCACCTCCACCACACCCTCATCACACCGCCACCTCCATCGCACCCTCACCACACCGCCACCACCACCACACCCACACCACCACCACACCCACACCACCACCACACCCACACCACACCGGCACCACCACCACACCCACACTCACACCGCACAGCTCCCACCACCACACCCTCACCACACCACCACCACACCAACAGCACACGTCACCACCACCACACCCTCACCACACCGCCACCACCACTTCACCCACACCACACTGCCACACGCTCACCACACCACCACACGCTTACCACACTACCACACGCTTACCACACTACCACATTCACCTCACCACCGTCACCACCACCACCACCACCACCACATCCTCACCACACCACAACAACAACCACAGTGTCGTCATCGGTGGCAAATTGACCGTAATTTTTCCAGTATTAAAGCTCTCTTGTGTGTTTAAGAAGTGACCCCTCTCTCTCTCTCTCTCTCTCTGTCCGTCTGTCTGTCTATATATATATCTGTCTTCTCAGATTCTTAATAATGAGTCAGACCTTTTATTTTTATTTAGATTTATTTAGTTAGATGTCCTGCACGTTTACCTCTATTTCTACAACACAGTATTACTTTTATACATATTTGCACATTGCGTTGTACAGCAGTGTATCTCCAGGCCTCGGTGTACAATTTTGGACATAAATACTGTTCCATTTCGTTGTTAGATAGCGAGCTGTGAAATTAGAGTGAAGACACCATAGGAGCACTGAAATGCGTGGCTTTAACAGACACACATACGGTACTCCAGAATATTCCGGAGAATACCATAGTATCCCCGACAACGAGGCGAACCAGAAACAACAGAGTTCGCCCACGAGAATGCCGACACCCCCACTCGGACCCCACGGGGTAGCCGCCACTAGCCACCACCATTCCGGGCAACAACGACGCATGTCAGCCCGGGCCGTGCGCCCCTGTGACATTCAACCACCACGCCGCCGCCACCGTAGGCGAAAGACACTACCTTCGCGTGGCGGAATCACTGAGTTAGCTAGGGGTGGAGTCAGAAATAACACTCCAGGCAGCGCCCCTCTGGTACAGACGATCTATGGTCGTTCCCACAGTGATTTGGTAGAGACGATCTATGGTCGCTCCCACAGAGATTCGGTCGAGACGATCAATGGTCGCTCCCTTAGAGCTCCGGTCGAGACGATCAATGGTCACTCCCTTAGGGCTCCGGTCGAGACGATCAATGGTCGCTCCCTTAGGGCTCCGGTCGAGACGATCAATGGTAGCTCCCACAACGTCCAGGTAGAGACGATCAATGGTCGCTCCCTTAGTACCCCGGTCGAGACGATCAATGGTCGCTCCCACAGTGTTCGGGTAGAGACGATCAATGGTCGCTCCCCCAAGGTCCAGGTAGAGATGATCAATGGTCGCTCCCTTGGCCCTCCGGTCGAGACGATCAATGGTCGCTCCCACAGTATTCGGGTAGAGACGATCGATGGTCGCTCCCCCAGTGTCCAGGTAGAGACGATCGATGGTCGCTCCCTTGGCCCTCCGGTCGAGACGATCGATGGTGGCTCACACAGTACTCGGGTAGAGACGATCAATGGTCGCTCCCCCAGTGTCCAGGTAGAGACGATCAACGGTCGCTCCCTTAGCACTCCGGTCGAGACGATCAATGGTCGCTCCCACAATATTCGGGTAGAGACGATCAATGGTCGCTCCCCCAGTGTCCAGGCGGAGACGATCGATGGTCGCTCCCAGGGTGTAGTTAGGAAAGGGACGTCTCCCCAACCGGAGACTGAACCTCAGGGGTCTCGTTCCAGAATATCTCGGAAAGACCTCCCTGTTTCCCCCGGTCTCTGTTCCCTACGTTTGGCCTTCGAGCAGACACACCTGTCGGGCCCTCGTGACAACCGCTGCCACAGCCCTCCCCTGACGGAGCCTCTGGTCGCGGGAGACCGCAGCCTGTCGCCTCTTTCGGCCCTCCCTGGGATACCCGGGCGAGACCTCACCACGCCCCCGCGACGCCGGGACCTGACCCAGAGGTTCCTAGACCTCTTCGGCCCCAGTCCTACGGGCCTTACGCCGGAGCCCGGCCCGGAAGCCCCCGGACGCGAGAGGACGCCCTCGCGAGCCGCCCCGTGCCCTCTCGGCTCGCCCCGCCCTGACGACGTCCTCAGTCCTACCGGATCATCGATGACGTGTCCTTGTTTCTCCCTATGAGGAAATACGGGTGACCCTGTAACAATCGTGAAGTAGGTTAAGTGTGACTCCCTCTCTCTTAGAATAAGTATTGTGCAGTGACTTTATGTAATCTCCATTGGGGTAAATCAGAACACAATATCCAGTTGAAGGACGAGAATGTGGATTAAGACCTAAAGTGAAAATACGTGCGAGTGTCACCCCGAATCTTTCTAAAGACATATCTCTAGAACCAGAAGAAAGACTAAAATATTATTGGAGTTCTATTGGCTAGTCTCTAAGTAATATTGTGAAATAGTATTTACGAGTATTCCAACTTTGTTACGCGTTATAAAGCGAGAGTCTACATATCATACCTAGAAGATGTGTAATTAATAAGCCTGTGCCTACAGAAACCTGTTCCCACCCTAAATATTAAGAAAGGAGAGTATTAACGATATTCCCTCCCTCCGCACGCTACTCTTAAAACTCTCTCCATTCCTCGCTCACCCTCTTAAAACCAAAGTAAGAATCAGAGCTATTTGCCAAAGAATCTCCGCCAACAGAAAACACCTAAATTCCCTTGCTAATATCGAGCAGCCTCCAATATTACCATAACTTTCTCCTCGCCGTTTTAAGTCACTCTCTGCGTCTCTCCTACCTCCTCCTAGTGGATCACAAACCCCCCCTCTCTCTCTCCCCCCCCTTCCCCCCTACGCGCTCCGCGCGCACCTATATTTACTGCACTACTAGTATTAAGATTTGTTGTATTGTCATTACTAGCTAGAAAGCTAGTATCCTGCGAGATACACATGTCTTAGATAAGGTTTTTGTATTGCTCTATATTGTGTTGTAATATCTGCTGAAGTGTCCTGTGTCTGACTGTGGTAATATACGTGTATGGTGTTGCCGAAAGTTTTTATGTCCTACCTCTCTTTATTGCACTAGCTCCGGTCTCGAAAGAGGACCCCGCTCCACGTTGGGTAAAATAGGTACGAGAAGTCGAGCCTAATTCTACCCAGCATTACAAGCACAAAGGATATTTTTTTTTTTTTTTTTTTTTAGAGTAACATGTGTCGTAGGTGGGAAATGATGATGATGATGATGATGATGATGAGGAGGAGGAGGAGGAAGCGGAGAGGTCATGATGATGACGTTAGTGGGGGTGGTGGTGGATGACGATAATGTTGCTGATGGCGACGGTGGCAATAATGTTGACGATGATGATGATGAATATGTGTAAAGCTTTTATAATTAATCGAAAAACACGAGCAATGTTCCGAGCCACAACTGAACATCTCACATCGATGGGTGGGCGGGAGGGCGCGTGACGGTGGGTATAAAAGTGATTATTATTCTTTCTTTCTTTATTTTACGCCCTAGTGACCTCTCGCCCGTCAACCCTAGTAAAACAAAACCTGTACGTGTTAGGACTCGACTTTTTTTATCTCTTGTATCTGCGTTCTGTTTCTGTTATCTCTAGGTTCATTTTTTTCTTTTTTGCCTTTCCTTCCTTCCTTCTTCGCTTTTTTCCTTCAGTATTTCGTCGCTCTGTTCCTTCCCGTATTCTTTCCTTGCCGTTTTTGTCATTATATTTCTCTTCCTTCCATCCTTTCATTCCTTTTTCTTCCTTTCCTTCTTTCTTTCATTCCTTCTCTTTCCTTCCTTCCTTCCTACCTTCCTTCCTTCCTTCCTTCCTTTCTACCTTCCTTCCTTCCTTCCTTCCTTCCACAAATAAACTTTCCCTCGCCTCACCTTCACCAAATATTCTCTCCACATCCTCGTTGTCTCCCTTAATTACCCCTTCCCCTCCCTCCCCCTCCTCCTTTTCTCTCCGTTTCCCTTCTCCCTTCCTCTCCCTCCTCCCTCCCCCTCCTCCTTTTCTCTCCGCGTCCCTTCTCCCTCTTCCCTTCCTCTCCCTCCTCCCTCCCCCTCCTCCTTTTCTCTCCGCGTCCCTTTTCCCTCTTCCCTTCCTCTCCGTTCTCCCTCCCCCTCCTCCTTTTCTCTCCGTTTCCCTTCTCCCTCCTCTCTTCCTCTCCCTCCTCCCTCCCTCCCCTCCTTTTCTCTCCATTTCCCTTCCCCCTCCTCCCTTCCTCTCCCTCCTCCCTCCCTCCTTCACAAATTTACCCTTCTGTCAGCCCATCCTTGACTTCTTCATTTGGCGTTCACTCCTGTTCCTTCCCTCCCTTCTTCTCTCTCCTCCCTCCCACTCTCTCCCTCCCTACTTTATTCACATCCCCCCCCTCTCTCTCTCTCTCTCTCTCTCTCTCTCTCTCTCTCTCTATCTCTCTCAGATTAGAGAGTTTCAGTAGTGTCATGTGAATAAACAACTTCTTTGGTGTCTTTAAAGAGAGAGAGAGAGTGGAAATTTGTTAATTAAAGGGAGGGTTGGCGTGAGTATTGAATCTATCTGTTTCTCTGTCTGTCTACAAAGCTATCTCACTAATTTTTGTGTCTGTGTATATGTAAAACTAGCCATCTGTCTCTGTATCTACCTGTCTGTGTCTGTCTCTGTCCGTCTATCTGTCTACCTAGTTACCTGTCTAATATATGTGTCTATATGTGCAACTATTCACCTATCTATTTGTCTGTCCGTCTGTCTGCCTACCTATGTACCTAGTTTGCTATTTAATTTGTGTGTGTATATCTGTGCAACTATATCTGTATTTGTCAGCCTCTCTCTTAATCAGTCAGTTTATATCCGTGACTTTCTGTCTGTATCCCTATCTATTTCTTTCTGTCTGTCTGTCTAAATATTGTATCTGCCTCAGTATCTACCTTTCTCTGGCTGTTTATGTCTGTCTGTCTGTATAACGGTCTATCTGTCTGCCTCTATCTATCTGTTTTCTGTCTATCTGTCTATCACCGCCCCATCCCATCTATCTTCACATTCACCTACCAGCTAAACACACATTTTTTCTTGGTTACTCTAATCTTAAATGTCAGGACCAACTTTCCTAACCCCGGGCTCCTACGCTCCTCATGGGGCATCACAGGATTTCGTGATGAATGAATGAATGAATGAAATAAAATAAATAAACTGTTTTGAAAAAGGTGTTTTTTCAACCCTCCCCCTTTTCAGAAATCCCGTGCACGGCCCTCATACCCCATCCTCCATCTCATCCACTGTCCCCTCCCCTCCAGCTCAGTCACATGTACCCTCCTAGTCAGTTTCTCACTCATGCAACTCCGTCCCATCCCTCCATCTCATCTTCTGTCTCCTCCCTCCTCCTCATTCACATACACTTCTAGTCAGTCTCTCATTCGCCACATGTTCACATACCTAGAAAATCGATCGAGAAGACATCATTCAGTCTCCTTGGTTACTAGTCATATCAAAGCTTCAGTTCCATGCTTCCTTCCTTCCCTCCTGCACTCCCATATTTTCTCCTTCCCTCCTTTCCTTCCTTCCCTCCTCTCTCCTTTCATCCTCGTTTCCCTCCCCCCCCCATCTTTCCTTCCCACCCAGTCCTATCTCCATATCCATATTCATCCTCTTTAAGACCTCTTCTTTCCTTCTCTCTCCTTCCATCCTTCCTCCCTTCCATCCTTCCTTCCATCCTTCCTTCCTTCCTTCTTTCCATCCTTCCTTTCTTCCATCCTTCCTTCCTTCCATCTTTTCCTCTACCTAATTCCCATCCTTTTCCTTCTTTATTATTTTCTACTTACATCCTTCTGTCCCTCATCCTTCTTCTTGCTTCCCTTTTTCTGAACACACACACACACACACACACACACACACACACACACACACACACACACACACACACACACACACACACACACACACACACACACACACCAATGAAGCTTACATAATGAATGTGAGATTAACTAGGAGAGTGATGTGTGTGAGGTGGAGGAGGGGGGAGGGAGACCGAGGAAGAGATGGAGGGGTGGACTAGAGAAGAATATGAGAGAGAGTAGTGAAAGTGGGGGGGAGGGCAGCGAAATGGCAGGAGAGAGGGCGACATGGAGGTGATTTGCTTGTGGCCACTCCTTACGGGATTAAGGAGTCTGGCTACAGAGAGAGAGAGAGAGAGAGAGAGAGAGAGAGAGAGAGAGCGCCAAAGCTCAGTGTGTATCAGAGTTCATTAGTAAAATATCATACATGTCTATCTACATACTTATCTATGTGTTAACTTACCTAAAACTACCAAACCAAAACTGGTTTACTTTTACTGACTACCCTACCCTACCCTACCCCACCCTACCTTACCCTACCTTACCCTACCATACCCTACCTTACACTACCCTAATTTACCCTACCCTACCCTACCCTACCCTACCTTATCCCACCCTACCTTACCATACCCCACCCTACCCTACCCTATCTTATTCTACCCTACCCAACCCTACCCTACCCTATCCTACCCTACCCTACCCTACCCTACCCCACCCTACCCTACCATACCCCACCCTGCTGTACCCCACCCTACCCTACCCTGCCCTACCCTACCCTGCCCTACCCAACCCTACCTGACCCTACTCTATCCTACTCTACCCTACCATATCCTACCCTACCCTACCCCACCCAACCCTACCCTACCCAACCCTACCCTACCCTACCCTACCCTGCCCTACCTTACCCTACCCTACCCAACCCTACTCTACCCTACCCAACCCTACCCTACCCTACACTACCCTGCCCTACACAATCCTACCCTAACCTACCCTGCCGTACCCTACCTTATCCTACCCTGCCCTACCCTACCCTACCCTGCTCTACACTACCCTACTTTGCTCTACACTATCCTACCCTGCCCTACACTATCCTACCCTACCCTTCCCTGCCATACCCTACTTTATCCTACCCTTCCCTACCCTTCCCTGCCCTACCCTACCATACCCTACCCGACCCTACCTTACCCTACTCTACTCTACCCTACTCTACCCTACTTTACCCTACCCTACCCTACACTACCCTACCCTACACTATCCTACCCTATCCTACCCTGCCCTACCCTACCTTATCCTACCCTACCCTATCCTGCCCTTCCCTACACTACCCAACAGCACTCCTCCTTGCCCTGCCCCAAGGTCTAGTGACGTCACACGGCACCTGAGCCCACCACTCCAGCAGGGTTAAGATTTATGGCCCAGGGTGTGTTATGAGTCCATATTATATTTACAAATCATAATAGATAGATAGATAAATAGACAGATAGACAGCTCTATGCGAGCCTGGGAATGGGAAATGATCTTGCAAGTTACACTGAGGAAAAGCTGACGACAGATTAGGAAGTAGCAAGTCAGGAGATGATGCAGTTAGTTTGTCAGCGATACAGCAGAACAAAGCCTAGTGACCATACACACACATACACACATACTCACACACAGGCTTCTAGAACTTTCCAACCACAGTGAACACACGTGACACGACTCCTGTTTCACCAGAATTTAGGAAAGAGAGCTCAGAAGAATAGAGGCCATAGAATCGGCAGGTAGTGGGGAGAAAGGCTTAGCAACTTGGAAGAGAGAGAGAGAGAGCGAAACAGGGAGACAGGGACTCTACTTATACTCACTCGTGTGCGAGAGACTTGTTAATATTTCCAGGACAAATAAAAATAGTCCCATACTCTTCTTTAGCTCTTCTGTCATTGCATGACAAATGGGAACCAAGATTATCAACGTACAAACAACTCAAGTATAACAACCGCTCGTCCACAAGTCTAATATATATAAGTTCTCTACAAGTAACTACAAAGTCTTTTTATGACATTTGGTAGCAGCGAACGTATACGAACCTCGTCTACGAATCAACAGTGAATTCCTACAAAATATCAAGATTGAAAAAAAAAAAAAACCTCTCACAACCAACGAACTACAACCATCTACAATCAACTACAAGTAACAACTCTACGAGTCGTCTGTATAATCTCCTACACCAGTGGTTCCCAAACTTTTTCTGGTCGTTACCCACTTTTCATGCATGATCCTTGTCCATGGCCCCCCTTCCCCAACCATAACCCATTACTACAGTGACTGTCTACACTACAGTCCTACACTCATCATGTCCATATAAAAATCACTAGCAAATCCTGTAATTTTATTTATTATATATTTTTTTTCTCTTTTGTTAAGTATTAAGATGGCTGTTGACGCAAGTGATACAGGAGCTGGGGTTGTTTTGCTGCAAGAGGATGATCAGGGTATTGAACACCCTGTATCTTATTACTGTAAGAAGTTCACTCCACCTCAAAAGAACTACTCCACTATTGAGAAAGAGCTTTTGGCCTTGATTTTGGGTTTACAGCATTTTTCATTTTATTTGTGTTCTGGTTTTGACCCCATAGTCATTTATACCGATCATAACCCACTGAAATTCCTTAGTAAGTTTAAAGATAAAAATAAGAGATTGACAAGATAGAGCCTACTTCTTCAGGAGTATTCATTAGACATACAACATGTCAAGGGGAAAGAAAATGTTATTGCAGATTGCTTATCTAGACTTTAGACAGATTGTTTTAGAGTAATAAGAAATTTCCTTTGTAAATTTCTTTTTCTTTGTGGGGAGGTGTTACATAGCCTATGATTTCATCATCCTTTGTATAATTCTAACGTACAGTATGCTGCATGTTTGATCACGATATGCCTCGTGGCTTCCATAGTGACCAGGCTTGCGTGTTCTACCTCACTCCCCCCTTCTCCCCCTTATAGTAGAGTAAGTCGTTCTTTCTGTTGTTCAGAGCAGGACTGTCAACTCTTCGTCCCCTGTGCCTTCATTTCCGCGTCCTTTTTGCAAGTTGAATCAAGCTCTGCCGGCCCCTATATAATGAGCTCAGTCTCTGCATTAATTGCCACTTAGATCTACTCCTCATTTTGTTCACATCTCTGTCCTCCCCTGTATAGTGTATTTTTGTGAGTGCTCAGGAAGTCTCCAGCCATCTAGCTGCTGTATAATTTGAGTATAAGTGTTGTTACCATTTTTCATGTAGTGTATGGCCTAGGGCGTTGGTTCGTAGGCCTGGTAAGGTTTTTGTGATTCATGTAGAGTTTTTAATGTCAGCCATTATTAATAATATTTTGTATCTGTAATATTATATCTTACTTTAACTGAGCATTATTCGGTTCTCTCATTTATCAGGGCTGACGTAGATAAATTTGTTCTTGCAAAATTCGTGTTAATAGAGGCTATTGCAATTAACCATATATTTAACCTGTTTTTGCCATTACATTATCCTTATGAGTCCTGAATCTTTAGTTGTTAGTTTGTGCATTAAACTTTAACTTGTAATTTTACCTAACTCTTTTGTTTTGAACCTGGAACTTTGCGGGACATTAGTGATTTTAGTATTCTCACTTGAAGTGTTCATTATCTCTCTCTGTTCCGTAACATAAATTTGGCAACCTCTTATCAGGATATTCAGGATATTATCATAAGGATATTGTTTGATATTTTGTGACTATGATTTATTCATGATGTCTACTATTACTACCTTGATGAAGCCAAAGATTTTCGTCAAATGTGCAAACAGTGTGTGACGTAGAAAACAGAACAAAGAATGAACTTAAGCTTGTTGCTCAACAATTGGGAATTGCTGTTCGCCCTCATCATTCTAAAGATGAAATTGCTGGCATGATTAATAAAAGCTTGTTTAATGTAACTCCTGCAGATGAGCAAACGCAGATAGAAATAGCTAAGTTACAGCTAGCCCTGCAGGAGGCTCGTGCTAAGGAGGCTGAGTTTCAGGCTCGTGCTAAGGAGGCTGAGTCTCAGGCTCGTATTCAGGAGGCACAGGCACAGGCTCGGGCACAAATTGAACTTGCTAGGATTCAGGCAGACCATGATTATCGCATGAAACAAGGTGGAACAGGATCATCTAGCTCTGATGATTTTGATGTGGCTAAAAATGTTAAACTTGTACCTCCTTTTAATGAATCTGATTTAACAAAGTATTTTCAGTTGTTTGAGAGGGTAGCTACAGGTTTTAATTGGCCCGAAAAGTATTGGCCAGTACTCCTACAGAGTGTTCTCACCGGTAAAGCTCAAGTAACTTAGGCATCTGTGCCTCAGGATCAATCTGATAATTATGATGTAGTTAAGAGCTTGATTCTTAAGGCCTATGAGCTTGTTCCTGAAGCCTATAGAGTAAAATTTAGGAGAATTTAAGCAACCCCATGTTGAGTATGCAAAAATCAAAGAAGATCTGTTAGAGCAGTGGTTAAATTCTAAGAATGTAAATTTTGATTTTGATAAATTTAAGGAGATGATTTTGCTGGAGGACTTCAAAAGGTGTATTAATGAAGATGTAAGCCTATATCTTGATGAGAAAAGAATAGCTAATTTGTCTGATGCTGCAGTTTTAGCTGATGAATATGTTCTCACTCACAAGAGATATTCTAAAGAAAAAAGGAAAGCTGAGAGTAAGTACGTTGCCTCTACTCAGAGTACAGGTAACAGGAAAGAGAATAAAGATGATGTTTCTCAGGAAGTAAATACCAGCTCCACCTCTAGATTTCAAAAAAGTAAATGTACTTAGTGTAGTAAGCTTGGTCTTACTACGGAGAAATGTTTCAGGAGACAGCGTGATGTGAACAAAAAGGAGTCTTTAAATATTCAGTCAATTGGTCTAGTGTCCACCCTTGAGAGTTCCCAGAATTCTTTAACCGAGTTAACTGAACCTGCTTTAGGGGTAAATTAAATTCTCATGATGAAGCTTCTCTTTTGAGCAGTAATGTGGGTGACACTCTCAAGAGTTCATGTGCTATTTTCCTGTCTGATGGTTTTGTCAGTCCTCTGGACAATAATGACAGGAAATCAGTTAAAATATATCGTGATACAGGTGCTTGCCAATCCTTTATGCTGACCAGTGTTCTAGGCTCTAATGTTAATTCCTCTGATGAAACTGTAATCTTACAAGGTGTAGGGAATAATTACTTCTCTGTCCCTCTGTGCAGAGTGAATTTTGAGTCTGGTTTTGTTAATGGTTCCGTTATGGTTGGGTTGGTTGAGACACTCCCAATGTCAGGTGTAACTTTCCTACTTGGAAATGATATTGGTGGAAGTCAAGTGTGTCCAGCACCTCAGTTGTCTAGTGAACCAGTGACTGCGACCGAGGATTGTGATGTCCCTGAGGTGTTCTCTGCATGTGCTGTCACTAGGGCTAAGTCTAAAGTTACTGGTGACTTAGAGGATAATGATGATGATGATGTTATCCTAGCTGACACTTTTCTTGCTAATTTGGACCACTCACCAGATGAGGCAGTACCCCGTAGTGTTGATAATTTGTCTCGTCAAGAGTTGGTTGAGTTGCAGGTTGCTGACCCTGAGTTGAAAGGTCTAGCTAACTCTGCTTGCAGTGAGGAAGAGTCAGCTGGTGCTTCTACTTGTTATTATATAAAGTCAGGGGTACCTATGAGAAAGTGGAGACCCCCAGCAGCATCAGCCGACTGTGAATGGGAGGTTGTACATCAAGTTGTCATCCCTCGTGTTTGTAGGCAGGATATCATTAGAGTGGCTCATGATTCCAGTTTGGCAGGACACCTTGGAGTGAGGAAGACTGTGGCATGCATTTTGAAACACTTTTACTGGACAGGTATCTTCATAGATGTTTCCTGGTATTGTAAGTCTTGTCACACCTGTCAAGTTATGGGGGAGTGTAATCAGACCGAAAAGGTTGCACCTCTAGTTCCCATTCCTCCTTTTGAGGCGCCATTCACCCGTGTGTTGGTGGATATATTGGGCCCTCTTCCTAAGACTTCTTCAGGATTTTCTTATGTGTTGACCCTGACTGATATGGCTACTCGTTATCCTGAAGCCATTCCACTTAGATATATCTCTGCAAAGAACGTGGTTAAGGAAATGCTAGAGTTCTTCACCAAGTTTGGTCTGCCCAAGGAGGTACAGTCAGACCGGGGAAGTAATTTCATGTCAAATGTTTTCAAGCAGTCTCTGAAAGAGTTGGGCATCACCCAAATCACGTCTTCAGCTTACCATCCCCAAACCCAAGGAGCTTTGGAGAGATATCATCAAACATTCAAATCGAAGCTCAGGAAATACTGTTTGGAACATCAGAAAGACTGGGATAAAGGTCTTCCATTCGTTGTATTTACCGCAAGAGAATCTCCAAATGAATCACTGGGCTTCTCACCCTTTGAACTACCGTTTGGCCATGAAGTAAGAGGACCCCTTAAGCTACTCAAGGAATGCTGGCTGTCGGAGGAAGATGACGTCAACCTGCTGGAGTATGGGATGAAGCTTAAAGAGCGGCTGTCCACTGCTTTACGGCTGGTGAGAGAGAATTTAGGAGCTGCTCAGGAGAAGATGAAGACTTGGTATGATAAGAAGTCCAGGTTATGCCACTTTCAGCCAGGAGATTAGGTTTTGATTCTGCTACCGGTGCATGGGCAACCTCTTCAAGCCAAGTTTAGTGGTCCTTATTTCGTGGAGAAGAAACTCAGTGATGTCAACTATGTCATCGCCACACCAGATCGTAGAAAGAAGAAGCAAGTTTGTCACATCAACATGCTAAAGTTATATCACAGGCGGGACGAAAATAACCCAGTCTGCACTGTAGCTATTCCACCCGAGTCTGCAAGTGAAGTTCTCCCATGCAGTATGAGCCTGAGTGATAGTTTGGGGAAGAATCCTGATATCATGAATGATCTCCAGACTAAGCTTTCTCATCTAGCTCCCGAGGAAAGGCAGGAGTTTCGGCATTACAGCAGGAGTATCCGCAAGTGTTCTGTGCCACTCCAGGAAGAACCACTGTGTTGATGCATGATGTCGATGTTGGAGACGCAAAGCCAATTAAACTGCCTCCTTACCATGTGAACCCAGTGAAAGTTCCTCTCATCCAGAAGGAGCTTGGCTGCCTGTTTGACCACAAGATGATTGAGCCCTGTCAGAACGAGTGGAGTTCTCCTGTCACTCTAGTCCCTAAGCCAGGGGGGTCACAGCGGCTTTGCATCGACTACAGACGTGTTAATCAGATAACGAAAACCGACTCTTACCCTCTCCCTCGCGAGGCAGATTGCATAGACAGGATCGGAAAGGCTAGGTACATAAGTAAGTTTGATTTGTTAAAGGGATACTGGCAAGTACCTATGACTGAACGTGGTAGGGAGATCTCATGTTTTGTAAGACTAGGAATGACTTTTGCATGTTCTGTAATGCCATATGGTATGAAGAATGCACCAGCCACTTTTCAGAAGCTCATGAATGTTGTAACAGAGGGTTTGGCAGGGTGTGTTGTTTATATTGATGATGTATTAATCTTCAGTGACAACTGGAAAGATCACCTATGCCATGTCAGTAAATTTCTTGAGCGTTTGGTTCAGGCTAATCTTGTAGCTAATTTATCAAAGTGTGAGTTTGGTCAAGCTAAAGTTCAGTACCTTGGGTACGTAATTGGTGATGGACATGTTGTACCACCAGGAGCTAAGGTTCAGGTTATAAGTGATCTTCCCAGACCTAAAAGTAGGAAAGAGCTACAAAGATTTTTGGGAATGGTGGGTTATTACAGGAGATTTGTTCTTAACTTTTCAATTATTGTATCACCACTTACATACCTACTGAAAAAGGGAGTTAAATTTGTCTGGACCCATAACTGTGAATCCTCTTTCAGTAAACTTAAAGCTATCTATTAAGTCAGCCAGTGCTCGCTACTCCAAATTTTGCTAAGCCTTTTAAGATGGCTGTTGACGCAAGTGATACAGGAGCTGGGGCTGTTTTGCTGCAAGAGGATGATCAGGGTATTGAACACCCTGTATCTTATTACAGTAAGAAGTTCACTTCACCTCAAAAGAACTACTCAACTATTGAGAAAGAGCTTTTGGCCTTGATTTTGGGTTTACAGCATTTTTCATTTTATTTGTGTTCTGGTTTTGACCCCATAGTCATTTATACCGATCATAACCCACTGAAATTCCTTAGTAAGTTTAAAGATAAAAATCAGAGATTGACAAGATGGAGTCTACTTCTTCAGGAGTATTCATTAGACATACAACATGTCAAGGGGAAAGAAAATGTTATTGCAGATTGCTTATCTAGACTTTAGACAGATTGTTTTAGAGTAATAATAAATTTCCTTTGTAAATTTCTTTTTTCTTTGTGGGGAGGTGTTACAGAGCCAATGATTTCATCATCCTTTGTATAATTCTAACGTACAGTATGCTGCATGTTTCATCACGATTCGCCTCATTGCTTCCATAGTGACCAGACTTGTGTGTGCTACCACACTCCCCCCTTCTCCCCGTTATAGTAGAGTAAGTCGTTCTTTCTGTTGTTCAGAGCAGGAGTGTCAACTCTTTGTCCCCTATGGCTTCATTTGCGCGTCCTTCTTACAAGTTGTATCAAGCTCTGCCGGCCCCTATATAATGAGCTCAGTCTCTACATTAATTGCCACTTAGATCTACTCCTCATTTTGTTCACATCTCTGTCCTCCCCTGTATAGTATATCATTATCTTTGTGAGTGCTCAGGAAGTCTCAAACCATCTAGCTGCTATATAATTTGAGTATAAGTGTTATTACATTTTTTCATGGGCTCTTGTACTTGGGCCTGGTAAGGTTTTTGTGATTCATGTAGAGTTTTTAATGTCAGCCAATATTAATAATATTTTGTATCTGTAATAATATATCTTGCTTTAACTGAGCATTATCCGGTTTTCTCATTTATCAGGGCTGACTTAGATAAATTTACTCTAGCTAAATTCTTGTAAATATAGTTTATTGCAGTTAACCATATATTTAACCTGTTTTTTGACATTACATTATCCTTATGAGTCCTGAATGTTTAGTTGTTAGTTTGAGCATTAAACTTTAACTTGTAATTTTACCTAACTCTTTTGTTTTGAACCTGGAACGTTGTGGGACAGTAGTGATTTTGGTGTTCTCACTTGAAGTGTCCATTATCTATCTCTGTTCCGTAACATAAATTTGGCGACCTCTTATCAGGATATTCAGGATATTATCATAAGGATATTGCTTGATATTTTGTGACTGTGATTTATTCATGATGTCTACTACTACTATGCTTGATGAAGCCAAAGATTTTTTGTCAAATGTGCAAACAGTGTGTGATGTAGAAAACAGAACAAAGAATGAACTTAAGCTTGTTGCTCAACAATTGGGAATTGCTGTTCGCTCTCATCATTCTAAAGATCAAATTGTTGACATGATTAATGAAAGCTTGTTTAATGTAACTCCTCCAGATGAGCAAACGCAGATTGAAATAGCTAAGTTACAGCTAGCCCTGCAGGAGGCTCGTGCTAAGGAGGCTGAGTTTCAGGCACGTTCTAAGGAGGCTGAGTCTCAGGCTCATATTCAGGAGGCACATGCACAGGCTCGGGCACAAATTGAAATTGCTAAGATTCAGGCAGACCATGAGTATCGCATGAAACAAGTTGGAACTGGATCATCTAGCTCTGATGATTTTGATGTGGCTAAAAATGTTAAACTTGTCCCTCCTTTTAATGAATCTGATTTAACAAAGTATTTTCAGTTGTTTGAGAGGGTAGCTACAGGTTTTAATTGGCCCAAAAAGTATTGGCCAGTACTCCTTCAAACTGTTCTCACCGGTAAAGCTCAAGTAACTTATGCATCTTTGCCTCAGGATCAATCTGATAATTATGGTGTAGTTAAGAGCTTGATTCTTAAGGCCTATGAGCTTGTTCCTGAAGCCTATAGAGTAAAATTTAGGACAACTTATAAGCAAGAAAAGCAATCCCATGTTGAGTATGCAAAAATCAAAGAAGATCTGTTAGAGCAGTGGTTAAATTCTAAGAATGTAAATTCTGATTTTGATAAATTTAAGCAGATGATTTTGCTGAAGGACTTCAAAAGGTGTGTTAAGAAAGTTGTAAGCCTATATCTTGATCAGAAAAGAATAGATAATTTGTCTGATGCTGCAGTTTTAGCTGATGAATATGTTCTCACTCACAAGAGATATTCTAAAGAAAAAAGGAGAGCTGAGAGTAAGTACGTTGCCTCTACTCAGAGTACAGGTAACAGGAAAGAGAATAAAGATGATGTTTCTCAGGAAGTAAATACCAGCTCCACCTCTAGATTTCAGAAAAGTAAATGTACTTATTGTAGTAAGCTTGGTCATACTACGGAGAAATGTTTCAGGAGACAGCGTGATGTGAACAAAAAGGAGTCTTTAAATATTCAGTCAATTGGTCTAGTGTCCACCCTTGAGAGTTCCCAGAATTCTTTAACCGAGTTAACTGAACCTGCTTTGAGGGGTACATAAAATTCTCATGATGAAGCTCCTCTTTTGAGCAGTAACGTGGGTGACACTCTCAAGAGTTCATGTGCTAATTTCCTATCTGATGGTTTTCTCAGTCCTCTGGACAGTAATGACAGGAAATCAGTTAAAAAATATCGTGATACAGGTGCTTGCCAATCCCTTATGCTGACCAGTGTTCTAGGCTCTAATGTTAATTCCTCTGATGAAACTGTAATCTTACAAGGTGTAGGGAATAATTATTTCTCTGTCCCTCTATGCAGAGTGAATTTAGAGCCTGGTTTTGTAATGGTTCCGTTATGGTTGGGTTGGCTGACACACTCCCAATGTCAGGTGTAACTTTCTTACTTGGAAATGATATTGGTGGAAGTCAAGTGTGTCCAGCTCCTCAGCTGTCTAGTGAACCAGTGGCTGCGACCCAGGATTGTGATGTCCCTGATGTGTTCTCTGCACGTTCTGTCACTAGGGCTAAGTCTAACGTTACTGGTGACTTAGAGGATAATGATGATGATGATGTTATCCTAGCTGACACTTTTCTTGCTAATTTGGACCACTCACCAGATGAGGCAGTACCCCGTAGTGTTGATAATTTGTCTCGTCAAGAGTTGGTTGAGTTGCAGGTTGCTGACCCTGAGTTGAAAGGTCTAGCTAACTCTGCTTGCAGTGAGGAAGAGTCAATCCGGTGCTTCTACTTGTTATTATATAAAGTCAGGAGTACTTATGAGAAAATGGAGACCCCCAACAGCATCAGCCAACTGTGAATGGGAGGTTGTTCATCAAGTTGTCATCCCTCGTGTTTGTAGGCAGGATATCATTAGAGTGGCTCATGATTCCAGTTTGGCAGGACACCTTGGAGTGAGGAAGACTGTGGCACGCATTTTGAAACATTTCTACTGGCCAGGTATCTTCAGAGATGTTTCCTGGTATTGTAAGTCTTGTCACACCTGTCAAGTTGTGGGGAAGTGTAATCAGACACAAAAGGTTGCACCTCTAGTTCCCATTCCTCCTTTTGAGGCGCCATTCACCCGTGTGTTGGTGGATATTGTGGGCCCTCTTCCTAAGACTTCTTCAGGATTTTCTTATGTGTTGACCCTGATTGATAGGGCTACTCGTTATCCTGAAGCCATTCCACTTAGAAATATCTCAGCAAAGAACGTGGTTAAGGAAATGCTAGGGTTCTACCCAAGGAGGTACAGTCAGACCGGGGAAGTAATTTCATTTGAAATGTTTTCAAGCAGTCTCTGAAAGAGTTGGGCATCACCCAGATCACATCTTCAGCTTACCATCCCCAGACCCAAGGAGCGTTGGAGAGATATCATCAAACACTCAAATCGATGCTCAAGAAATACTGTTTGGAACATCAGAAAGATTGGGATAAAGGTCTTCCATTTGTTGTATTTGCCGCAAGAGAATCTCCAAGTGAATCACTGGGGTTCTCACCCTTTGAACTACTGTTTGGCCATGAAGTAAGAGGACCCCTTAAGCTACTCAAGGAATGCTGGCTGTCGGAGAAAGATGACGTGAACCTGCTGGAGTATGTGATGAAGTTCAAAGAACAGCTGTCCACTGTTTTACAGCTGGGAAGAGAGAATTTAGGAGCTGCTCAGGAGAAGATGAAGACTTGGTATGATAAGAAGTCCAGGTTACGCCACTTTCAGCCAGGAGATCAGGTTTTGATTCTGCTACCGGTGCATGGGCAACCTCATCAAGCCAAGTTTAGTGGTCCTTATTTTGTGGAGAAGAAACTCAGTGATGTCAACTATGTCATCGCCAAACCAGATCGTAGAAAGAACAAGCACCTTTGTCATATCTTCATGCTAAAGTTATATCACAGGCGGGACGAAAATAAACCAGTCTGCACTGTAGCTGTTCCACCCGAGTCTGCAAGTGAAGTTCTCCCATGCAGCTTGAGCCTGAGTGATAGTTTGGGGAAGAATCTTGATATCATGAATGATCTCCAGACTAAGCTTTCTCATCTAGCTCCCGAGGAATGGCAGGAGTTTTCGGCATTACTGCAGGAGTACCCGCACAGTGTTGATGCATGATGTCGATGTTGGAGACGCAAAGCCAATTAAACTGCCTCCTTACCGTGTGAACCCAGTGAAAGTTCCTCTCATCCAGAAGGAGCTTGGCTACCTGTTGGACCACAAGATGATTGAGCCCTGTCAGAGCGAGTGGAGTTCTCCTGTCACTCTAGTCCCTAAGCCAGGTGGGTCACAGCGGCTTTGCATCGACTACAGACGTGTTAATCAGATAACCAAAACAGACACTTACCCTCTCCCTCGCGTGGAAGATTGCATAGACAAGATTGGAAAGGCTAGGTACATAAGTGAGTCTGATTTGTTAAAGGGATACTGGTAAGTACCTAAGACTGAACGTGCTAGGGAGATCTCATGTTTTGTAACACTAGGAAAGACTTGTGCATGTTCTTTAATGCCATATGGTTTGAAGAATGCACCAGCCACTTTTCAGAAGCTCATGAATGATGTAACAGAGGGTTTGGCAGGGTGTGTTGTTTATATTGATGATGTATTAATCTTCAGTGACAACTGGAAAGATCACCTATGCCATGTCAGTAAATTTCTTGAGCGTTTGGTTGAGGCTAATCTTGTAGTTGATTTATCAAAGTGTGAGTTTGGTCAAGCTAAAGTTCAGTACCTTGGGTACGTAATTGGTGATGGACATGTTGCACCACCAGGAGCTAAGGTTCAGGTTATAAGTGATCTTCCCAGACCTAAAAGTAGGAAAGAGCTACAAAAATTTTTGGGAATGGTGAGTTATTACAGGAGATTTGTTCTTAACTTTTTAATTATTGTATCACCACTTACAGACCTACTGAAAAAGAGAGTTAAATTTGTCTGGTCTGATAACTGTGAATCCTCTTTCAGTAAACTTAAAGGTATCCTATTAAGTCAGCCAGTGCTCGCTACTCCAAATTTTGCTAAGCCTTTTAAGATGGCTGTTGACGCAAGTGATACAGGAGCTGGGGCTGTTTTGCTGCAAGAGGATGATCAGGGTATTGAACACCCTGTATCTTATTACAGTAAGAAGTTCACTTCACCTCAAAAGAACTACTCAACTATTGAGAAAGAGCTTTTGGCCTTGATTTTGGGTTTACAGCATTTTTCATTTTATTTGTGTTCTGGTTTTGACCCCATAGTCATTTATACCTGTCATAACCCACTGAAATTCCTTAGTAAGTTTAAAGATAAAAATCAGAGATTGACAAGATGGAGTCTACTTCTTCAGGAGTATTCATTAGACATACAACATGTCAAGGGGAAAGAAAATGTTATTGCAGATTGCTTATCTAGACTTTAGACAGATTGTTTTAGAGTAATAATAAATTTCCTTTGTAAATTTTTTTCTTTGTGGGGAGGTGTTACAGAGCCAATGATTTCATCATGCTTTGTATAATTCTAACGTACAGTATGCTGCATGTTTGATCACGATTCGCCTCATGGCTTCCATAGTGACCAGACTTGTGTGTGCTACCACACTCCCCCCTTCTCCCCCTTATAGTAGAGTAAGTCGTTCTTTCTGTTGTTCAGAGCAGGAGTGTCAACTTTTTGTCCCATATGGCTTCATTTGCGCGTCCTTCTTACAAGTTGTATCAAGCTCTGCCGGCTCCTATATAATGAGCTCAGTCTCTACATTAATTGCCACTTAGATCTACTCCTCATTTTGCTCACATCTCTGTCCTCCCCTGTACAGTTGTTATTATTTTTGTGAGTGCTCAGGAAGTCTCCAACCATCTAGCTGCTGTGTAATTTGAGTATAAGTGTTATTACATTTTTTCTTGTACTGTGTGGCATGGGGTGTTGGTTCATGGGCCTGGTGAGGTTTTTGTGATTCATGTGTTTTGGGTGTCAGCCATTGTTAATAATATTTTGTATCTGTAATAATATATCTTGCATTAACTGAGCATTATCCGGTTTTCTCATTTTGTCAGGGCTGACTTAGATAAATTTACTCTTGCTAATTTCGTATTAATAGAGGTTATTGCAGTTAACCATATATTTAACCTGTTTTTTGCCATTACATTATCCTTATGAGTCCTGAATGTTTATTTGTTAGTTTGAGCATTAAACTTAAACTTGTAATTTTACCTAACTCTTTTGTTTTGAACCTGGAACGTTGTGGGACAGTAGTGATTTTGGTGTTCTCACTTGAAGTGTTCATTATCTATTTCTGTTCCGTAACATAAATTTGGCGACCTCTTATCAGGATATTCAGGATATTATCATAAGGATATTGCTTGATATTTTGTGACTGTGATTTATTGATGATGTCTACTACTACTATGCTTGATGAAGCCAAAGATTTTTTGTCAAATGTGCAAACAGTGTGTGATGTAGAAAACAGAACAAAGAATGAACTTAAGCTTGTTGCTCAACAATTGGGAATTGCTGTTCGCTCTAATCATTCTAAAGATCAAATTGTTGACATGATTAATGAAAGCTTGTTTAATGTAACTCCTCCAGATGAGCAAACGCAGATTGAAATAGCTAAGTTACAGCTAGCCCTGCAGGAGGCTCGTGCTAAGGAGGCTGAGTTTCAGGCACGTTCTAAGGAGGCACAGGCACAAATTGAAGTTGCTAGGATTCAGGCAGACCATGAGTATCGCATGAAACAAGGTGGAACCGGATCATCTAGCTCTGATGATTTTGATGTGGCTAAAAATGTTAAACTTGTCCCTCCTTTTAATGAATCTGATTTAACAAAGTATTTTCAGTTTTTTGAGAGGGTAGCTACAGGTTTTAATTGGCCCAAAAAGTATTGGCCAGTACTCCTTCAAACTGTTCTCACCGGTAAAGCTCAAGTAACTTATGCATCTTTGCCTCAGGATCAATCTGATAATTATGGTGTAGTTAAGAGCTTGATTCTTAAGGCCTATGAGCTTGTTCCTGAAGCCTATAGAGTAAAATTTAGGACAACTTATAAGCAAGAAAAGCAATCCCATGTTGAGTATGCAAAAATCAAAGAAGATCTGTTAGAGCAGTGGTTAAATTCTAAGAATGTAAATTCTGATTTTGATAAATTTAAGCAGATGATTTTGCTGAAGGACTTCAAAAGGTGTGTTAAGAAAGTTGTAAGCCTATATCTTGATCAGAAAAGAATAAATAATTTGTCTGATGCTGCAGTTTTAGCTGATGAATAAGTTGTCACTCACAAGAGATATTCTAAAGAAAAAAGGAGAGCTGAGAGTAAGTACGTTGCCTCTACTCAGAGTACAGGTAACAGGAAAGAGAATAAAGATGATGTTTCTCAGGAAGTAAATACCAGCTCCACCTCTAGATTTCAGAAAAGTAAATGTACTTATTGTAGTAAGCTTGGTCATACTACGGAGAAATGTTTCAGGAGACAGCGTGATGTGAACAAAAAGGAGTCTTTAAATATTCAGTCAATTGGTCTAGTGTCCACCCTTGAGAGTTCCCAGAATTCTTTAACCGAGTTAACTGAACCTGCTTTGAGGGGTACATTAAATTCTCATGATGAAGCTCCTCTTTTGAGCAGTAACGTGGGTGACACTCTCAAGAGTTCATGTGCTAATTTCCTGTCTGATGGTTTTGTCAGTCCTCTGGACAATAATGACAGGAAATCAGTTTAAAAATATCGTGATACAGGTGCTTGCCAATCCCTTATGCTGACCAGTGTTCTAGGCTCTAATGTTAATTCCTCTGATGAAACTGTAATCTTACAAGGTGTAGGGAATAATTATTTCTCTGTCCCTCTATGCAGAGTGAATTTAGAGCCTGGTTTTGTTAATGGTTCCGTTATGGTTGGGTTGGCTGACACACTCCCAATGTCAGGT
>NC_137051.1:34033589-34053589 GCF_032717465.1 Coenobita brevimanus | reverse complement strand
AAATCAGAAAAAGATCTTTTTCAAGGAAATTGTATGAATATTAGAGCTATAATAGATTATACCATGACAAGCCTGCACATATTTTTCACCTTTTACAATGACAAGAAATCTTAGGAGAGAGAAAGAGTTAAAGACAGAGAGAGAGAGAGAGAACTACCGTTATTATTTTGTCTCAGTATTTTTAACCCTTACCAATCAAAATTTATTGTCTTACTCCATATGCTCGTTTCTGTTTGAATCACAGTTTTTATATGGAGCTTTACGTGTCCTTATTAGCGTTTTTTTTTTCAATACTTTTTCATTACGTGATTTGGCGAAAGATATATAAAAGTTTCGGGTTGATAGACTCATTGTTCCATGAATTAAGTTGAATGATTTTGAACTACATTTAAATATTTTATTTGAAACATTCCAAATTTTTTTCTTTTTATTACTGAAGTGACTTACGATGAATGAAAAAAAAAAAAAAAATAGGGTTCTTGCTAATGTAAAAATCTAAAGATACATTTATTTTCTATCTATATAACTATTGCTTTAAAATAATCTATTTTTGGCGTTAGGTTAAATCAAAAGTATTTCCATTGGTACAATCAGATCAGCGAGAAATTGCACAAAAAGAACTGAGTTTTTTTTGAAAACACAGAAAAAAGAATTCGACAAACTATCGAGGATACGAAACAGATCAATATTTAAAATATCGTAGGTCGTTCAGTAGATTCTCATCCATGACAGACAAAAACTGCAACTTCAGTTACCATTTTCGTTAACGACTATATAATTATGTAATCTTTGATGTTTTGAATTTTACTTTAGCTCTCCCGATTTCTTAAACGACTTTTTATTTGTTCATTTGTCGTAGTGGTCACTTCAAGGAATAGTTTCAAAGGGAACTCGTTTCGATTGAAAATAACTGCTCTAAGTGTAAATGAAAATGTTATACTGGTCAGTTGTGCTAATTCATGTCGTTTAGATATAAGTCCATAAATAGGAAACTTCGTCAGTCGTGGTCTAAATTTTTCCGGATATACATCAGATTGTTATTAAAATTCAAGAAATATCTCAGAGAAATAGAAGATCGTGACAGTATAGAGAGAAAGTTCATGAAGCCTAATTGATTAAAAAAAAAGTGAAATTGGCTGGATTTTGAAGTGGCTATTGAAATGAATTTCGTTCTATGTGTCGTCGGACAGACAGTGACAAACGAAAGTATCTTACTTTAAACTATACGAGTTTGGTTTTTACATGGCATCAGACAGTCTCGATTAAAGAGAAAAAAACAGACAATGCACATTATACAGGGTCGTTTTGGAAAATACATCCCTTAATAAAGAACAGAGTCTTCACTTAAGGTGGTTTAGACAGTAAATAGAATAGCAGTATTCCGATAAATATTCTGTTTTAGACAGAAATCATTATGTTTCTCAGGTATGACAAAAAAAATTAATGCAGTATGCCGTGTCTGTGATGATCGGTTATAAACTTAAGACTTGGGAGTCAATTTTGTTTTAGCATGCAAGCTCTCTAAATTAATTTTTCGCCTTCTCATTTAACGTTGCTATCAGACATCAGAGGATAACAACGTGAAAGGTGAGACTCTCGACAGACAGATGAAAGCAACTGATTAGACTCAAGTATTCTGCTGAACAGAAAAAATTCAGTCCCTTAGACCGAAAACGATAAATATACAACTTACGCCAAATGAGTGAAATGAGCTGGCATTTGATGACATATTTCATTAAACTTTGTTTCATTAGGGTCTCGTCAGAGACAGCGTGACAAATGTTGAGTTACAAGGGATATTTTATATATCCCTATGACAGACATCTTCAGCATCTTAACTTTCAGACAAAAATATTACGCACATAATACAGGGTTGTGTTAGACTATAAGACATATTTCCGTGGTTAGTTAGACGTACAGACAGACATATATATATATATATATATATATATATATATATATATATATATATATATATATATATATATATATATATATATATATATATATATAAGACAGACAGAGATTCAGACAAGACAGCTAAAAACGGTTTTAATAAAGAATATTAAATTTGAATACTGAGACATGAAACCGATAAATATTTCAGAATTTGATGGCTCAAGATCTCTCATGCATGACACCGAGTACGATTTGCATATATTCACTTTTTACTTAAATCGAGAGACATGATGCCATTTTAAAGGCCCTTGTAATGTAAAAAATAATCACTTCTGTCTTAGAGTCTGTTGACTTGTTTTGAGACGACGAATCTTATTGTTCTGTAAACATGTCAAATGGCAAGCTCATTTCAGACATGAGTCATTAATTTCCATTTCTATGCAGAGTTCACCCCTCCATACATAGCAATAGGTTTTATTTTCCTACAGTAGACTTTCCTCTTAAATATTTTCTTATCATCATAAACAGTTGTAAGTGTTTCTCAACAAATTTCGATTTAAGATTTTCGAGAGATGAATATTTAGCGTTTTCTCCTAAAAACGACTACGGTAGATTGACAACTCTACTGTCTCTAAGTCCTCCTAAAACTGTTATTTTATTTTTTTCAGTCGTAAAAATCAGAGAAACCATATTTTGTCGCAGAGAGAGTAGACAGATACATAAAATGAACAAAAATATTTCATTGACCGTCGTCGTTCGTAAAATTAAAAAACAACAAAGGAATATTTATAATTTTTGTCGTTAGAGACAGAGAGTAGTATTATATTTTAATTTTTTGTTTCGAGATCTGCAGACACCACAAATGTATCATATAGTTAAAAGAAATTTTTTTTTTTAATAAATATTATATCATAGTATTACTGATTTCTTTTTTCAGGTTATTATTTCCGATTGTCAATTTTTTTTTTGACGTTATCATAGTATGACACTGAACTATTGACACACAGAGAGACATCTTTCAAGAAAACAGACAGAAACGAGACAATTATTAGTGACACATGTTTAATGTCAGCTTATTTCTATTGTGGGTCGATTTCTTCTCACAGAGACAGCGTCTGTTGACACAGACAGTTTTCATCATCTAAAATTTTTCAGAGATATCACAGAATTTTGAATGGTTTCACAGACAGACATAGACACAACTTCATTTCAGAGACACGGCATATTTATCGTTTTCACAGACATACACATTTTTAGCATCAATGACAGAGACACAGAGTTGTTTCAGACAGAGACACCTAAAGTGGTTGCTTTCAATCGTAGACGTGTTCAAACTTAGCAAAGATTTTTGCCCGTTAAGTGACGACTTCATTGAAGAGACACAGACAGACAGAAACACAGTCAGAAAAACAGATCTGTTTTCAAGAGAAAATCTGAGACAGAACACAGACAGACAAGGTTAACACAGAACACAGACAGACAGAGACACAGATAACAGAGAGAGAGAGAGAGAGAGAGAGAGAGAGAGAGAGAGAGAGAGAGAGAGAGAGAGAGAGAAACTACCCAAACTATACTTTCTCAGTATTTTGACGACACCCTTACCAATCATAATTTATTGTCTTACTTCAATCTCAACGCCAGCTCGTTTCACGTTTGTATCACTGTCTTTTGTATGTAGTACTTTACATGTCCTTATAGCAGCGTCTTTTTTTTTTTTTCTGTCGGACCTTTTCGTGACGTGTATTTTGGCGAAGTTACATATATATTAGTTTCGTGCTATTAGACCCATTCTTATCCATGAGTTTAGTTGAATGATTTTGAACTAAACTTAAAACGGCTTTGTATTATCTTGAGTCCAATTTTTTTCTTTTTTATTACTGAAGTGATTGTTAGGTTGAATGAAAAAAAAAAATACAGGGCTTGCTAATGCAAAAGTCAAAAGATTCATACTTTCATGAATATATTCCTGCACGCCCTAATATTTTTAATCTGTTGCACGAGAAATCTAAGTTCTTTAGGAACCACATTTCCTGTATTTGTCAATTTTACTACCTCACTATTGCAATTATATTTTTACTCTGAAGAACTCATTTTATCTGACAGTCAAATTCACCTGATGTGTTTTCATGCAAGTTAACATAGCTAGCAGTGAGTTTTCTTAAGGAAATACGCCAAATGGTGTATCACGATTTTATAATATGTAAAATTAATTCTTTGTTTAAGTTTAAACAAGCCCTATCTTGCAGGCAGAAATATAATCCAATCTAACCTCACATTTTTTACTTTTTTTTTCGAATACTCGTATGAAACGATATTTATTGTGCAATTCATTGGTGAATCGATATTATTGTATACGCTACCTAACTTTTTCTCAAATCAGCCAGGATTTGTTCTTTATAGTTCGGATTTTTTCATCCCTGAAACGTTTGCCTACTTACACCAACAACTGGGAGAGTTTCCCTATAAAATTAGATATTATTTGACGAACATGCGTATTAATTGTTTTCGCTCTCAAGGACGCTTTTTTCAGTATTAATCCAGTGGTGTGCTTTTGAATTATTTTTTTAGGTGTTATTATCAGTCGTAACGGGTTAATATTCGGCACTATTTTCTTAATCCTTGAAGTTACAGATGCAGTGAAAAAACAAAAAGTCTTTGAGAATCCGTACTAGGGTAAAAAAAAAAAATACTTAGGTGACATTTATAACAGTTCATGTCAGTGCTCGTCATAGATGCCTTTTTTTTTTTTTTTTTTCTTCTGCCTGAGAATTCTAAGGGCCGATCTAAGTAATGGAAGATATCTTTGTCGTATTCATTTGTGTCAAAACCACATGCGGATCAGAGTGATTATACAAACGGAAATATGTCATACTCTAACTCGAATGTGCAGAATGTTTAAAAATTCCTTTTTCTTTTAATACAGTCAAGAGCCTCAAGATGATAATTTTATGCTCTAGTCATTGAAATATAAAAATACATTCCTTAGATTTCACTTTTTGATATTAATCTTGCATTTCCTACCTCCAATGAAATCTAAAACGGAAATTGCTCAATAAATATAGGTTTATATGGTCTTCGTCGAGAAAAGTGAAAAAAATGTAGATTGATTTATTTTCTATCTATAACTATTGATTTAAAAAAATTAATATTATTCGAGGTTAGGTTAGATCAAAAAAGTATTTCCATTGGTAGTAGGTGATCAGCGAGAAATTGCACAAAAAGAACTGAGTTGGTTTTGAAAAGAAAAAATGAATTCGACAAACTATCGAGATACGAACCTGATCAATATCTAAAATATCGTAGGTCGTTCAGTAGATTGTCATCCATGACATACAAAAACTGCAGCTTCAGGGACCATTTTCGTTAACGACTATATAATTATGTCGTCTTTGACATGTTTTGATTTTTACTTTAGTTCTCCCGATTTCTTATAAGACTTTTTATTTGTTCATTTGTCGTAGTGGTCACTTCAAGGAAATAGTGGCAAAGGGAACTCGTCTCGATTGAAAACAACTGCTCTAAGAGCAATTCAAAACAATCATACTGGGCAGTTGTGCTAATTCATGTCGTTTAGGTTGAAGTCGATAAATAAGAAAACATCGTCAATCGTGCTAAAAATTTTTCCTGAAATACAACAGGTCGTTACTAAAATTCTAGAAATATTTCAGAAGAAATAGAAAAGTCGTGGTATAAGGAAAGTTCATGAAGCCTATATTGATTATAACAAGTGAAATTGGCTGGACTTTGAAGTGGTGATTGCGAAATGAATTTCGTTCTGTGTGTCGTCGAAAGAAGTGAAAAATGATGGTATCTTACTTTAAACTATACGAGTTTGGTTTTTATATGGCATCTGCAGTCTCGATTAAATGAAAAAAAAAAAAAAATGCTCATTATACAGGGTCATTTTGGAAAATACATCCATTGGTAAAGAACTCTCAGTCTTCACTTAAGGCTTTTTAGACATTATATAAATAATGAGTATTCCGATAAATATTCTGTTTGGAAGCTGAAATCATTATGTTTCTCATGTATGACAAAAAAAAAAAAAAATCCAGTATGCCGTATTTGTGATGATCGGTTATAAACTTCTCTTCGGAGTCAATTTTTGCTTTAGCATATCAGGTCTCAAAATTAATTTTTTTGTTTCTCATTTAACGTAGCGGTCACATTAAGGATAACAATGTGAAAAGTGGACTCTTATCGCAGATGAAAGCAACTGATTAACGCGCAAGTATTTTGCTGAACTTATGCTAAAAATCGCGTCATTTAGGCGGAAAACAATAAATATACAACTTCGCCAAATAAGTGAAATGAGCTGGCATTTGATTTGAAAATTTCACATTAAGCTTTGTTTCATAAGGGTCTCGTCTAAAAGCGTGACAAATGTTGAGTTAGAAGGGATATTTTTTATATCCCTTTGACCAAGCCATCTTCAGCATCTTAACTTTCAAAAAAATATTACGCACATTATATAGGGTCGTGCTATTCCATAAGATATTTCCGCAAAAAAATAAATAAGTAAAATTGAGTTTTCGACAAGCAGATAAAAACGGTTTTGATAAAGTGAATATTAAATTTGAATACTGAGACATGAAACCGGTAAATATTTCGAATTTGAAGGCTCAAGATCTCTCATGCATGACACCGATTATAATTTGCATATATTCCTATTCTTTTACTTAAATCGTGGCACAGGATGTAATTTAAAAGGCTTTGTAATGTAAAAAAAAATCACTTCTTTCTTAAGTCGGTTCACTTGTTTTGGCGACGACGAATCTTATTGTGTTGTAAACACGTCAAATGGCAGTTCATTTCACATGGTCATCAATATCCACTTCTATGCAAGTTCACTTCTCCATATAGCAATAGGTTTTTATTTTCCTACAACGACTTTTTTCATCCTCTGAAATATTTTCATATTTCATATTTGTTGTTTCTCAACAAATTTAGATTCAAGATTTTCAAAGATGAATATTTAGCGTTTTCATCCAAAACTTGACTACGGTAGATTGACAACTCTACTGTCTCTAAATCCTATTTTTTTTTTCCCAGTCGTAAAAACCACTCGAAAACATGTTTTGTCGCTTAAGGTACAGCTACATAAAATGAACAAAAATATTTCATCGACCATGCACCTTACGAAAATATATTTAAAAAAAAAAAAAAGGAACATTTATAACATTCGTCGTCAATGCTCCTACTACGTGTATTTTATTTTAATTTTTTGTTTCGAATCTGCAATCCACCTCAACTATATCAAATAGTGGAAAAACATTCTTTACTAAATATCATATCATAGTATTACTGATTTCTTTTTTCAGTTCACTATTTTCCGATTCAGTTTTTTTTTTTTTTTTTTAACGTTATCATAGTGTGCACTGAATAATTGTTGAAAAAGACATCTCTCAAGAAAACCATCATGAAACGAGAAAATTATTAGTGAACATGATTAATGTCAGCTTATTTCTCTTGAGGGTCGATTTCTTTTCACATGCAACGTCTGCTGTTAATTTTTTCATCCTCTAAAATTTTTTCAGATTATCATAAAATTTTGAATGGTTTCCAAACAATATAGAGTTCATTTCCCAAAACTGTATATTTATCGTTTTCACCCAAACATACGCGGTTTTTAGCATCAATACAGCCGAGTTGATTCGAATTTCACCTAAAGTCGTTGCTCTGAATCGTAACGTGTTCAAACTTTGCAAAGTTTTTTTACCCATTAATTGAAGACTTCATTGAAGGGAAAAAAAAGTCACGGAAAAGGAGCTGTTTTTCAAGGAAAAACTGGTAACAATCGCACTGAGACATGTATAAGAGATTGTCCCAATCCTTTAGTCGGCTAATTTTTTTTTCCCTTTTACAATGACAAGAAATCTAAGGAGAGAGAGAGAGAACTACCCTTTCTAACGTATATATATATATATATATATATATATATATATATATATATATATATATATATATATATATATATTGTTACGACATGGAGGGGCTAAAGGACTATCTGATAGCCTGTAAAATGCTCAACGGAAATATTAGAATACCAAGTGGAAGTTATCCACACCAAGTCATAAGCTTAAGAGGGAAAAAATATTGATCAAGCGTAGAACATACCTATGACAAAAATGGGGGATGAAATATGCAATTTAAAAAACTTAAATTAATTTACTCAACACTAACTTAAAGCTACAAGAACAAAAACAAAGAGGTTTAAACAGGATTGCCAAACTAGATCTTGCAGAAGTTATCCTAACGTTCCCAATGTTATTAATTAAGATAAACCAGAACATAAACTAGCCCTTTTGTTGTAAAACCACTGGGGGTTTGCAATAAACACCTGGCATAAAGATAAAGACAGACTCTAGACACTAATACAACTTGACATTAGCTATGGCGATAAGAGCAGTTCTAAATAAATATTCTTATATATAAGAGCAATATCAAAAGAACTTATTAAATCTATCATGTGCTGACAATAAAGATTAACTCACGTGTGGCAGACAAAGTACTATATTATATCAATATCCCCAAAACAGAGCAGTCCAACACACCCTTCTAGCTGAAGCCGTTAACTAACGCAGGAAGTCCCAGCCCGGCTTAGATAAACTCAAGGGAGCAAGAAGGTTAACTCAGGAAAGCAAGAAGGGCACCTCAGAGAAGCTATAAGGGTAGAACAGAAACTCAAAGTCGAAACCGTGATCAAATACAGGAAGGTGGTTCGAAACAGATTTGAAACTATCGAGACACAGCTGGACCAGGCTGTTTCTTACGATCTGATATTTATAAACTCCGTTCACAGAACACTAAGGATGGTACTAATAAATGAATTAATGATTCTGAATATTATATATGAATATAAGCAATGTATATCTGCCACACGTAAATACATATAATATATATATATATATATATATATATATATATATATATATATATATATATATATATATATATATATTATATATATATATATATATATGTATATATATATATATATATATATATATATATATATATATATATATATGTATATATGTATTTGTATATATATATATATATATATATATATATATATATATATATATATATATATATATATATATATATACACAGTGTAACACGACATTTATGACAAAAACTTACACCAATGATCTATCATGTAATTCTGAGTATATTTTGTTCTATAAACATATGCTCTCTGCGACCCCATTTCAGTACCCAGCATTCGGCTGTTTTGTGTAAAGCTCGTCTCTTGCATGTGCCACTGGGTGAGAGCTTCGCAGGGCGACGGGAGACGAGTATTATTACCTTATACTGTACTATACATAAAAATCCCATATACTATCAGTACACACGAGTTTTAAGAAGAAACTTTACGTAGTCTATTGATTCTTTAACATCAAGTCATGCATTCATACTGCAATTCTTTTGCACATATCGACTGTAATTAAGGATTAAATTCAAATTTTTAGGCTTTCAAGGGAGTAGGGAGGGAGGGAGGGAGGGAGGACAGGCTTGTGTGTTTTTGCCAGTTATGTAATATTTGGTTTGTAGGATGTTGCTACCGGCATTACCATAACACCCATAGCCTATTCAGTGAAAGAGCATTGCCGTACTGAATGACTACCATCACTTTAAGTCAGAAGTAATATTATTATTCATAAAAAATTTTCTGCTGCAAGTAAACGTGGCACCATTTTTTTCATATGCTGACGTGAGAACAGTGATACAGGATTGCCAATGTAACGACACTGTTGCTAGACCTATTTGCTTGCTTCTACATGCGGCACTAACATCTGGCAACATGATATCTAGCTACATTCTGGATATTTTTGCCATTTTTAGGTGATATTCTAGAGATTTCATCTTATTTTCTAGCGATGTTTTGCGGTGTTTATTATCTAGCGACATTCTAGCAGGTTTTCAGGACTAAACTAGCGAGATTGATGATAAGGACTTGGCAACTCTGCGTCCACTGTCATTTGAACGGGAATATTTGTAGGGGAGGCATACACTTTAACCCGTCACGTCCCAAGGTTTTCCGCACCTCCGACATCCCCCAGTCCCGAGGTATTTTCGATTTTTTTTTTTTTTGGCTAAAACCTTCGCTTTTGGTGAGAAACATCGAAAATTCATAGAGAAATCGCTCACCTGAGGTTTAAAGTGCCCAATCCAGGTAGGAGTTCCTCCTTACCTGAGTGGGTTTTCTAACTTGCTGGCACCAAAGAAAACGAGTTCTATGGGAGGGTAACTATTTTATCCACTCATAAACGGTATTTATTTATTTACTTGGTATGAATGTATATGTAGTATGACAGTATATTGGTTTTCAAGCAGTAATAAAGGCATTATAAGCATTGTTTCACTCACTAACTAATCCCACCATACCTGACCTATTTTTGCCACACTACCTGATCATTATTTCTGGCTGATTCTTCTTCTAATGCTATGTAAACCTTTGTCCTCCACATTGTCATCGATTGGGGAATCACTCTGGCCCTGAATAACTTTACTAGCCAGGTCACTGGTAACAGGTCCTTTGCCAAGACAATGGCATGAGGGGGGGAGGGGGGAGGTTCTGCAGTGTAAGGCATTGTCCCTGCTTGGTATCTTGTACAGGAATAGAGGAAGGTGTCCCGTGTATACATACGAAAAATCACGTGCGAAAATTGAAAATTGTGCAAATTAGGTACCTTGCAATTGCACGACGTACTGGTACGTCGCCGGGACTGGCAAATGCAAATCGTGGTGACGTACCCATACGTCGTCGGGACGGGGCGGGTTAAATACTGTTCTCCGCGTTCTGTTGTTCACCGGGTCCAGCTTCACATATTCATGAAACAGCATGCCACGTACGTACAGCAATGAAGAATATGGAGATGTGTATTTTTTTACAAGTTCTGCGATGATGTGTGCTGTGAGAGAGGAACACCAGGTGAAGATACTCAATGGCGCCACGTTTACTTGCAGCAGAAAAATTGTGATGTAATGAAATTCTTCCTGACTTAAAGTGGAAATTAATCTCCCTTTAGAATATCGTTTTTTCACCTAAAAATGAGCTGAGGGTGTTATGATAATGCTGGTAGCAACATCCTACAAACCAAATATTACATAACTGGCAACAACACACAAGCCTATGTCCTCCCTCCCTCCTACTCCCTCCCTACTCCCTTGAAAGCCTAAAAATTTGAATTTAATCCTGTAATTACAGTCGATATGTGCAAAAAGAATTGCATGAATGCATGACTTGATGTTAAAGAATCAATAGACTACGTAAAGTTTCTTCCTTAAAACTCGTGTGTACTGATAGTATATGGGATTTTTATGTATAGTACAGTATAAGGTAATAATACTGCGTCTCCCGTCGCCCTGCGAAGCTCTCACCCAGTGGCATACAGGGGCAAGCAGGCAGCTTTTACACAAAACAGCCGAATGCTGGAGTACTGAACTGGGAGTCGCGGGAGAGAGTATATGTTTATAGAACAAAATATACTCAAGAATTTACATGATTAGATCATTGGTGTAAGTTTTTGATCATACGATCGCGTTACACCCATGTATATAATGTATATATATATATATGTATATATATATATGTATATGTATATATATATATATATATATATATATATATATATATATATATATATATATATATGTATATATATATATATGTTGTTACGGAACAGAGAAAGATAATGTACACTTTAAGTGAGAATACGAAGAGTCACTACTGTCCCGTAAAGTTCCAGGTTCAAAACAAAAGAGTTAGGTAAAATTACAAGTTAAAGTTTAATGCTTAAATTAACAACAAAACATTCAGGACTCATAAGGATAATGTAATGGCAAATAAACAGGTTAAATATAGCGCTGGTTAACTGCAATAGCCTCTATTTAACACAGAAATTAGCAAGAGTAAATTTATCTAAGTCAGCCCTGATGAAATGAGATACCAGATAATAGTCAGTGAATGCCAGATAAATAATTACAGATACAAACTATTATCAAAAATGACTGACATAAAGATCCATACATGAATTACAAAAACTTCACTAAGCCTACCACAAAAAAAATTAAACTTATGCTATACAGTACAAGAAAAAAATACAACAGTTATACTCAAATTACACACAGCTGCTAGATGGTTGGAGACTTCTTGAGCACTCACAGTAATAATATCTGTACAGGGGAGGACAGAGATGTGAACAAAATGAGGAGCAGATCTAAATGGCCATGTGATGCAGAGACTGAGCTCATTATATAGGGGCCAGGAGAGCTTGATACAACTTGTAATGAGGACGCGCAAATGAAGCCATGGGGACAAAGAGATGACAATCCCATAGAAAGTATAACAGAGATGTCGACTTACTCTACTATAACCCCGAGTAGAAGGGGGGACTGAGGCAGAACACGCTCGTGATCAAAACATGCAGCAACTGTGCGTTAAAATTACACAAAGGATGATGAAATCATAGGCTATGTAACACCTGCCCCACAAAAGAAAAAGAAATTTACAAAGGAAATTTACTTATTACTCTAAACAATCTGTCTAAAGTCTAGATAAGCAATCTGCAATAACATTTTTCTTTCCCCTTGACATGTTGTATGTCCTAATGCTCAAGATACTCCTGAGGGAAATTAGACTCCATCTTGCCAATCTCTGATTTTTTATCTTTAAACTTACTAAGGAATTTCAGTGGGTTATGATCGGTATAAATGACTATGGGGTCAAAACCAGAACACAAATAAAATGAAAAAATGCTGTAGAAGAAAACCCCAAAATCAAGGCCAAAAGCTCTTTCTCAATAGTTGAGTAGTTCTTTTGAGGTGGAGTGAACTTCTTACTGTAATAAGATACAGGATGTTCAATACCCTGATCATCCTCTTGCAGCAAAGCAGCCCCAGCTCCTGTATCACTTGCATCAACAGCCATCTTAAAAGGCTTAGCAAAATTTAGAGTAGCGAGCACTGGCTGACTTAATAGAATAGCTTTAAGTTTGTTGAAAGAGGATTCACAGTTATCCGGTCCAGACAAATTCAACTCCCTTTTTCAGTAGGTCTGTAAGTGGTGATACAAGAATAGAAAAGTTAAGAACAAATCTCCTGTAATAACCTACCACATTCCCAAAAATCTTTGTAGCTCTTTCCTACTTTTAGGTCTGGGAAGATCACTTATAACCCTGAACCTTAGCTCCTGGTGGTGCAACATGTCCATCACCAATTACATACCCAAGGTACTGAACTTAAGCTTGACAAAACTCACAATTTGATAAATTAGCTACAAGATTAGCATGAAATAAACGCTCAAGAAAATAAATGACATGTCATAGGTGATCTATCCAGTTGTCAATGAAGATTAATAAATCATCAATATAAACAACACACCCTGCCAAACCATCTGTTACAACATTAATGAGCTTCTGAAAGTTGGATTGTGAATTCTTCATACCAAACGTCATTACAGAACATTCAAAATCCTTACCTAGTGATACAAAACATCAGATCTCCCTAGCACGTTCAGTCATAGGTACTTGCCAGTATCCCTTTAACAAATCAAACTTACTTATGTACCTAGCCTTTCCGATCTTGTCTATGCAATCTTCCACACGAGGGAGAGGGTAAGTGTCTGTTTTGGTTATCTGATTAACACGTCTGTAGTCGATGCAAAGCCTCTGTGACCCACCTGGCTTAGGGACTAGAGTGACAGGAGAACTCCACTCGCTCTGACAGGGCTCAATCATCTTGTGGTCCAACATGTAGCCAAGCTCCTTCTGGATGAGAGGAACTTTCACTGGGTTCACACGGTAAGGAGGTAAGGAGGCTTTGCGTCTCCAACATCGACATCATGCATCAACACAGTGGTTCTTCCTGGAGTGGCACGGAACACTTGCGGGTACTCCTGCAGTAATGCCGAAAACTCCTGCCTTTCCTTGGGTGGTAGATGAGAAAGCTTAGTCTGGAGATCATTCATGATAGAAGGATTCTTCCCCCAAACTATCCACTCAGGCTCATACTGCATGGGAGAGCTTCACTTACCCAGACTCGGGTGGAACAGCTACAGTGCAGACTGGATTATTTTCATCCCGCTTGTGATATAACTTTAGCATGTTGATGTGACATAGTTGCTTGCTCTTTCTACGATCTGGTGTGGCGATGACATAGCTGACATCACTGAGTTTCTTCTCCACGAATAAGGGCCACTCAAACTTGGCTTGAAGAGGTTGCCCATAGAACTGGTAGCAGAATCAAAACCTGATCTCCTGGCTGAAAGTGGCGTAACCTGGACTTCTTATCATACCAAGTCTTCATCTTCTCCTGAGCAGCTCCTAAATTCTCTCTCGCCAGCTGTAAAGCAGTGGACAGCTGTTCTTTGGAGGAATTCATCACATACTCCAGCAGGTTGACGTCATCTTCCTCCGACAGGCAGCATTCCTTGAGTAGCTTAAGGGGGTCCTCTTACTTCATGGCCAAACAGTAGTTCAAAAGGTGAGAAGCCCCAGTGATTCATTTGGAGATTCTCTTGCAGCAAACACAACGAATGGAAGACCTTTATCCCAGTCTTTCTGATGTTCCAAACAGTATTTCTTGAGCATCGATTTGAGTGTTTGATGATATCTCTCCCAACATCCTTGGGTCTGGGGATGGTAAGCTGAAGACGTGATCTGGGTGATGCCCAACTCTTTCCAGAGACTGTTTGAAAACGTTTGACATGAAATTACTTCCCCGGTCCTGACTGTACCCTCCTTGGGCAGACCAAACTTTGTGAAAGAACCCTGAAGCATTTCCTTAACCACGTTCTTTGCTGTAGATGTTTCTAAGTCCAGATCATGGCTTCAGGATCAACAGTAATGCCATATCAATCATGGTCAACACATAAGAAAATCCTGAGAAAGAAGTCTTAGGAAGAGGGCCCACAATACTCCACCAACACACAGGTGAAAGGCGCCTCAAAAGGAGGAATGGCCAGAACTAGAGGGTGCAACCTTTTCGGTCCTGATTACACTTCCCCACAACTTGACAGGTGTGACAAGACTTACAATACCAGGAAACATCCCTGAAGATACCCTGGCCAGTAGAAGTGTTTTGCAAAATGCGTGCCACAGTCTTTCCTCACTCCAAGGTGTCCTGCCAAACTGGAATCCTCTCAAGCCACTCTAATGATATCCTGCCTACAAACACGAGGGATGACAACTTGATGTACAACCTCCCATTCACAGTCGGCTGATGCTGTTGGGGGTCTCCACTTCCTCATATGTACTCCTGACTTTACATAATAACAAGTAGAAGCACCAGCTGACTCTTCCTCACTGCAAGCAGAGTTAGCTAGACCTTTCAACTCAGGAGTCAGCAACCTGCAACTCAACCAACTCTTGACCCAGAGACAAATTCATCAACACTACGGGAGTACTGCCTCATCTGGTGAGTGGTCCAAATTAGCAAGAAAAAGTGTCAGCTAGGATAACATCATCATCATCCTCTAAATCACCAGTAACTTTAGACTTAGCCCTAAGGTGACAGCACATGGCCAGGGAACACATCAGGGGACATCACAATCCCGGGACACAGCCACTGGCTCACCTAGACAACTGAGGAGCTGGACACACTTGACTTCCACCAATATCATTTCCAAGTAAGAAAGTTACACCTGACATTGGGAGTGTCTCAACCAACCCAACCATAACAGAACCATTAACAAAACCAGACTCTAAATTCACTCTGCACAGAGGAACAGAGAAGTAATTATTCCCTACACCTTGTAAGATTACAGTTTCATCAGAGGAATTAAAATTAGAGCCTAGAACACTGGTCAGCATAAGGGATTGGCAAGCACCTGTATCACGATATATTTGAACTGATTTCCTGTCATTACTGTCCAGAGGACTGACAAAACCATCAGACAGGAAATTAGCACATGAACTCTTGAGAGTGTCACCCACGTTACTGCTCAAAAGAGAATTTAAGTTACCCCTCAAAGCAGGTTCAGTTAACTCAGTTAAAGAATTCTGGGAACTCTCAAGAGTGGACACTAGACCAATTGACTGAATATTTAAAGACTCCTTTTTTGTTCACATCACGCTGTCTCCTGAAACATCTACTCCGTAAGTATGACCAAGCTTACTACAATAAGTACATTTACTTTTCTGAAATCTAGAGGTGAAGCTGGTATTTACTTCCTGAGAAACATCATCCTTATTCTCTTTCCTGTTACCTGTACTCTGAGTAGAGGCAACGTACTTACTCTCAGCTTTCCCTTTTTCTCTAGAATATCTCTTGTGAGTGAGAATATACTCATCAGCTAAAACTGCAGCATCAGACAAAATTATCTATTCTTTTCTCATCAAGATATAGGCTTTTGTATCTTTATAAATACACCTTTTGAAGTCCTCCAGCAAAATCATCTGCTTAAATTTTACCAAAATCAGAATCCACATTCTTAGGAATTTAACCACTGCTCTAACAGATCTTCTTTGATTTTTGCATACTCAACATGGGATTGCTTATCTTGCTTGTAAGTTGTCCTAAATTTTACTCCTATAGGCTTCAGGAACAAGCTCATAGGCCTTAAGAATCAAGCTCTTAACTTACATCATAATTATCACATGTGATCCTGAGGCAAAGATGCATAAGTTGCACTTGAGCTTTACCGGTGAGAACAGTTTGAAAGGAGTACTGCAGCCAAGCTACTCCTTGGGCTGTAATTAAACACTGTAGCTACCCTCTTTCAAACAGCACTGAAAATACTTTGTTAAGTCAGATTCATTAAAAGGAGGGACAAGTTTAACATTTTTCAGCCACATCAAAATCATCAGAGCTAGATGATCCAGTTCCACCTTGTTTCATGCACGATACTCATGGTCTGCCTGAATCTATAAGTTCAACTTGTGCGTGAAACTCCAGCCTCCTTAACATCAGCCTCCTTAGCACGTGCTTGAAATTCAGCTTACTATCACACGAGCCTCCTGCAGGGCTAGCTGTAACTTAGCTAATTCAATCTGCACGTTTGCTCATTTGGAGGAGTTACAAATTAAACAGGCTTTTACATTAATCATGCCAACCAATTTTGATCTTTAGAATGATGAGAGTGAACTGCAATTCCCAATTGTTGAGGCAACAAGCTCGAGTTCATTCTTTGTTCTGTTTTTCTATATCACACACTGTTTGCACATTTGACAAAAAAATCTTTGGCTTCATCAAGTGTAGAAATAGTAGCCATCATGAATATATCACAGTCACAAAATATCAAACAATATCCTTATGATAATATCCTGAATATCCTGATATAGAGGTCGCTTCATAAATTATGTTACGGAACAGAGAAAGATAATGTACACTTTAAGTGAGAATACGAAAGAGTCACTACTGTCCCGTAAAGTTCAGGTTCAAAACAAAAGAGGTTAAGATAAAATTACAAGTTAAAGTTTAATGCTTAAATTAACAACAAAACATTCAGGACTCATAAGGATAATGTAATGGCAAATAAACAGGTTCAAATATATGGTTAAACTGCATAATAGCCTCTATTAACACGAAATTAGCAAGAGTAAATTTATCTAAGTCAGCCCTGATGAAATGAGATACCAGATAATACTCAGTGAATGCCAGATAAATAATTACAGATACAAACTATTATCAAAAATGACTGACATAAAGATCCATACATGAATTACAAAAACTTCACTAAGCCTACAAATTAAACTTATGCTATACAGTACAAGAAAAAATACAACAGTTATACTCAAATTACACACAGCTGCTAGATGGTTGGAGACTTCTTGAGCACTCACAATAATAATATCTGTACAGGGGAGGACAGAGATGTGAACAAAATGAGGAGCAGATCTAAATGGCCATGATGCAGAGACTGAGCTCATTATATAGGGGCCAGGAGAGCTTGATACAACTTGTAATGAGGACGCGCAAATGAAGCCATGGGGACAAAGAGATAGAGAAGCAATCCCGCCAAAGTATAACAGAGATGTCGACTTACTCTACTATAACGGTAGAAGGGGGACTGAGGCAGAACACGCTCGTGATCAAACATGCAGCAACTGTGCGTTAAAATTACACAAAGGATGATGAAATCATAGGCTATGTAACAATGTATATATATAAATGTATATATATATGTATATATATAAATGTATATGTATATATATATATATATATATATATATATATATATATATATATATATATATGTATATATATATATATATATATATATATATATATATATATATATATATATATATATATATATATATATATATATATATATATATACCTAGGCTGCTTCCCCCAAGGAAAGGGAGGTAGCCGGAGACAGGACGACTCACTCTCCATTTAACACTCATCCATTCAAACACATTCATTCGCATCTTAGCCCCAAAGGGGAGAACGGACAGATCCTCACCGCATCACACCACACAAGGGTCAAGCACTGCGCATATAGTGGCTCAGTGACATCCACAGCAGGGCCCGACAGTAGAACTGGTTTACCCCTGCCACATCATAACAGACCCATCCCCTTACCCGCACCTGACCTGACTAGCTGATCAGACCAAATGCGGGGAGAATATCCCTCAGGGCTGCGTCATCACTTGCTTCATTCCACAATTTCTCTCCATTTATTTCTGTCACGCATAGCCTTCCTCTTCCCCTTGCTCAACAGACATCCCTCTCGCATCCAGCGCTCTCTTCACACACTCCATCCATCCTATTCGTGAGTCTTCCTCTCAGTCTTACACCTCTCACATCTAGATCTAGTTATCTTTTTCACCAATCGCTCATTATCCATTCTCTCCATATGCCCAAACCATTGCAACACCCTCTGCTCAACTCTACCAGCCATCTCCCTAACAACTCCAGTTCTCCTTCGCACTTCATCATTTCGCACCTTTTTCGATCCATCACAGCGTCATTCCACACACTTTTGCCTCCTCAGACATCTCATCTACATTACATTCAAAACTTTTCCTCTCTGCTACACCCATATTCCATGTTTCAGCCCCATATAACGCAGTCGGTACCACAACACCCTCATACAGCCTTCTCTTTACATCCATTCTAGCGAACGACATTTAAACACTTTTTTTCATTCCTCCCAGCACCTTTTTCCTACTTCATTTATTCTAAACTTCACTTCTGCATCTATTCTTCCATCCACAGCAACATGTGACCCTAGATATTTAAAACAATCTACCTCCTCAAGCAACTCACCATTCAAAACTATATTCATCCCCCTACCATCTATCAACCTCGTACACTTCATCCCACTTTACTCTTATTCTCATTTACTTTCAATTTCCACTCCCTTTCACACACCCTTCCAAACTCCTCTACCAACTGTACCTCAATCTCCTCCTCTGAATCTAGTCACCAGTGCAGTATCATCTGCAAACAGCAGCTGCTTCAGATTCCACTCTCCTCCATCAACATTTACCAGACTCAGACCACCTACAAACTCTTGCATTCCACACTCCCTTACAACACCATCCATGTAAATATTAAACAACCAAGGCGACATCACACATCCCTGTCGCAGCCCCGCCTCTCCACAGAAACCAATCACTCACAGCATTTCCCCACTCTTACACACGCTCTACTATTTACATAAAAACTTTTCACCCCTTTTAGTAACCTACCATCAAGTCCATACAATCTTAAAAACAGTCCCACAAAGTCTCCCTATCCAATTCTATCATACGCTTTCTCTAAATCCATAAATGCCCAAAACACATCCTTGCCTTTCGCTAAATACTTTTCACACACTTGTCTCACAGCAAACACCTGATCAACGCATCCCCTCCTCCACTCTCCCTAAAGCCACGCTGCTCATCACTAATCACTCCCTCTGTACCCTCTCTAACTCTCATAATTTAACACTCTACCATACACTTTACCTACAACACTCAACAGACTTATACCCCTAAAGCTAGTACATTCATACTTATCACCCTTGCCTTTATACAACGGGACCACACAAGCACTTGCCCAGTCAATTGGCACCATACCTTTCTCAAAGCACACATTCAATAATCTTACTAACCAGTCAACAATAGTCACTCCACCACCCTTCAGGCATTCCACAGCACACC
>NC_137051.1:33978589-34011089 GCF_032717465.1 Coenobita brevimanus | reverse complement strand
ACTCAAGATCTCTCATGCATGACACCGATTATGATTTCCATATATTCCTATTCTTTTACTTAAATCGTGGCACAGGATGCCATTTAAAAGGCTTTGTAATGTAAAAAAAATCACTTCTTTCTTAAGTCGGTTCACTTGTTTTGGCGACGACGAATCTTATTGTGCTGTAAACACGTCAAATGGCAGTTCATTTCACATGGTCATCAATATACACTTCTATGCAAGTTCACTTCTCCATATAGAAGATTGACAGCTCTACTGTCTCTAAATCCTCCTAAAGCTTTTTTTTTTTTTTTTTTTAGTCGTAAAAACCACTCGAAACCATTTTTTGTCGCTTAAGGTACGGCTACATAAAATGAACAAAAATATTTCACTGACCATGCGTCTTACGAAAATATAAAAAACAAACAAAGGAACATTAATAACATTCATCAATGCTCCTACTACGTGTATTTTATTTTAATTTTTTGTTTCGAATCTGCAATCCACCTCAAATATATCAAATATTGGAAAAACATTATGTTTACTAAATATCATATCATAGTATTACTGATTTCTTTTTTCAGTTCACTATTTTCCGAGTAATTTTTTTTTTTTTACGTTATCATAGCGTGCACTCAAATATTGTTGAAAGACACATCTTTCAAGGAAACCATCATGAAACGAGACAATTATTAGTGTACATGCTTAATGTCAGCTTATTTCTCTTGTGGGCCGATTTCTTTTCACATGCAACGTCTGCTGCTAATTTTTTCATCCTCTAAAATTTTTTCCGAATATCAGAAAATTTTGAATACTTTCCAAACAATATAGAGTTCATTTCCCAAAACTGCATATTTATCGTTTTCACCCAAACATACGCGGTTTTTAGCATCAATACAGGTGAGTTGATTTGAATTTCACCTAAAGTCGTTGCCCTTAATCGTAACGTGTTCAAACTTAGCAAAAGTTTTTTACCCATTAAGTGATGACTTTATTGAATGGAAAAAAAAGTCACGGAAAAGGAACTGTTTTTGGAGGAAAAAGTGGTAACAATCGCGCTGCGACATGCATAAGAGATTGTCTCAATCCTTCAGCCAGATTTTTTATTTTCCTTTTACAATGACAAGAAATCTAAGGAGAGAGAGAGAGAGAACTACCCTTTCTAACTCGTATGTATATATATATATATATATATATATATATATATATATATATATATATATATATATATATAAAACACGGAGAGAGAGAGAGAGAGAGAGAGAAAGCGAGAGACAACTACCGTTTCTAAACCGTATATATATATATATATATATATATATATATATATATATATATATATATATATATATATATATATATATATATTGTTACGACATGGAGGGGCTAAAGGACTAATTGATAGCCTGTAAAGGGCGCAACGGAAATTTTAGAAGACCAAGTGGCAGTTATCCACACCAAGCCGTAAGCTTAAATGGGAGAAAGTATTGATCAAGCGTAGAACATACCTATTACCAAAATGGTGAATGAAATATGCAGTTAAAAATACTTACATTAATTTACTTAACATTAACTTAAAGCTACGAGAACAAAAAAAAAGAGGTTTAAACAGGATTGCCAAACTAGCTCTCTCAGACGTTATCCTAAAGTTCCTAATGTTATTAATAAAGATTAACCAGAACATAAACTAGCCCATTTGTTTTTAAACCACTGGGGGCTTGCAATAAACACCTGGCATAAAGATGAAGACAGATTCTTGACACTAATATAACATGACATTAGCTAGGGCAATAACAGCGATTCTAAATAAAATATTATTAAAAATAATAGCAATATCCAAAGAACCTAATAAATCAATCATGTGCTGACAATAAACATTAACTCACGTGTGGCAGACAAAGTACTATATTATATCAATATCCCCAAAACAGAGCAGTCCAACACACCAGTCTAGCTGAAGCCGTTAACTAACACATTTTTTTTTTTTTTTTTTTTTTTTTCCGGCCTATCAACCATTGGGGCCGAAGCCCCTGGTTATTAAGGCCATTTCTATATATATGTATATACATTTAAACATATATACATATATATACAAACATATATATATACACACACACACACACACACACACACACACACACACACACTTCCATGCATACATACAGACACACTTTCATGCAAACGTACATATATATATAATAATTTTTATTTTATTATTTTTTTGTAGTTTTATTTTTATTTTTTTTATTTATTTTTTTAATATTTTTAACCTTATATGACTTATAAAGAAAAATACCTAATCTAAGGACCCTAAAACTAATCACCTGACAGACAAATCACTAACCTATACTAAATCCTAAGAGACAAATAGCTAGACCTACACTAATGGTAAAAAAGCCTCGACTAACAGAACACCATCGACTGCAGATATGTAATGCCTTTCTACATGGCATACCTGCACTCATCACCTGGTGACTGTCAGTCGAGGCACAACCTAATATAGGGGACATCAATATATGAAAGGGAACCAGACGAGTCAGGAACATTTCCATATACGTCAGCTGTCGGCCCTAATTAGAATAACTTAAGCAAGATAATATAATGTATTTACATAATTTGCACAGAAAGTGAAGAACCTCGCCCAGCAGACCACCATCGACTGCAAGTGCCCAATACCTTCCTATATTGCACACTTGCACTCATCAGCTGGTGACTGTCAGGCGAGGAACTTTGCTTAATGTAGGGGACATCAATATTAGAAATAGATCGGTGGGAGGAGGAATTATTTAAAATATGTCAACTGTCAACCCTAATTAATATTACAATATATACATATTTACCGTTGATAAAAACCATAACCACACAGTAAAAAGTCACATCACTCTGATCAGTCCGGTCTCTCTCAAGAAAGCCATCAATTTATCAGTCATAACAATGTCCCCATCACCCAGGATGGTGGAAAGGGTGAAGCTACTGCACCGCAGTAATTTATAAGTGAAGCACGTTCACGAATAAATCGCCGACAGCGCAGGATGATATGACTGATAGATAACACCGCATTACAGATGTCACAGTGCGGTGGGAAGCGTCTTTCCATATATGGTTTTATGTGGGTTAAAATGGTGGCATTAAGCCGTAACCGTGCCAACACTTTTTCTTCTAGGCGACTGGGACGGTTGGCAGTGTCCCAGTCGCCCAGGTACGGCTTACAAGTTGGAATATTTAGTCTGGTCCACTGACCTTGCCACAGAAGATTTATTGATTTCTTTTCCGAGAGATAGACTCGACCGTAGATCACGAGGAACGTCCCAAGTCTCCTCGAGCTCTACAGCCGACTTTGCAAGTAAGTCAGCCTGCTCATTGCCGTAGATACGACAATGACCAGGCACCCAGATCAGCGTGAATGACTTGTTGCATGAATGCAACTTATTAACGATGCGGCCCTGGATCTCGTGAGAAGTCCGTAGTACAAGATGCAATTGCCTGAAGGGCTGATTTTGAATCTGAAAATATGACAAATGAGTCATGTCTAGAATTGAGAGCATAGTCTATGGCTTTGTCAATAGCAAAAAGTTCTGAAGTAAACACAGATGTATGAGTCGGCAACCGATACCTGAGGGCACATTCAGCTCGACCACACACTTGCACCCACACATTCACTCGACTTGGAGCCGTCGGTGTACAATTGATGGGACCCCAAGTGACGAACAATGATGTTACGAAACAAGTGGTGGACCTCCGCCTCCGGCGCCTTGGCCTTTGGTGCTGGGAGCCATGTGACATCGACGGTAAAGCCGGGTGGCTCCCAAGGCGCTATATTTTTAAGCACCAACTTGTCACAGTCACTGGGGTCCACATCAAGCTCCTGAGTCAGTAAGTGGAGGCGAGCGGCAAGTGGCCGACGCACCCCCCGCAGAAGGTGGTGGTATTGACGCAGGGGGGTACAGGCCACATTGCCGATATTACATTTCCTTAAAGTCCTTACACCATAGGACAAGGCCAGGTGGTCACGGCGAATACGGAGGGGAGGCACATTTGCCTCCACTTCCATACGAGCTACACGGGTACACCGGACAGCTCCAAGACACATTCGCAAACATTTATTCTGCAACACATCCAATCCTTTCAGAGTGGCATCGGATGCCGAGCCATACACCTGTGCGCCATAGTCTAGCTTTGATCGAATAAGGGACTTATACACCATTAATAAAGATTTTCTGTCGGCACCCCAGGTAGTACCCGCTAGGTACTTGAGGACATTTAACGGTTTATCACAACGAGCAAGCAAAGTATTAACATGAAGTTTAAAATTCATTCTACAATCAAAATGTATTCCTAAAAATTTTACAGAGTTTTGAAAAGGTACCGCCTGATTATCCAAAGTTAAGCACAAATTAGGTACGTTACGATTAGTGAAAACTATAGCGGCACACTTACGGACGGAAAACTTAAATCCCCACTGCAAGGCCCATTGGTGGACGGAGTCAAGGGCTGCTTGAATCCGCCCAGCCGAAAATTGTGCATTACGGGAAGAGTGCCATATTGCACAATCGTCAGCATAGAGCGAGTATTTAAGATTCCTCGGGATGGGAGCTGATGACAGAATATCATTGATCATAATACTAAATAAGGTAGGACTAAGCACACTTCCCTGCGGCACCCCGTTTTCCTGGATAAATATATCCGATGTTACGTTACGGGGCAATTTGACAGAGAAAGTTCTGTCCCTTAAGAAATTTGAAATAAAAACAGGCAAATTTCCTCTTAAACCATAAGCATAGAGCTTCATTAGTATACCGTGTCGCCATGTCATGTCATAGGCTTTATGAATGTCCAAGAACACCCCTATCATGAATTCTTTATTGGCAATGATCTAGTGAACTTCTGTATTTACGGAAGCCACATTGTTGATCATTTAACAAATTCTTCGACTCTAAAACAAAAAGAAGCCTATTGTTAACCATACGTTCCATGACCTTACATAGACAAGAAGTCAACACAATAGGACGAAATGAAGTGGGATTCATAAGACGACCAGCCTCTTTGGGTATCGGTATGACGTGCGCAAAGTGCCATGAGTTTGGGAACGTTCGAGACGCCCAAATCTCATTGTATTACTCACTAACATCTTAATCAGGTTGTCCTGATTAAGATGCTGGATCATACCGTACGTGATGGTGTCTGGTCCAGGGCTGGTGTCTTTACAGGATTTAAGGGCAAGGAGCAGTTCATCTAGCGTAAACTCTTGGTTGTACGGGGAGTTTACGTCTTCTGTGGCAAAGTCTAATATCTGTAGCTCAGCCGTGCGTTTATGATGTTGGAAACGCGGGTCATAATTGGCTGAGCTACTTACATGAGAAAAACTCCTGGCGAGGATGTTAGCAACGTCCACGGGCTCGTCATAGATGTTATTATTTACTTGCAAGGTGGTAATGGGGAAATATGGGCCTTTATTATTTAATATTCTTATGGTGGACCAGACTTTACGTAATGGTGTTGTAAGTGAGTCACCGTGGACACAAAGGACCGCCAGGAGTCACGTTTGGCCCTTCTTATTATTCTCCTTGCCTCAGCCCGTGCCTGTTTGTATGCAATAAAATTTTCCTCAGTGGGCTGACTATCAAAAATCCTGTATCTCCTATTGCGTTTTCTTAATGCTTGTCGGCAATCCGGCGTCCACCAATGTGCTCTATGCTTTGCATGAACTGTAGAAGTCTTGGGAATAGCAGCCTCAGCTGCGTGTAATATGGATTGGGTTATATTTTCGACCTTAACATCTATGGTCTCCCCAGATATATCTAAATTGGCGATCCTTGAGAAGGATCCCCAATCTGCTTTCTTATAGTTAAATTTTGGAGGTGGAGGGTCCGAAATGATGTCGCGTGTATAAGAAAGACAGATGGGTAAATGATCACTTCCCAAGGAGTCGTCGTAAGGGTCCCATGAGAGATCTTGATGTATACCAGGGAGGCCAAAGATAAGTCAATGGCCGAAAAGTTACCAGTACGATCATCTACACGAGTCGCTCTACCATCGTTCAGAAGACAGAGGTTGGACTGTAGTATTAGGTCGGCTACTTGCTCCCCACGACCATCAATCCTCAAGCTACCCCATTGATAGTGATGGGCGTTAAAATCGCCCAGCACTAACCTATTTCCAGGCAGATGTTCAACTAGTGAATTTAAAGCATCACTATCAATGGGGCCATGTGGGGGACAGTACAGAGAGCAAATAGACAGATACGTGTTATTAAATTTTACTCTGCACGCGACAGCTTCCAGAGTAGAATTTAGAATCACTTCCGTTTGTGGGTGTGATTTGTGTGTGTAAATGGCAACTCCGTGACCTTCATATCTTCTATACGAGTGGTAGTGTCTGAACTGTGAAGGATCAGGATGATCCTCCAGGCGCGTCTCCTGTAAACAAACAACATCTGGCCTGTGTAGTGAAAGCAAGATAGCTATATTATGTAACTTATTCCCAATACCTCTACAATTCCACTGCAGTATAGTGAATGCGGCGGTTTAAGATTTTCGAGGGTGGCCAGTGTGCTTAGTCTTTTTATGCCCCCGCGACCAGGCGAGTGGCTACCGGGGGACCTATCCCGGTGCTTGTTTGTGGAGATCTCCATAGTCTCATCAATAACGAGGCTCCCAGATTCCATCGAGGGAGAGCTATTCTTTCTCTCCCTCTCCGGACCAGGAGCAGGAAGGACATGAGGACGTGACTGTTTGGTGAGGGTGGTCAAGTTAATTTTATCTGACTTGTCAGGCTTCTGTTTTGACCGCACTGACTGCGAAGGAGCAGCGGCAGCTTGAGAGTATGAAGTGGCAATTGGGATGTCTGTCAGAGAGTTGGAACGTACAGGAGGCTTAGGCTGAGAGGTATGGCGTGGGGCATGAGGAGCGAATGTAAGGTCAGTCTGTGTTTCAACGGTGCACATCACGGGACGGGACACAACCGCCGATGCATAGGAGACATTAGGTTTGGGAGTTGCATGCAACTCCTTCACCTTCTTCCTAGCATCGTAAAAGGAAATGCCCTCGGTTGCCTTCACTGTGCAGACCTCTTTCTCCTCCTTCCACTTGGGGCAAGCCCTCGAGGAAGTGGAGTGAGCATCCTTGCAGTGAAAGCAGCACTCCGTCTCAGATGTACAGTGTTCAGCAGAATGTCCCACATTCGCGCACCTACCACACACTGGCTGGGAAGCCCTACAAGCCTTTTCATGATGCCCATAAATCTGGCATTTTAAGCAACGCAAGGGTTCGGGATATATGGTCTGACGTTAAGAATTTCATATCCAATTCTGATGTTGGAAGGTAAAGCAACTTTGCCGAACGTTAGGACAACTGTGGCGGTCTTCGTCTTCCTGCCTTCCGAGAATCTAGTTATAAAACGTGCCTCTATAACATCCTGCTGTGCAAGTTCCTGTACGATCTCTTCCTCCTCCATGACCACTAGATCTCTGCAGGTGATCACACCTTTGCAGGAATTCATGGAGTGAGGGATCGTGGACTGAACATCATAACAATGGAACTTGCTCAGTTTTAGCAAATCCTTTACCTGACTTGAGTTTCTAGTTTTAACGAGAAGATCTCCACTCACAAGTTTTTTCACTTGTTCCACCTCACCTGCACACCCATCAATCACCTTCTTGATGATAAAGGGATTGAGGCTGGACAGGGGAGTGGGACCAACCGCGTGGATCTGTACAAACTCGGCGTTTCTATAATTGATGTCAAGACGGGTACGTGTCTGGGGCCGTTCAGTCTGGGGGTAGTCAGTCCGTGAGACAGTCGGGGGTCGGTCAGGACTACCTCCCCCCCTGAAGGGGAGGGAGGCAGCAGTGGCGTCCGCCATAGTTACCACTTCCCCCGTGAGGGGGAAGTGGGAAGAAAGAGAAAAACGACCAAGGGAGAATTGCCCGGGGAACACACACCTAATCTGAGATTACCCTCTCAAACCACTCTCGGGAGGACGCGCCCGTGTGTAACTCACACCCCAGAGCGATCAGTGGGGGTACACTCCAGAGGTGAGTAAGCAAAGGCAATCTCAGGAAACAGATATAGACACTTACTATATCTCTAAAGGGCTGGGAGGAGAATTAGTACTAGCTAACCTAACTTTATTGAAAAACGCCCTAGTGGCGGAGAAAACAAAGCTAAAGCCGGTGAGGCAACCCTGCAGCTAGAGGAGAGCCAGAGAAACACGTCTAAACTCTCCACGACCATGCATCCAACTAACACAGGATTTTTTTTTTTTTTTTTTTTTTTTTTTCTTTTTTCCGGCCTATCAACCATTGGGGCCGAAGCCCCTGGTTATTAAGGCCATTTATATATATATATGTATATACATTTAAACGTATATACATATATATACAAACATATATATATACATACACAAACACACACACACACACACACACACACACACACGCTTCCATGCATACATACAGACACACTTTCATGCAAACGTACATATATAAATAATAATTTTAATTTATTTTTTTTTGTATTTTTATTTTTTTAAATTTTTCTTAGTTTTATATTTTTATACCTTATATTATAAAGACAAACTAGTCTAAAGACCCTAAAACTAATCACCTAACAGACAAATCGCTAACCTATACTAAATCCTACAGAGACAAATAGCTAGACCTACACTAATGGTAAAAATACCTCGACTAACAGAACACCATCGACTGCAGATATGTAATGCCTTTCTACATTACATACCTGCATTCATCACCTGGTAACTGTCAGTCGAGGCACAACCTAATATAGGGGACATCAATATATGAAAGGGAACCAGACGAGTCAGGAACATTTCCATATACGTCAGCTGTCGTCCCTAATTAGAATAACTTAAGCAAGATAATATAATGTATTTACATAATTTGTACAGAAAGTGAAGAACCTCGCCCAGCAGACCACCATCGACTGCAAGTGCCCAATACCTTCCTATATTGCACACTTGCACTCATCAGCTGGTGACTGTCAGGCGAGGAACTTGGCTTAATGTAGGGGACATCAATATTAGAAATAGATCGGTGGGAGGAGGAACTATTTAAAATATGTCAACTGTCAACCCTAATTAATATTACAATATATACATATTTACTCTTCATAAAAACCATAACCACACAGTAAAAAAGTCACATCACTCTGATCAGTCCGGTCTCTCTCAAGAAAGCCATCAATTTATCAGTCATAACAATGTCCCCATCACCCAGGATGGTGGAAAGGGTGAAGGGGACGTCTACTGCGCCGCAGTAATTTATAAGTGAAGCACGTTCACGAATAAATCGCCGACAGCGCAGGATGATATGACTAATAGATAACACCGCATTACAGATGTCACAGTGCGGTGGGAAGCGTCTTTCCATATATGGTTTTATGTGGGTTAAAATGGTGGCATTCAGCCGTAATCGTGCCAACACTTTTTCTTCTAAGCGACTGGGACGGTCGGCAGTGTCCCAGTCGCCCAGGTACGGCTTACAAGTTGGAATATTTAGTCTGGTCCACTGACCTTGCCACAGAAGATTTATTGATTTCTTTCCGAGAGATAGACTCGACCGTAGATCACGAGGAACGTCCCAAGTCTCCTCGAGCTCTACAGCCGACTTTGCAAGTAAGTCAGCCTGCTCATTGCCGTAGATACGACAATGACCAGGCACCCAGATCAGCGTGAATGACTTGTTGCATGAATGCAACTTATTAACGATGCGGCCCTGGATCTCGTGAGAGTCCGTAGTACAAGATGCAATTGCCTGAAGGGCTGATTTTGAATCTGAAAATATGACAAATGAGTTATGTCTAGAATTGAGAGCATAGTCTATGGCTTTGTCAATAGCAAAAAGTTCTGAAGTAAACACAGATGTATGAGTCGGCAACCGATACCTGAGGGCACATTCAGTCGACCACACACTTGCACCCACACATTCACTCGACTTGGAACCGTCGGTGTACAATTGATGGGACCCCAAGTGACGAACAATGATCTTACGAAACAAGTGGTGGACCTCCGCCTCCGGCGCCTTGGCCTTTGGTGCTGGGAGCCATGTGACATCGACTGTAAAGCCGGGTGGCTCCCAAGGCGCTATATTTTTTAGCACCAACTTGTCACAGTCACTGGGGTCCACATCAAGCTCCTGAGTCAGTAAGTGGAGGCGAGTGGCAAGTGGCCGACGCACCCCCCGCAGAAGGTGGTGGTATTGATGCAGGGGGGTACAGGCCACATTGCCGATATTACATTTCCTAAATGTCCTTACACCATAGGAAAATGCCAGGTGGTCACGGCGAATACGGAGGGGAGGCACATTCGCCTCCACTTCCATACGAGCCACACGGGTACACCGTACAGCTCCAAGACACATTCGCAAGCATTTATTCTGTAACACATCCAATCCTTTCAGCGTGGCATCAGATGCCGAGCCATACACCTGTGCGCCATAGTCTAGCTTTGATCGAATAAGGGACTTATACACCATTAATAAAGATTTTCTGTCGGCACCCCAGGTAGTACCCGCTAGGTACTTGAGGACATTTAACGGTTTATCACAACGAGCAAGCAAAGTATTAACGTGAAGTTTGAAATTCATTCTACGATCAAAATGTATTCCTAAAAATTTTACAGAATTTTGAAAAGGTACCGCCTGATTATCCAAAGTTAAGCACAAATTAGGTACGTTACGATTAGTGAAAACTATAGCGGCACACTTACGTACGGAAAACTTAAATCCCCACTGCAAGGCCCATTGGTGGACGGAGTCAAGGGCTGCTTGAATCCGCCCAGCCGAAAATTGTGCATTACGGGAAGAGTGCCATATTGCACAATCGTCAGCATAGAGTGAGTATTTAAGATTCCTCGGGATGGGAGCTGATGACAGAATATCATTGATCATAATACTAAATAAAGTAGGACTAAGCACACTTCCCTGCGGCACCCCGTTTTCCTGGATAAATATATCCGATGTTACGTTACGGGGCAATTTGACAGAGAAAGTTCTGTCCCTTAAGAAATTTGAAATAAAAACAGGCAAATTTCCTCTTAAACCATAAGCATAGAGCTTCATTAGTATACCGTGTCGCCATGTCATGTCATAGGCTTTATGGATGTCCAAGAACACCCCTATCATGAATTCTTTATTGGCAAATGCCTCTGCAATACAATGCTCCAAATTCATTAAATGATCTAGTGAACTTCTGTATTTACGGAAGCCACATTGTTGATCATTTAACAAATTCTTCGACTCTAAAACAAAAAGAAGCCTATTGTTAACCATTCGTTCCATGACCTTACATAGACAAGAAGTCAACACAATAGGACGAAATGAAGTGGGATTCATAAGACGACCAGCCTCTTTGGGTATCGGTATGACGTGCGCAAAGTGCCATGAGTTTGGGAACGTTCGAGACGCCCAAATCTCATTGTACAATGCTAACATCTTAATCAGGTTGTCCTGATTAAGATGCTGGATCATACCGTACGTGATGGTGTCTGGTCCAGGGCTGGTGTCTTTACAGGATTTAAGGGCAAGGAGCAGTTCATCTAGCGTAAACTCTTGGTTGTACTGGGAGTTTACGTCTTCTGTGGCAAAGTCTAATATCTGTAGCTCAGCCGTGCGTTTATGATGTTGGAAACGCGGGTCATAATTGGCTGAGCTACTTACATGAGAAAAACTCCTGGCGAGGATGTTAGCAACGTCCACGGGCTCGTCATAGATGTTATTATTTACTTGCAAGGTGGTAATGGGGAAATATGGGCCTTTATTATTTAATATTCTTATGGTGGACCAGACTTTACGTAATGGTGTTGTACGAGTCACCGTGGACACAAAGGACCGCCAGGAGTCACGTTTGGCCCTTCTTATTATTCTCCTTGCCTCAGCCCGTGCCTGTTTGTATGCAATAAAATTTTTCTCAGTGGGCTGACTATCAAAAATCCTGTATCTCCTATTGCGTTTTCTTAATGCTTGTCGGCAATCCGGCGTCCACCAATGTGCTCTATGCTTCGCATGAACTGTAGAAGTCTTGGGAATAGCAGCCTCAGCTGCGTGTAATATGGAAGTAGTTATATTTTCGACCTTAACATCTATGGTCTCCCCAGATATATCTAAATTGGCGATCCTTGAGAAGGATCCCCAATCTGCTTTCTTATAGTTAAATTTTGGAGGTGGAGGGTTCGAAATGATGTCGCGTGTATAAGAAAGACAGATGGGTAAATGATCACTTCCCAAGGAGTCGTCGTAAGGGTCCCATGAGAGATCTTGATGTATACCAGGGGAGGCCAAAGATAAGTCAATGGCCGAAAAGTTACCAGTACGATCATCTACACGAGTCGCTCTACCATCGTTCAGAAGACAGAGGCTGGACTGTAGTATTAGGTCGGCTACTTGCTCCCCACGACCATCGATCCTCAAGCTACCCCATTGATAGTGATGGGCGTTAAAATCGCCCAACACTAACTTATTCCCAGGGAGATGTTCAACTAGTGAATTTAAAGCTTCACTATCAATGGGGCCATGTGGAGGACAGTACAGAGAGCAAATAGACAGATACGTGTTATTAAATTTTACTCTGCACGCGACAGCTTCCAGAGTAGAATTTAGAATCACTTCCGTTTGTGGGTGTGATTTATGTGTGTAAATGGCAACTCCGTGACCTTCATATCTTCTATACGAGTGGTAGTGTCTGAACTGTGGAGGATCAGGATGATCCTCCAGGCGCGTCTCCTGTAAACAAACAACGTCTGGCCTGTGTATTGACAGCAAGATTGCTATATCTTGTAACTTATTCCCAATACCTCTACAATTCCACTGTAATACAGTGAAAGCGACGGTTTAAGATTTACGTTGGGGGCCAGTGTGTTTAGGCTTTTTTTGCCGCCCGCCAGAAGGCGAGCGACTACCGGTGGACCTATCCCGGTGCTTGCTTACGGAAACCTCCATATTTTCATCAATTACGAGGTTCCCAGGTTCCACCGAGGAAGAGCTACCCTTCCTCTCCCTCGCTGGGCCAGGAGTAGGAAGAACATGAGGACGTGACTTGGTAAGGGTGGTCATATTACTCTTACAAGAGTTGTCAGGCTTCGTTTTAGGCTTGACTGACTGAGAAGCAGCAGCAGCCTGAGAGTAGGAAGTTGTAACAGGGGTATCAGGTTGAGAAGTGGATTGGACAGGAGGCTGAGATGGAGAGGTAGAATGTGTGACAAGAGGAACCGGTTCAGGGTCAGTCTGTGTCCCAGCAGAGCACATCACGGGACGGGACATCACCGCCGAAGCATAGGACCTATTCGGCGTAGGAGTTGCATGCAACTGCTTCACCTTTTTCCTTGCTTCATAGTAGGAGACACCCTCAGTTGCCTTCACCGTGCAGACCTCTTTCTCCTCCTTCCACTTGGGACAGTCCCTAGAGGAAGTGGAGTGAAGCACCCTTACAGTGGAAGCAACAGATAGTCTCTGATGTGCATTGCTCAGCATCGTGACCCTGTGTTGCACATTTGCCACACACTGACTGTGAAGCCCGACAACTCTTAGCAATGTGCCCATATAATTGACACTTCATGCAACGGAGTGGGTTGGGGATATAAGGTCTGACATTAACAATTTCATAGCCAACTTTGACATGTGCTGGGAGTGAAACTTTGCCGAAAGTCAAAACAATGGTGGCCGTCTTCGTCTTTATGCCTTCGGAAAATCTAGTTATAAACCGGGCATCGATGACATCTTGCTGAGCAAGTTCCTCTATGATTTCTTCCTCACTCATCACCATGAGATCCCTGCAAGTGATAACCCCCTTGCAGGAATTCATGGATGTTGGGATCTTGGCCTCGACATCATAGCAGTGGAATTTGCGCAGCTTTAACAAGTCCTTAACTTGGGAGGAATTACATGTCTTAACAAGGAGGTCTCCATTCACAAGTTTTTCACTTGTTCCACCTCCCCAGCACAGCCATCAATAACCTTCTTAATCATGAAGGGATTGAGACTGCTCAAGGGAGTGGAACCTAGAGCATGGATAATTACAAATTCAGCATTTTTAACATTTATGTCAAGAGGCAATCGAGTCTGGGGCCGTTCTGTCTGGGGGCTGTCAGTCCGTTGATCGGTCAGGGGTCGGTCAGGACCACCTCCCCTGAGGGGGGGAGAGGCAGTAGGGGCGTCCTCCATAGTACCACTCCCCCCTAGCGGGGGAAGTGGGAAGAAGGAGAGAAAACAAGCAAAGGACAAACAGCCGGGGACCACACACCTAAGTCTGAGGTTGCCCTCTCAAACCACTCCAGGGAGGCCCGACCGTGTTTCTTCACGCCCCAGAGCGATCAGTGGGGGGGACCCTCCGTGGGCGATAAGCAAAGGTAAACTCAGTTTATTTGAACAGACACCTACTGTTCAAGACTAACAGGGAGGGGAGGTAACTGAGTACTAGCTAAACCTAAACGTCACCAGAAGGGTGAAAAAAAAAGAAGCTAATGCCGGTAAGGCAGCCCTGAATACTAGAGAAGAGCGCAGCGAAAAACACGTCTACACTCTCCACGACCATGCATCAAAGTCCAACACAGGAAGTCCCAGCCCGGCTTAGATAAACTCAAAGAAGCAAAAATAACTCAGGAAAGCAAGAAGGGTAACTCAGAGAAGCTATAAGGGTACAACAGAAACTCAAGGTCGAAACCGGGAGCAAATACAGGAAGGTGGTTCGAAACGGCTCTGAAACTATCGAGACACAGCTGGGCCAGGCTGCTTCGTACGATCTGATATTTATAAACTCCGTTAGCAGAACACTAAGAATGGTATTCATAAATGAATTAAAGATTCTGAATATTAATTATGAATATAAGTAATGTATATCTGCCACACGTATATATATATATATATATATATATATATATATATATATATATATATATATATATACATATATATATATATATAGATATATATATATATATATATATATATATATATATATATATATATATATATATATATATATATATATATATATAGAGAGAGAGAGAGAGAGAGAGAGAGAGAGAGAGAGAGAGAGAGAGAGAGACAGACAGACAGACAGACAGACAGAGAGAGAGAGACAGAGAGAGACAGAGAGAGAGAGAGAGAGAGAGAGAGAGAGAGAGAGAGAGAGACAGACAGACAGAGACAGAGACAGAGAGAGAGAGAAACTACCCAAACTATACTTTCTCAGTATTTTGACGACACCCTTACCAATCATAATTTATTGTCTTACTTCAATCTCAACGCCAGCTCGTTTCACGTTTGTATCACTGTCTTTTGTATGTGCTACTTTACGTGTCCTTATAGCTGAAATAGAAAGTTCCTGGACCTCTTAAAATCCCTCTTCAAAAACAAAAGAGGTACATTGTCTTTCTGGAATAGAAAGAAAGATTGATCTAGAACAAATACGATTAGAGTGTTCACTTTTTTGGTCCGGGCAGCGTGGGGTACCCCCTGCTAATATCAAATAAATCAAGATGTGGAGATAGCTGTGCATCAAAAAATACTGATAAAAAGTAGAATCAGTAAAAGGGCATATAGCCCTATCCCTACATTTTTCCTCCTCATTTATTTACTCGAGTAAGTTCCACTGAGTTGTAACAATTATTTACGCATACGCGCATCCAAATAGAAAGTGTCATGGCTATGGGATAAATGTTACTCAGCCATGCAATGCACAGAGGTATCCCATAATTTAAAAAAAAAAATGTTGGGATTGGGTTGTACTGTATGTTCCTTAACTGCCTTGACCTTCTCTGACTTTGGGCGCACTGCCATCCCTGCATCTTGATCATTCTTATAAGATGTCGTTTCATACTTGTTCAGCTGGGGGTAGCCTTGCACAGCAAAAAGATAAATGGAAGTTTTTCTTCGAACACCTTCACTACCTGACGCCACTTATAAGCTGAACATATCGCTTAGTGGAAGCAAGAAGATATTATAAAAAGTGTCATCTGAGTAAAAGAGATAATGACTGAGATCAGAACGGTTGTGAATATCAATTAACTCCCTCAGCTTGATAGCTCCTTTATTGTTTAATTGTTACATCCCTAAACGCTTACTTTCAACTTCAGAGTAACCTCTTGTAACAAAGGGGTTCCTGAAAAATGTTTCTAATCCCTTCAGTTCACAAAGTCGTTCCGGGACTAAACATGTCCATCTGAGCATGGGCAAAATATAGTAAAAGCCGTCATCTTAAGGAAAACTGTAGCACTGTAACATCTACAGGACACTGGCATCTTTTTAATGCATTCTTGCTACTGGTACTGCCAGACGGATTAATTCAGCAAACAAGACTGAGAGGGTTTCAGACGGAAAGCTTTTATTCTTCTTCATTTCTTTACTATTAGGATGCTCTCGTAAGCTACATAAAATTGTCGACCAATTGCAAGAACGCACTGAGACATAAGGCGTTATGGCGTTAAGGAAGGAGCCCGACGTGTTCTGTGTAAGCCGCATTCTTGTGGATTTGAAGGATTTCGATCACACCTTTCTTACCTTTTCTTTCAGCATATTACTCCATCACTCCTGCCTTCTTATCTATCAAGCTCTTGCTACTACGAGGCTGTTAAATTCATGTATTTCATCCAGTTTTTTTTCGCCCTTGAGGTGGGTGGGGTCCCAGGGGCTATGCTTTTCAGTCGCAACATTCACGGCAATGGAAACCAGCCTCACTTGTCCCTGAGCGATAACTTAAGTGACAAATTGCAGTGTGTGACTTACGGTTTCAAGAGTGGCACGCCTGACTGCAAAGATTAAAACTAATTAGAAATGTCATTCTTGTAGGAACATGATAGCCAGTTAATTACCGTAAAAGTTGTAAAAGTTGTAAAGGTGGGTGTGGTGAGGCAGGTTGAGTGGGGTGGGTGGGCAGCTTCGGGTGGATGTGGTTGGGCAGCGTAGGCGGGTGAGTGGGTGAGCAGGATGGGTGAGTGGGTGGGTAGAATGGGTGAGTGTGGGTGTATGGGTGGACAGGGAGGGTGGGAAGGAAGGTGGGTGGATGGGTGAAGTAGGTGGATGGGAGGGTGAGCAGGGTGGGTGAATGGATAGTGGGAAAATAGGTCCATAATAGGAATAGTTCTATGGGGAATATATCCCTGGGGAAATGACAGGGACACTTCCTTGGCCAACCAAGGGGGTCAGGCAATACCGGTATGCACGATCATAGGTTTTTACTCGAGCAATGCTGAGTACGCCTGCTGGTGAGCCATAAACTCTCCAGCCATCGCATGTAAGTCCTTACGGACCTAGTCCGGTTAGAACGCCTTTGTACACTAGAAAGCCAGGAGTGATTTGGTTATATAGTTACGACCCAATGTAGTAAATTGCTTCTAGGTTACAGGAAACCGTCTGATCTGTCACGCAGTATAAAAGTACCCGAAGGCAGCAATATATGTATATGGGGCGTGTGAATGGTGGCCGCCCCCACCTACCACATTGTAACCTTAAGTCGAAGGAAATACATCTGGAGTTAAGAAGAATATCGTCAAGAGACGTCATTATACTGGAACATTGAATCTTCTCTTTTATGTCAATGAAAGTCTCTTTTTACCCCTATTAGCCAAATACGTCCTTTCGGAGTTTACGCCTGCTTGCTACCAGTCTACGTGATTCAGTTTATGAGAGCTTTCTGGTATTGAGCAAGTTTATGAACACCATGTTTAACCTCCCCCCCCCAGTTCGAAAATTCTCTCTTAAGCAATATAAAATCATCAGGAAATACCACGAATAAAGCAAAAGTCCCCGTAATGAAGAGGTTAATATTAGCTTGTATGTGGTTTTGCACTGAGTGACAAGCCGAATGATTTCCTGTCACTGTTGTTGTTTGGTAACCTGATCTGTCTGGCCAAGCAAACCTCTCAACCTAAGGTAAATAATCGTCCCCATAGGGCCTTCCCGTACAGTGAACCAATGTTCCTTTGTGGTTGACAGCGCCTCGCCAGAGCGAGGTTTGGTTCCCAAATGAAAGACGCATTTGCCTCTCTTCACTCAGTTAACAGAGACACCATAGTAGACTCCACATCACTCCGTAATTTGGTTATTTGCTTACCACCTAGGCTTGTTACAGAGTCATCTTAAAAGTAAAGAAGAGTAATAAAAGGTGATAGGAAGGGTGGGAGAAATTAGGAAGAGAAGAAGTCAGACAGAAAAGAAAAAAGATCAAGGATGAAGTAGGCGGCAATATATCAAGAGAATGGATGATAGTCACCCCCAACTCCAGCAACCAGGGAAACCATTTACTACGCTTGGTGGTAGCCACACACCATACTAATGGACGCATGGTGGTATAATGGGCTAAGGCACTGAAACCGGAAATGGCAATTATGGATTTATGTCCCAGGGATGACTAAGTTTCTTTTTTTCGTTTCTTTTTTTTTTTAACGTGTCTGACTGTGCATAGGCATAAAAGCCCATTCCCTGAGACCCAGTACTCCTATGCGTACCATACATCTCCATATGTCATCACTTCAGCGGTATCACTCACCGTCCTTTTTGTAAACTTGGTAGGGCAAACTGATACAGGACTATAATGTGTGCTGATTAGCGGGGGTGTTTTTACGACATGTCGGTGGGTTTTATAGTACACTAGAAAAAGGCGAACATTCTAACTCAGTTTGTTCTACTTCAATAATTCTTTCTACTCCAGAAAGACCTTGTACCTCTTATGCTTTTGAAGAGGGATTATAAGAGGTCCAGGAACTTTCTGTTTCAACCTTCGCGGACTAACACAGTATTTGTGTGCATTTGTTTACTGTTACTGGTGACCTCAAATGACCTCCGACTAGTGATCTCAAATGGCCTCGGAGGTCAACCTCACATAGCCTATGTCCCAATTGGAGGTCATGTGAGTCTCCATACTAAAAATTAGGTTACCTCCGACTGGTGACCTCAGATGGCCTCGAAGGTCAACCTCACAAAGCTTATGTCCAAACTGGAGGTCAAGTGAGTGTCCATGCCAAAAAAAACTGGGCTGCAGGGGTACCTGACGTTGCCCTGTCCAAAAAGGCGAACACTCTATGAGTGACCTCAGGTGGCCCAGATCTGAATTTTGACCTCCCCTAAAACCATCCTTGGGTCACCTTGATTCATAATACCTGTACGGTATATATGGGTCTGGGGGCCTCTGGCCCTTGGTTTGGCAGTATTTGAAGGACAAACAAACAAACAATGCAAACTAGGTCAATATTGAAATATCAGTAACACACAAGAGAATATGAAAATGTAATATGCAAATACATCGTTAGGAGAAAGATGGTACGAAGTCCCCTGTTACAACGAAAAAACGACCCACAGCATATACAAACACCATATCATGCAGTATATTATCAGCACACCATACGCAAAACTAACTGTAGAGGCAGGTGCTAGGGATCATTTTAAGATAGCTAGAATATGTGCCACTGTTTGCTGCCTGCAGTGTGCAAAAGAGAATTAGTTTTGCAAAGTTGGCAAAGAACTTTACCTTTACTTACCCACCGTCTTTAAAATTATTGAACAGTTTCTTGAAGTTTACTCTTTGACATTTAGCGTGGCATTTAACTCAGTACTGGTAGAGTTTCCTACCGGAGTTTATTTACTTTTCGGAGTTTATAATGCCAGGCTGGTCAGCATAATTCTTTATTTACCTTAACTAAACAAATCCCGGGCATGTAATTGTTGAGTTTCTGCTAAAACGTCTGATGGTTGTAAACCAATCAGCTTGGGAGGCTATTTAGCACGTCTTCCTTACCAGTTTATTTCTGTGTAAACCACATCGGTGGTCTTTTGCGCGATACTTTTGCAGTTTGTGTTCAGATTTAAGACATAAAGAATATACAAGGTTTAATTTGCAAAAAGTACGAGTATTGTTAAAGAAAATGTGTACAAAACCCTCGCAAGCTGAAGAGAATGCAGCTGTGAAGGTAACAGTGGATTATACTCTTTTCACTTTAAACTGGCCTAAATTGCTACCCTTCCATTTTGAATGCTGAGTTGTAACATTAGAGTAACGCTAGAATATGATCGTAGCCAAGGGGTAGTTCCGCAGATAAGATGTAAAGCCGTAACATTGTTTTTTCAGTCACCGAGCTATTGTACAATAATGTATGCTGTTTAAAGATGAAAATCTGATCCAAGTAAACATGAAGATTACAGTTATTTTTTCCATTTCAGGACGTCAGAAGTCTTAACTGTTTTGTTCTGAACACTTACAGGCGATTTCTTCTCTCTCTCTCTCTCTCTCTCTCTCTCTCTCTCTCGGCTATGGCATTTATAGTTATTTCTGCAACTACTACATTATTTTATACGTGATAAATGAGTACCCTAGAGCTTAAGAGAAAATAAAATTTCATCTGGGCTGAATAAAATTATCTGAAGGTTGCAAGAGTAAGATATAAGTGAATACATTAAGTACATAACAATGGCTTGCTATCTGAACAGCCTTCAGTACCCTTTCACTATGTGAGAATTTTAATCGTTTTATTCTGGAAGCTGGCTAATTGTTTCATCACTCAGGCTCCTGTGATTAATTTTCAGCTGAATAAAAACTTCTGGGAGTACTTGGAATAAGATGCTAACCACGTAATGGTTAGTGGCGACAGTATAACATCGTAAGGCCTTAGCTGGAATAAATTATTAGAGTTGTTTCGTCAATGAGACAGTGCTAACAGCATAAATACCCTCAGGCACTTATATTCTCACTTAGCTCAGTATAATTGTCTGGTGTTACCTGAAACAGAAAGCTAGAGATGTACCAACCTTGAGAGGGTTAAAGGTGACACTATTAACATTATCAGGCTCTTAACTTCACCGTCAGCTAAATAAAAACATCTGGCTTTAGCCGGGACAAAATACCTGAGTTAAGGGTGACAATATTAATACTCAAGCTGTAAAGACTCAATTGAATAATTATAATCGTCAGGCGCTAACTGGTACATATCACTAGATATTACTAGAGATATTGCGACCATCAAAATTCTGATTAGTTAATCCAACAAAATGTTGATCTAATTTGTTTCTGGCAACTATTTTATTATTTGCAAGTACAATATCTTTTGTAAATATAGCAAAATTTGATCAACAAAACGCATTTCTTAGATGACACAAACCTATTTCTCTGTATATAGAAAGGTCCAACGCTCCGCACTTCACCAACCACTCTACAGTCAGACTTGCTAGAAAAATTAAGAGAGACTAGGATGGCAGCATTGCCCTCTTTCGCGACAATATCCCTTTCATAATCAGCACACAATAAACAGAACAACACCTGCCTAAAGATAGGACTGCAGTATTATTATGAATAAAATTCAAACTTCACAATGAAGTACGCAACATACCACCATCTGCATCATGTCCTTGAGGATACAGTTCAACCCACATCACACTTTAGAACAACACCAAGCTAATAATAGTCAATGAAAAAAAAATCATATCCAAATACACAGACAGGACAGCCAAGGGATCTTTATTATAGGACAACTTGTACATTTAAACATCCTAAACAACCACCACTCCGCAACACTGTCTCCACACAGACTTAATGAGCTTAACTTTTCCCCCGATCTAACATACTGTAAACATACTGTAATTTACCCAAACGCTAGACATCAGACTACCTGGAATGCAGTGCGAGACCTCTCATCTGACCACCTCCCATTTATTACATCACACACAGTAATGGTAAACCCATAGAGAGAGAGAGTCCTTCACCAGAGGAAGGCGGTGGCTCAATCGGTAGAGAGGTGGCCTGCAATCCTAACGGACCCCGGTTCAAATCTCCAGAGAGAGAGGGAGAGTCCTAGAGAGAGAGAGAGAGAGTCCTTCATCAGATGAAGGCGGTGGTTCAATCGGTAGAGAGGTAGCTTGCAGTCCGAACGGACCCTGGTTCAGATCCCAAGCGAGAAAGAGAGGGAGAGTCCTTCACCAGAGGGAGGCGTGTGGCTCAATCGATTGAGAGGTGGCCTGAAGTCCGAACGGACCTCGGTACAAATCCCCGCTGGGGCAGGGAACAATTTATGGTTTTGAATTTCATAAAAAGTAGACTCTTCTGATCTACCAGAAGACACGCCGACATGTCGTAAAAACACCTCCGCTAATACCAGTACTCCAGTCCTATATAAGACTGCCCTAGCATAGAGTATATTCAATATGGACGGTGGGTGTTAGCGCCGAAGTGGTGACATGTGGAGATGTAGGAATGTTAAGAAGGTGCCGAGATGTCTCTCGACGCTTCCCGATGTTTACAGTGGTTTCGGTACGAGTCAGAGTTGCCAGTTTGCATGCTGTTTGTGAGCGTAGTTATTTCGTAAATTGTACATTAATTTTTGTGCTCTTTTTCTTTATAATGTTTTATTTAAGTGATTGCTTGTTAAATTATTTAATTTAAGTTCGTATAGTAAATGATTTAGAGTGTTATGTAATGTAAGACAACTCTGGCATGTTTTGATGCCTCCTAGTTGGTTACTGTTGTTGCTAGGGGCTGATTATGCAAGACCAGCACATTCCAGAATTGTGGAGAAGTTGATGATTCTCAAATCATGCAAGTTTATATAAGAATGGTGTAGACACTATTTCAGGTTTAGTCGGGTTTCAGATCAGTTTGAGTGAAATTCAGTTGGTTTTGGTTCAGTTTGAGTGTAGTGCAGTGTCAGTGAAAATTGTATAATTTTTGGTACTTGTGAAAACAGTGGCAGACATTGACGTGTTATTGAAGTTTGTATATCACTGGTACTTGAGAAACCAGTGTTGTCAGGCATTAAGTGTAATAACGGTGAAGTGTTGTTAAGCCTTAAGTGTAACAGCAGTTAGTAAAGTGTGTATAGCTCCAGTGCTTGTGATAATAGTGAAGCGAAGCATTAAGTGTAATTATCTGGAAAATAGACAGTGAACTTTAAGAAGCCAGTGTTTATTTTCGCCTCAGCTGATCTTGTGTGCTGTACACCTTAGGCTGACAATAGGAAGAACAACTCACTGGGCAACGTCCTAGCTATACTGGACTACTGCTGTTGGAGCCTGTGGCAGTGTGGGGTGCGGACGTAACAGGAGGATTACTGGGCCTTGGGCATATGCCCTGCGGATAGGCCCTGAAGCCTTTGCCTAAAGTCGTAAGCTTAAAAAAAAAAAAAAAAAAAAAAAAAAAAGCTTAATGAACACGTTCACACAAGACAGAAAACAAGCACTGGATCATCCCTAAACACCATCAATAGAATCATTAGAACAGCCAGCAGATATCATATCCCCAGTGGTAACGACAAAAACTCCATCTTAACTTATTCCATCAACTGAAGATGAAAATTCAACCGACCCCAGCAGAACTACAGTAGATCGCATGCACAACCTAAACAATATCATCAAGGAACTGATAAAAAAACGCAGGCAAGGCAACTGGAAACTTTGAGAACACCTTCAGTCATTGAATGTAAAGGAGGAAGTTTTGATATATCAAGTACCCAATCATCCAAAATCTCATTACCAACTGAAGGAACTTTAATGAACAGCGATGAAACTATCTCCAACAAGAAGGCACCACACACACACACACACACACACACACACACACACAAACACACACACACACACACACACACACACACACACACACACACACACACACACACACACAGAAAAAGAAAAGAAAACCCACAAACACCACTTCTATTCACCTCAAAACAAGTTCAACTACTGATCAAAATATCCAGAGATGATGAACCAGTCCAGATTTCAAGCATCCACTCAAAACACCACGACCCTATAGGAATAACAATGAAAATTTTAACTACTTTCTTACTCGCAATACAATCCCCGATATCTGGGGGAGGCGGTGGCTCCATCGGTAGAGAAGTGGCCTGCAGTCGTACCGGACCCAGGTTCAAATCCCCGCTGGGGCAGGGAACATGTTAAGGATATGACTTTCATAAAGTCAGACTTTACTGATCTACCAGAAGACCCGCCGACATGCCGTAAAAATACCCCCTCTAATACCAATACACCAGTCCTGCATAAGACAGCCTTAGCACGTATTCAATAAGGACAGAGGGTGTTAGCGCCAAAGTGGTGACATGTATAAGTGTATGGTATGGAAGTGGACTACTGGGCCTTGGGAGGAGGCTGTGAAGCCTATGCTCAGAGTCATTCACATAAAAAATAATAATCATTATCCCTCTTCTTTAACAAGGAAAACCACCCAATAGTCTTTCAGCACAGAGGACCATACTATTAAAAAAGAAAATGTAATTTTTACAGAAAATTTACTGGTATCTATGCATCCATGTGTGGTAGGTGGGGGCGCCCATCGTCTACCCACTTAGTGTCGTGGTACCCTGTGTTTAGGGTAGCTCTACATCGAGTGGCAAGCCAAATGATTTCCTGTAAACCAGGAAATCATTTACAACGCTGGGTGGTAACCTTATAATCAACCGACGCGTGTTTCCTACGTGACAGCAAGTGGGTTGGCGGAGGGTTAGTACCCCTCCCCGGTAAAGAACTAACTAAAAATACGAACAAGAAGCCTCGGACCAGGACTAACCGAAAGATGACGACTAAGGACCGTACAAAGGACATGATACGGATGGCGACCTGGAATGTAAGGGGTGCAAATGATGAGGTGAGAGAGAGAGAGAGAGAGAGAGAGAGAGAGAGAGAGAGAGAGAGAGAGAGAGAGAGAGAGAGAGAGAGAGAGAGAGAGAGAGAGAGATTGTCCAGGTGCTTGAGGGTGCGAAAGTGGATGTATGTGGATTAATTAAAACTAAATGGCTAGGTGAAAGTGTGAGAGAATGGGAGTATGGATGGGGTATATGTGTAGAAGTAGGTGAGAATGAGAGGGCAAAAGAAGGAGTGTGTATTGTGAGTAACAGATGAAGGGAGAATATAAGAGAGAATGGATCACTTGGTTCAAGGACTGTGTGGGTAAGACTGAAAGTTGGACTACAAATGTGGGCGATTGTGTGCGTGTATGCACCAAAGTAAGATCGTGCAAACAGAGTGAGAGAAGCGTTCTGGACAAATGTGGAAGTGTGCATGGAAAAATATGAAAGGAATGACAGAGTGTTTTTGATGGGCGATATGAATGGTAAAGTAGGGAATGTGAAGGTGGATGGAGTAGCTGGTGAGTGGGGTGTGCCTGCTGAGATAGATGAGAATGGCAGGGCTTTAGTGGACTTTTGTGCCGGGAGGGGGTAGGTGATAGCCAATTCCCTCTTCAGGCACAAAATGATCCACAGGTATACATGGCGAGTGATGAGAAGGGTGGATGGTGAACTGAATGAAAGGAAGGCAATGAATGACTATGTGTGTGTGGATTAAAGGATGCGAAGCTGTGTAATGGATACAAGAGCATATAGATGTTGGGAGAGTGGACTTTCTGACCACCACTTAGTGGTGGTCTGAATCATGGTCCAAGTTAAATGGAGAAATAGAAGAATGAAAGGACGGGAGGAAGGAGTAGATGTAAGGAGAGTAGTTATAAGAGGATGAGAAAAAGGCAGAATATAAGAGAAGAGTGGAGGAATGATTGGGAAAATGTGAATTGGAGCAGATGCGGTACGTGGAAGGTGTGTGCAAGATACTCTCAAAGGAAATATGTGCAGCATGTGTGGTGGTGTGTGGGGTGAGGAGAAGACGAAAGGGGGTGCAAGGAACAGCATGGTGGAATGAAAAGGTGAGACAGGCTGTGACACAAAAGAAGAAAGCATATAATGAATGGATGAGAAATAGAGCGTGGAAGAAGTTGAGACACGTAAGGAGATTTATATGCAGAAATGAAGAGAGAGGTGAAAAGATTAGTAAGAGAGAGTGAGAAGAGAGTGGATGAGGAATTTGGAAGGAATTTGAATGTCAAGTGGAAGGAATGCAAGAAAATGTTCTGGAAAGAGGTGAAGAGAGTCAGACAGGGTGGCAATGAAGTTAGTAGGGGAGTGACAGATAAAAATGGTAGATTACTAGTTAAGAAGGGAGAAAAAGTGAGCAGATGGAAAGAACACTTTAAGGAACTGTTGAACATAGAGAATGAAAGTAATGCGAGTATAAGTGGCTGGGGAATGGCTGGGAGAAGGAGGGAGGTGAGAAGAGAGGAAGAAATCAATAGGATGGAAGTTGTGGAAGCAATGAAGAAAGTCAAAATGGGGAAAGCCCCAGGAACTGATGGAGTGTGTGGTGGAATGCTGAAGCATGTGGGAGAGATAGTAGTAGAATGGATGTGGAAGATGTGCAGATTGGCCTGGGAGGTAAAGTCCCGGGTGATTGGAAGTCAGGTATAATTATTCCCTTGTACAAAGGGAAAGGGGAAAAAGAAGTGTGTGGTAATCATAGGGGCATTTGTCTACTTAGTGTATTAGGAAAAGTATACGGTAGGTACTTATTGACAGAGTTAGGGACAGAACAGAGGAATTAGTTGGAGAAGAACAGGGAGGCTTTAGGAAGGAGAGAGGTTGTGTAGATAAGATATTCATATTTAGATCTTTAGTGGAAAAGTGTCTAGAGAAAGGAAAGAAGTTGTATATGACCTTCATGGATTTGGAAAAAGCATATGACAGGGTGGATAGACAAGGATTGTGGAAAGTATTAAGAATATATGGAGTAGATGGGAAGTTGTTGAATGCTGTGAAGAGTATGTATGAGGGTGCTAAGGCTGCAGTGCGTGTGGATAGTGAGCTGAATGAGTTTTTCTATTTGAAGGTTGGGTTGAAACAGGGATGTGTCATGTCTCCATGGTTGTTCAATCTGCATATGGATGGAGTTATAAAAGAGATACAAGGTAGGGCAGTGGATGTTGGAGTGGCCCTAATGAGAGAAAGCAGTGTTTGGATACTCCCTGTGCTGTTGTTTGTAGATGATACTGTGTTGTTAAGTGAAGAAAGGGAACTGCAAGGCTTGCTGGATGAGTCTGGGAGAGTGTGTAAGAAACGGAATTTAAAGGTGAATGTAGGGAAGAGTAAAGTTATGGTCTTCGAGAGAGGTGAAGTCAGTGAATGTACAATGAGGTTGGATGATGAGGAAATGGAAAATGTGAGTACGTTTAAGTACTTGGGTAGTGTGAGGAGTAAGGATGGAAATTTGGAGCGTGAAGTGCTTGAAAGGGTACAACAAGGAAGAAAGGTTGTTGGTTCCTTGAAGGCAGTGATAAGAAACAAGGAAGTGAGCACGGAGGTGAAAAAGTTATAACATGACTGTATTGTGATACCATCTCTGACGTATGGAAGTGAAGCTTGGACGTTGTTGTAGGGACATAGGTCAAGAGTGAGAGAAGAGGAAATGAGTTATCTGAGAGCATGTGGAGTCACATGGAGAGACAGACTGACAAATAAGGATGTGAAGGAGTGTTGTTGTGTGGATGTGGATGTGATAGGAAGCTTTAGGAGAAACACATTGAGGTAGTTTGTCCATGTGGAGAGAATGAAGAGTGAGAGACTGTCAAGGAGAGTGTGTACCCCCTCCACAAGTTACAACTGTATGTGAGTGAGGTGGAGGGGGAGAGAGGGAGGGGAAGGCCAAGGATGAGATAGAGGGATGGATTGGAGAGGTATATGAGAAAGGGGTATGTGAATTGGGAGCAGGACAGTGAAATGGCTGGGGACAGGGTGACGTGGAGGTGATTTGTTTGTGGCCACCCCGTATAAGGGATTAAGGCTTCTGGCAATTGTTAGATACATAGATCCATGCTGCCAAACTTTACTGTAAAATTTAGTTTTCTGTGAAATATTTTTTCCTAAAGAAATAGTGTTTCTGTAAAATATTTCACAGAAGTTACTTGTAAAAAATGTGAAAAAAATTAATGATTTCAATATTTTTTTTAAAACGTATTTTATCAGAATTACTTGCAGATTTGGCCAACATTAATTGCAGTGTTTACAAGACTCTGCAATTACCTTCATAATATAAAATTGGGGAGAAAATTTTTGTGAAACTCTTTATAATGCATGTGTGATGTTAACATTATACAATTTTTCATGCAAAACCGTAAATATAGAAATGTCATAATTAGTAGTTATAATAGTCAAACACCCTTGCAAACTTACCCTAAATTAACAACAACCTTAATTTTCGAAACAGAATAATGAAAAAACGCAACAAAATTAAATGCATTTTATTATCAAGTGTTACAACTACTTTGTTTCGTTTTCATGACAATAGTAACTATTTCAAAATCAACACTTACGAGATCCTTTTATATTTGCTATCATTATAATTGCACAAAGAAAATACTAAAAATCTTAGTCCATTAGATAGAACAACTGACATCTACTAGTGTCTTGTACACTTTAAGGATCTTTCAATTTTTCTATTCTTAACAGATCTTGAGTATCGTATGTCAACCTGATAGGGCAAAACACAAAAGTGCAAAAATATTTCTTATGTGGGGAAATGCTTCAATAGAACATAAGTATATAAAAATAGTTTCATATTGTTTTCTAATGTCTTAAGACATCCTTGGAAAATTAAGTAAAGTATTATTTGAGCTATACATGTTTGCGAAAGAGAGAGAGAAGTGTGAAAGGAATGCAAGGACTGTAGTATGCAAGGAAAACCAATCTGAAACAGGATACCTGGATACTTACTATCGAAGCCACCCTCTTGGAGGAAGTGGGGCATCAGAGTTATACTATAATATTGGAACCTGGATATTGTATTTCTGCTTATGAGGGAAAAAAGTGCAAAATTAATGGGCAGAAAAGAAATACAATATCCTAGAGTCATAAAATTTTACTTCACACTGAGTATGTATCCAACTACCGATCAGGTTAGGCTGGGGATCAGGTTGTTTCTCGTAATGTTTTCAAATGAAAAAACAGACTAGAGTCTTAGGAAACCTGATTGAGATTAAAAAGAAATTAACTGAGAAAAATTTTAAAAAATAAAACACCATCAGTTTATATATATATATATATATATATATATATATATATATATATATATATATATATATATATATAGATAGATAGATAGATAGATAGATAGATAGATAGATATATGTACAGTACAAATATACTCCTGGAAAATGGCTTAAGTAAATTTTACTTCAGTAAAAAAAAAAAAAAAAAAACTGTCAGTGTATAGAAACAGTATTTGACTATAGCTTAGAACCATTTATGGCATCATTTACCATAGTTTCCATACACATATATTCTGCATGATTCCTAGTGAAAAGGAAGAAATGACATTTTTTTTTTTTTTTTGGTGGTGGTGGTGGTAAATAATGAAAAATCAACATTGTTTCCATCTTGACATCATGGTGACTAAGAATTACAATATAAAAATTTTATCAAGATAATAATATCTGTAACAAGAAAGCCTTCATTTGTTACAATATTCTATAGAGATGACGTACTTCCGAGGAGCATGCTGCTATAAAGGGAATACTGAAAGTGTATATGAGATGTGGCATGTCTCAGAAAGGCAAAGGTATGAACTGTGGTGTTATAGAAAGGGTAAAGACGAATGCCTTGAGATGATTTGGTCATATGGAGAGAATGAACAATGATATGACTAAGAGAATATATGAGATAATATCACAGGGATAAGTGTGTGAGGGAGACCACTTGTGAGTTAGGGCGATATAGTAGCAGAATACCTAAGAGAGAGGTGAATGAGAAATGCGAGGACTTGGGTGTGCAAGAAATTAGGTCTCAATTTGGAAAGCTGGAGACGCATCTGTCACGGCCACCCCCCCCTGAAGGGAGTTCCTGGGGGGAACGAGGCATCAGAGCTATAGATAGATAGATACATAGAATAAGAAAACTCTCATCAACAGGAGGATGTGTTTATGTGTGCAGAATAAATTAAATGAACTGAGCTATCCTTCTCCTATTTGACCTCCCGTATAAGGGATAGCTGTTACATGTTAAAATTACGAAAAATCACATTCACTCTTGTTTTAACATGGATCTGCTGTTTCTAGCATGACTACAAAAGTACCAATGAAACATTAAACCACCTCTGTGTCAAGATTACTGTCATTTTAAGAACTTGCATAATTGTTGCATTCATGTTCTCATATTGCTGTCACTTATTCTACACTAACAATTGCATAGTTCTGATACAACAACTTTTGCAAAGAATTTAAAATCTCCATCGTCGTCATCATAATCGTGATTATTATAATACTAAGGAATATGGTTCTTTAAAAAAATAATAATAATAATGTTAAGTTTCAAATGCAGAAGCTAACGATAACATATATTACAAAAGGCAAACAAATTTTTTTTATTTGTGGTAACACTAGGAGATTGTAGGCAAAATTAAATCATAAATCAATTAATAAAATACATGTAGCAACCTGGAGAAATTACTTTCACTTAACCAAAACCTATAAGAAAATTATTTCCAAATGTGTCTTGAAATTTCATAAAAAAAAGAGCATTCCTAATCAAAATAAAGCTAGGTTTTCATAAGTAATAAACCTTACTTGTAAGCACTGAACTCCTCACTCAACATTGACACTAGTATTATACAGGGACAAAACCTTGGGATGGACTTGAGAGTGACTCTTACAATTTTTCTTAATTTCTATTTTGCTCCCCGTCTCTGGGTTGATGCCAACAAAGCATCTGGAATAGTAAAGACTGTGATGTACATACTGTATAAAATTGGCACTGTTGTCTCTATAATTGAAAATTCATTATTACTTTATTAATCTACAGCCACATACTACAGGGCAAGATGATTATTACTGTACTACTGCGGATTTTTTTTTCTTTAATATTATAATCTGTTGTGACTCTACACTGAATGAAAGCCAAATGGTCTCCTGTACACTAGGAAACTATTTACCATGCTGGGTGGTAATCTATCTATCTATCTATTGCCAGACACCTCAATCCCGTTTGGGGTGGCCACAAACAAATCGCCTCCAAGTCGCCCTGTCCCCCGTCATTTCACTGCCCTGCTCCCAACTCACACCCCCCTCTCTCATATACCTCTCCACCCCATCCCTCCATCTCATCCTCGGCCTCCCCCTCCCTCTTCCCCCCTCCACCTCACTCATATACACTCTCTTCGTCAGTCTTTCACCCTCCATCCTCTCCACATGGCCAAACCACCTCAGTGTGTTCCTCATAACGCTTCCTATCACATCCACATCCACACCACAACGCTCCTTTATATCCTCATTCATCAGCCTGTCTCTCCACGTGACTCCGCAGGCTCCTCTCAAATAACTCATTTCCACTGCTCTCACTCTTGACTTGTGTCCTTCCAACAATGTCCAAGCTTCACTTCCGTACGTTAGAGATGGTATCACAATACTGTCATGTAGTAACTTTTTCACTTCCATGCTCACTTCCCTGTTTCTTATCACTGCTTTCAAGGAACCAGCTGGGTGGTAATCATATAAGCAAATAATGGCGCCTGGTGGTTCAGTGGGTAATTAAGGTGCTCCAGTCGGACTGAGCCTGTGCAGTTTATATCCAGGGGGTGCTTGGGTGTATTCCTCACTTCCATCTTCAGTGCCTGGACCAAACTTACCTAGGGCCGGGCTCCTACGCCCCCCATGGGGCAACACAGAATTGGATGATGATGATGATGATGACGTTAAGTTTCACAGACAAAAGCTAACGATAACATCTATAATAAAAGGTAAACAAGATTTTTTGTGGTAATACTAGGAGGAGAATTTGGGAAAAATTAAATCACAAAATAAATCAATAAAATACATGTAACTACCTGGAGAAATTGCTTCCACTTAACCAAAACCTATACGAAAAATATTTCCAAAAATTTCTTAAAATTTTTTCGAATTAAAATAATAATAATGAGCATTTCTAATCAAGATAAAGCAAAGTTTTCATAAGTAATATACCTTACTTATAAGCATTTAACTCCTCCACTCTACATCAGCAATAGCATCAATCAGGGACAGAACCTTGGGATGGACTTGGGAGTGTCTCTTGCAAATTCTCGTAATTTCTGTTTTTCTCCCCTTCTCTGGGTTGATGCCAACAGAGCATCTGCAATGATAAAGACTGTGATGTACTCTATACCGTATAAAATTGGCATTGTAGTATTCTTACTCGAACACACAACATTACTATTACATAATATATAGCTACGTACAACAAAGAAAGACGATTCTTTAAAAAAAATAATAGGTTAAGTTTCAAAAGACAAAAGCTAATGTTATTTTAGTAAAAGGAAAGGAAGATTTTTTTACTCATAACACTTTGTGGAGATTTTGGACAGAATTATCCGTGTGTTCCATTTTGTTAAGGAATTACCTACCTTTGAATGAACTGAAGCGTTGATGCAGAATCAGCAGGGTACAATATATTAAAGTTGGAATATGATGCAAATAGCATGGATGGGACAGCAGCAAATGTGGTGATGTGGTCAATGACAACCACATCATCAAATGATGGCATATATTTGGTTGCAGTCAACCTGGATTCCCCTGAAAGTTACTGCAAAAAAAATTATATCATCCGTCTCATTTAAAGAGTTAAGGAGACTTATGTCAATCTATTAATTAATAGCCCTAACACATTCACTCCCCCCTCCATACTTCCATGCTTAAGACAGGACTGTTCCTAGATATTTAAACTC